>NC_068450.1:40035801-40635801 GCF_023373465.1 Oncorhynchus keta
TGCATCAAACATGATTTTAGAGCTTGTTTATGGAAAAAAACTTTTTCTGTATTTCAATGTTGCAACTTGCTGAAAACTGTCCACAATGTTCATTTCATCTAAATAGACAGCACAGCAAAAATTGGACATCCAGAGTGCATCAAACATGATTTAGAGCTTGTTTATGGAAAAAAACTTTTTCTGTATTTCAATGTTGCAACTTGCTGAAAACTGTCCACAATGTTCATTTCATCCTAAATAGACAGCACAGCAAAATTGGACATCCAGAGTGCATCAAACATGATTTAGAGCTTGTTTATGGAAAAAAACTTTTTCTGTATTTCAATGTTGGCAACTTGCTGAAAACTGTCCACAATGTTCATTTCATCTTAAATAGACAGCACAGCAAAAATTGGACATCCAGAGTGCATCAAACATGATTTTAGAGCTTGTTTATGGAAAAAACTTTTTCTGTATTTCAATGTTGCAACTTGCTGAAAACTGTCCACAATGTTCATTTCATCCTAAATAGACAGCACAGCAAAAATTGGACATCCAGAGTGCATCAAACATGATTTAGAGCTTGTTTATGGAAAAAAAACTTTTTCTGTATTTCAATGTTGCAACTTGCGGAAAACTGTCCACAATGTTCATTTCATCTTAAATAGACAGCACAGCAAAAATTGGACATCCAGAGTGCATCAAACATGATTTTAGAGCTTGTTTATGGAAAAAGTGCTTTTTTCTGTATTTCAATGTTGCAACTTGCTGAAAACTGTCCACAATGTTCATTTCATCTTAAATAGACAGCACAGCAAAATTGGACATCCAGAGTGCATCAAACATGATTTAGAGCTTGTTTATGGAAAAAGTTTTTTCTGTATTTCAATGTTGCAACTTGCTGAAAACTGTCCACAATGTTCATTTAATCTTAAATAGACAGCACAGCAAAATTGGACATCCGGAGTGCATCAAACATGATTTTAGAGCTTGTTTATGGAAAAAAACTTTTTCTGTATTTCAATGTTGCAACTTGCGGAAAACTGTCCACAATGTTCATTTCATCTTAAATAGACAGCACAGCAAAAATTGGACATCCAGAGTGCATCAAACATGATTTTAGAGCTTGTTTATGGAAAAAAACTTTTTCTGTATTTCAATGTTGCAACTTGCTGAAAACTGTCCACAATGTTCATTTCATCTTAAATAGACAGCACAGCAAAAATTGGACATCCAGAGTGCATCAAACATGATTTAGAGCTTGTTTATGGAAAAAAACTTTTTTCTGTATTTCAATGTTGCAACTTGCTGAAAACTGTCCACAATGTTCATTTCATCCTAAATAGACAGCACAGCAAAAATTGGACATCCAGAGTGCATCAAACATGATTTAGAGCTTGTTTATGGAAAAACACGTTTTTTCTGTATTTCAATGTTGCAACTTGCGGAAAACTGTCCACAATGTTTATTTAATCTTAAATAGACAGCACAGCAAAAATTGGACATACAGAGTGCATCAAACATGATTTAGAGCTTGTTTATGGAAAAACATTTTTTTTCTGTATTTCAATGTTGCAACTTGCGGAAAACTGTCCACAATGTTCATTTCATCTTAAATAGACAGCAGAGCAAAACTTGGACATCCGGAGTGCATCAAACATGATTTAGAGCTTGTTTATGGAAAAAAAACGTTTTCTATATTTCAATGTTGCAACTTGCTGAAAACTGTCCACAATCTTAATTTCAATCTCAAATAGACAGCACAGCAAAAATTGGACATCCAGAGTGCATCAAACATGATTTTAGAGCTTGTTTATGGAAAAAAACTTTTTCTGTATTTCAATGTTGCAACTTGCGGAAAACTGTCCACAATGTTCATTTAATCTTAAATAGACAGCACAGCAAAAATTGGACATCCGGAGTGCATCAAACATGATTTAGAGCTTGTTTATGGAAAAAAACTTTTTTCTGTATTTCAATGTTGCAACTTGCTGAAAACTGTCCACAATGTTCATTTCATCTTAAATAGACAGCACAGCAAAAATTGGACATCCAGAGTGCATCAAACATGATTTAGAGCTTGTTTATGGAAAAAAACTTTTTTCTGTATTTCAATGTTGCAACTTGCTGAAAACTGTCCACAATGTTCATTTCATCTTAAATAGACAGCACAGCAAAAATTGGACATCCGGAGTGCATCAAACATGATTTTAGAGCTTGTTTATGGAAAAAAACTTTTTTCTGTATTTCAATGTTGCAACTTGCTGAAAACTGTCCACAATGTTCATTTCATCCTAAATAGACAGCACAGCAAAAATTGGACATCCAGAGTGCATCAAACATGATTTAGAGCTTGTTTATGGAAAAAAACTTTTTTCTGTATTTCAATGTTGCAACTTGCGGAAAACTGTCCACAATGTTCATTTCATCTTAAATAGACAGCACAGCAAAAATTGGACATCCAGAGTGCATCAAACATGATTTTAGAGCTTGTTTATGGAAAAAAACTTTTTTCTGTATTTCAATGTTGCAACTTGCTGAAAACTGTCCACAATGTTCATTTCATCTTAAATAGACAGCACAGCAAAAATTGGACATCCGGAGTGCATCAAACATGATTTAGAGCTTGTTTATGGAAAAAACTTTTTCTGTATTTCAATGTTGCAACTTGCTGAAAACTGTCCACAATGTTCATTTCATCTTAAATAGACAGCACAGCAAAAATTGGACATCCGGAGTGCATCAAACATGATTTTAGAGCTTGTTTATGGAAAAAAACTTTTTTCTGTATTTCAATGTTGCAACTTGCGGAAAACTGTCCACAATGTTCATTTCATCTTAAATAGACAGCACAGCAAAAATTGGACATCCGGAGTGCATCAAACATGATTTTAGAGCTTGTTTATGGAAAAAAACTTTTTTCTGTATTTCAATGTTGCAACTTGCTGAAAACTGTCCACAATGTTCATTTCATCTAAATAGACAGCACAGCAAAAATTGGACATCCAGAGTGCATCAAACATGATTTAGAGCTTGTTTATGGAAAAACATTTTTTTCTGTATTTCAATGTTGCAACTTGCGGAAAACTGTCCACAATGTTCATTTCATCTTAAATAGACAGCACAGCAAAAATTGGACATCCGGAGTGCATCAAACATGATTTTAGAGCTTGTTTATGGAAAAAAACTTTTTTCTGTATTTCAATGTTGCAACTTGCTGAAAACTGTCCACAATGTTCATTTCATCCTAAATAGACAGCACAGCAAAAATTGGACATCCAGAGTGCATCAAACATGATTTAGAGCTTGTTTATGGAAAAAAACTTTTTTCTGTATTTCAATGTTGCAACTTGCTGAAAACTGTCCACAATGTTCATTTCATCCTAAATAGACAGCACAGCAAAAATTGGACATCCAGAGTGCATCAAACATGATTTAGAGCTTGTTTATGGAAAAAAACTTTTTTCTGTATTTCAATGTGGCAACTTGCTGAAAACTGTCCACAATGTTCATTTCATCCTAAATAGACAGCACAGCAAAAATTGGACATCCAGAGTGCATCAAACATGATTTAGAGCTTGTTTATGGAAAAAAACTTTTTCTGTATTTCAATGTTGCAATGAAAACTGTCCACAATGTTCATTTCATCCTAAATAGACAGCACAGCAAAAATTGGACATCCAGAGTGCATCAAACATGATTTAGAGCTTGTTTATGGAAAAAAACTTTTTTCTGTATTTCAATGTTGCAACTTGCTGAAAACTGTCCACAATGTTCATTTCATCTTAAATAGACAGCACAGCAAAAATTGGACATCCGGAGTGCATCAAACATGATTTTAGAGCTTGTTTTTATGGAAAAAAACTTTTTCTGTATTTCAATGTTGCAACTTGCTGAAAACTGTCCACAATGTTCATTTCATCTTAAATAGACAGCACAGCAAAAATTGGACATCCAGAGTGCATCAAACATGATTTTAGAGCTTGTTTATGGAAAAAAACTTTTTCTGTATTTCAATGTTGCAACTTGCTGAAAACTGTCCACAATGTTCATTTCATCCTAAATAGACAGCACAGCAAAAATTGGACATCCGGAGTGCATCAAACATGATTTAGAGCTTGTTTATGGAAAAAAAACTTTTTTCTGTATTTCAATGTTGCAACTTGCGGAAAACTGTCCACAATGTTCATTTCATCTTAAATAGACAGCACAGCAAAAATTGGACATCCGGAGTGCATCAAACATGATTTTAGAGCTTGTTTATGGAAAAAAACTTTTTTCTGTATTTCAATGTTGCAACTTGCGGAAAACTGTCCACAATGTTCATTTCATCTTAAATAGACAGCACAGCAAAAATTGGACATCCGGAGTGCATCAAACATGATTTAGAGCTTGTTTATTGGAAAAAAACTTTTTTCTGTATTTCAATGTTGCAACTTGCTGAAAACTGTCCACAATGTTCATTTCAACTTAAATAGACAGCACAGCAAAAATTGGACATCCGGAGTGCATCAAACATGATTTAGAGCTTGTTTATGGAAAAAAACTTTTTCTGTATTTCAATGTTGCAACTTGCTGAAAACTGTCCACAATGTTCATTTCATCCTAAATAGACAGCACAGCAAAAATTGGACATCCGGAGTGCATCAAACATGATTTAGAGCTTGTTTATGGAAAAAAACTTTTTTCTGTATTTCAATGTTGCAACTTGCGGAAAACTGTCCACAATGTTCATTTCATCCTAAATAGACAGCACAGCAAAAATTGGACATCCGGAGTGCATCAAACATGATTTTAGAGCTTGTTTATGGAAAAAACTTTTTTCTGTATTTCAATGTTGCAACTTGCTGAAAACTGTCCACAATGTTCATTTCATCCTAAATAGACAGCACAGCAAAAATTGGACATCCAGAGTGCATCAAACATGATTTAGAGCTTGTTTATGGAAAAAACTTTTTCTGTATTTCAATGTTGCAACTTGCGGAAAACTGTCCACAATGTTCATTTCATCTTAAATAGACAGCACAGCAAAAATTGGACATCCGGAGTGCATCAAACATGATTTTAGAGCTTGTTTATTGGAAAAAAACTTTTTTCTGTATTTCAATGTTGCAACTTGCTGAAAACTGTCCACAATGTTCATTTAATCTTAAATAGACAGCACAGCAAAAATTGGACATCCGGAGTGCATCAAACATGATTTAGAGCTTGTTTATGGAAAAAAACTTTTTTCTGTATTTCAATGTTGCAACTTGCTGAAAACTGTCCACAATGTTCATTTCATCCTAAATAGACAGCACAGCAAAAATTGGACATCCAGAGTGCATCAAACATGATTTAGAGCTTGTTTATGGAAAAATTTTTTTTTCTGTATTTCAATGTTGCAACTTGCGGAAAACTGTCCACAATGTTCATTTCATCTTAAATAGACAGCACAGCAAAAATTGGACATCCGGAGTGCATCAAACATGATTTTAGAGCTTGTTTATGGAAAAAAACTTTTTTCTGTATTTCAATGTTGCAACTTGCGGAAAACTGTCCACAATGTTCATTTAATCTTAAATAGACAGCACAGCAAAAATTGGACATCCGGAGTGCATCAAACATGATTTTAGAGCTTGTTTATGGAAAAAAACTTTTTTCTGTATTTCAATGTTGCAACTTGCTGAAAACTGTCCACAGTGCTCATTCTGTCTCGCATACACAGAACAGCAACAATTGAACATCCAGAGTGCATCAAACATGATTTTAGAGCTTGTTTCTGCATTTCAATGTTGCAACTTGCTGAAAACTGTCCACAATGTTCATTTAATCTTAAATAGACAGCACAGCAAAAATTGGACATCCAGAGTGCATCAAACATGATTTTAGAGCTTGTTTATGGAAAAAAACTTATTTCTGTATTTCAATGTTGCAACTTGCTGAAAACTGTCCACAATGTTCATTTCATCCTAAATAGACAGCACAGCAAAAATTGGACATCCAGAGTGCATCAAACATGATTTAGAGCTTGTTTATGGAAAAAACTTTTTTTCTGTATTTCAATGTGGCAACTTGCTGAAAACTGTCCACAATGTTCATTTCATCTTAAATAGACAGCACAGCAAAAATTGGACATCCGGAGTGCATCAAACATGATTTTAGAGCTTGTTTATGGAAAAAAACTTTTTTCTGTATTTCAATGTTGCAACTTGCTGAAAACTGTCCACAATGTTCATTTCATCCTAAATAGACAGCACAGCAAAAATTGGACATCCAGAGTGCATCAAACATGATTTAGAGCTTGTTTATGGAAAAAAACTTTTTTCTGTATTTCAATGTTGCAACTTGCGGAAAACTGTCCACAATGTTCATTTAATCTTAAATAGACAGCACAGCAAAAATTGGACATCCGGAGTGCATCAAACATGATTTTAGAGCTTGTTTATGGAAAAAAAAGTTTTTCTGTATTTCAATGTTGCAACTTGCTGAAAACTGTCCACAATGTTCATTTAATCTTAAATAGACAGCACAGCAAAAATTGGACATCCGGAGTGCATCAAACATGATTTAGAGCTTGTTTATGGAAAAAAACGTTTTTCTGTATTTCAATGTTGCAACTTGCTGAAAACTGTCCACAATGTTCATTTCATCTTAAATAGACAGCACATGAAAAATTGGACATCCGGAGTGCATCAAACATGATTTAGAGCTTGTTTATGGAAAAAAACTTTTTTGTGTATTTCAATGTTGCAACTTGCGGAAAACTGTCCACAATGCTCATTTCATCTTAAATAGACAACACAGCAAAAATTGGACATCCGGAGTGCATCAAACATGATTTAGAGCTTGTTTATGGAAAAAAAAAATTTTCTGTATGTCAAAGTTGCAACTTTCGGAAAACTGTCCACAATGTTCATTTAATCTTAAATAGACAGCACAGCAAAAATTGGACATCCGGAGTGCATCAAACATGATTTAGAGCTTGTTTTTTTTTTTTTTTTTTTTTATTTCAACTTATTTAAAAGGTGGCTAGTTGAGAACAAGTTCTCATTTGCAACTAAATGGCCAAGATAAAAAGCATTGTGAACAGACAAACATGAGTTAGAGCTTGTTTATGGAAAAAAGTTTTAAACATTTAACTAGTCAATGCTGAAAAAAAATGTTCAATCTCAAATACAATGTGCAAAAGGACAGTGCATCAAACATGATTTTAGGCTTGTTTATGGAAAAAATTTTTCTGTATTTAACACTGAACTTGATGAAAAATGATCACAATGTTCATTTACAGGTAGAGATATTGGTGAATTGGTGTGCAAAAGACAGAAAAGTAAATAAATAAAAACAGTATAAAAAAACAGTATGGGAAAGGCAGGTGAATTGAGCATTTACCTATAGACTATGTACAGCTGCAGCAGATCAAACTGATGTTTAGAGCTTGTTTATGGAGAAAAAAGTTTTTCAATTTCAGCTGTCCACAATTTCAATTTCATCTTTAGACAGCACAGAAACATCAATGGAAAATCGTTCCAGTCACAGGCAGCAGAGTACTGGAATCTTAAATAGACGGCACAGCAAAAGGTGTTGGACATCCAGGGTGATCAGTGAGATACACCTGCTGGAGCGTTTTTTGTTATTTCGGATGGGTGTTGAAAACCAGTGAACTGAGATAAGGCGGAGCTTTCTAGCATGGACTTTAAATGACCTGGAGCCAGTGGGTCTGGCAAAACTGTCCAGTGATGTTCATTTAGATCTTAAATAGACAGTGGCAAAAATTGGACATAAGAGTGCAGTCAAAATGATTTAGAGCTTGTTTATGGACTGCATCCAGTTTTCTGTATTTCAAGTGTTGAAGCCATTTTGTAGATGACAAACTGTCGAGGATCAGGATGTCAGTTTTATCTAGGGTAACAGGCAGCGTGAAAATTGGAGGCTTTGTGCGGAATCAAAGCATGATTTAGATTTGATTTTTGATTGGAGATGTTTGATGTGAGTCTGGAAGGAGAGTTTGCAGTGTCCAATTTCAGCTGCCAGTGCATCAAACATTTAGGTGTTTATAGATGTCCACAATATTCAAGGTTGGAACCATCCAGGGTGGTGATGCTAGTCTTAAATGCAGCACAGCAAAAATTGGACATCAGAGTGCATCAAACATGATTTGAGCTTTTTATGGAAAAGCAGTTGAGGCCACGGAATTTCAATGCTTATGGCATTGAAGCTGAAAACTGTCCACAAGGTTTGATAGCACAGTGTCCAATTTTGAATAGACGAAAGTATATAGAAAAAATTCTGCGTACATCAGGGAATCGCCCGCAGCAAGAGCAACATCAAACATGATTTATACAGAGAAAAGTTTTTCTGCCAATGAGACTTTGAACCCTGTGGCACCCCCATTTCAGAGACTGCCAGAGGACAGCAAAAATTGGACAGCATGCATCAAACATGATTTGACACACTGAACTCTGTCTGTTTAATTGTGAACCAGGCAAGGCAGTCATCCGATTTAAAACCGAGGCTGTTGAGTCTGCCGATAAGAATTTGGTGATTGACAGAGTCGAAAGCCTTGCGAGGTCGATGAAGACGGCTGCACAGTACTGTCTTTTATCGATGGCGGTTATGATATCATTTAGAAAAACCTTGAGTGTGGCTGAGGTGCACCGTGACCGGCTCGGAAACCACATTGCACAGCGGAGAATCAAACATGATTTTAGAGCTTGAGATGGTCAGTGACCTTTTGTTGACTTGGCTTTCGAAGACCTTAGATAGGCAGGGCAGGATGGATATAGGTCTATAGCAGTTTGGGTCCAGGGTGTCTCCTCCTTTGAAGAGGGGGATGACTGCGGCAGCTTTCCAATCCTTGGGGATCTCAGACTTGTTTATGGAAAAAAACTTTTTTGTGTATTTCAATGTTGCAACTTGCGGAAAACTGTCCACAATGATCATTTCATCCTAAATAGACAGCACAGCAAAAATTGGACATCCGGAGTGCATCAAACATGATTTTAGAGCTTGTTTATGGAAAAATACTTTTTTGTGTATGTCAAAGTTGCAACTTTCGGAAAACTGTCCACAATGTTCATTTAATCTTAAATAGACAGCACAGCAAAAATTGGACATCCGGAGTGCATCAAACATGATTTAGAGCTTGTTTATGGAAAAAAACTTTTTTGTGTATTTCAATGTTGCAACTTGCGGAAAACTGTCCACAATGTTCATTTAATCTTAAATAGACAGCACAGCAAAAATTGGACATCCGGAGTGCATCAAACATGATTTTAGAGCTTGTTTATGGAAAAAAACTTTTTTGTGTATTTCAATGTTGCAACTTGCGGAAAACTGTCCACAATGTTCATTTAATCTTAAATAGACAGCACAGCAAAAATTGGACATCCGGAGTGCATCAAACATGATTTAGAGCTTGTTTATGGAAAAACATTTTTTTCTGTATTTCAATGTTGCAACTTGCGGAAAACTGTCCACAATGTTCATTTCATCTTAAATAGACAGCACAGCAAAAATTGGACATCCAGAGTGCATCAAACATGATTTAGAGCTTGTTTATGGAAAAAAACTTTTTTCTGTATTTCAATGTTGCAACTTGCGGAAAACTGTCCACAATGATCATTTCATCCTAAATAGACAGCACAGCAAAAATTGGACATCCGGAGTGCATCAAACATGATTTAGAGCTTGTTTATGGAAAAAAACGTTTTTCTGTATTTCAATGTTGCAACTTGCTGAAAACTGTCCACAATGTTCATTTAATCTTAAATAGACAGCACAGCAAAAATTGGACATCCAGAGTGCATCAAACATGATTTAGAGCTTGTTTATGGGAAAAAAACTTTTTCTGTATTTCAATGTTGCAACTTGCTGAAAACTGTCCACAATGTTCATTTAATCTTAAATAGACAGCACAGCAAAAATTGGACATCCAGAGTGCATCAAACATGATTTAGAGCTTGTTTATGGAAAAAACACTTTTTCTGTATTTCAATGTTGCAACTTGCGGAAAACTGTCCACAATGTTCATGTCATCTTAAATAGACAGCAGAGCAAAACTTGGACATCCGGAGTGCATCAAACATGATTTAGAGCTTGTTTATGGAAAAAAACTTTTTCTGTATTTCAATGATGCAACTTGCGGAAAACTGTCCACAATGTTCATTTCATCTTAAATAGACAGCACAGCAAAAATTGGACAATACAGAGTGCATCAAACATGATTTAGAGCTTGTTTATGGAAAAAAAACTTTTTCTATATTTCAATGTTGCAACTTGCTGAAAACTGTCCACAATGTTCATTTCAATCTCAAATAGACAGCACAGCAAAAATTGGACATACAGAGTGCATCAAACATGATTTAAAGCTTGTTTATGGAAAAAACAACTTTTTCTGTATTTCAATGTTGCAACTTGCTGAAAACTGTCCACAATGTTCATTTCATCTTAAATAGACAGCACAGCAAAAATTGGACATCCGGAGTGCATCAAACATGATTTTAGAGCTTGTTTATGGAAAAAAACTTTTTTCTGTATTTCAATGTTGCAACTTGCTGAAAACTGTCCACAACGTTCATTTCATCCTAAATAGACAGCACAGCAAAAATTGGACATCCAGAGTGCATCAAACATGATTTAGAGCTTGTTTATGGAAAAAAACGTTTTTCTGTATTTCAATGTGGCAACTTGCTGAAAACTGTCCACAATGTTCATTTCATCTTAAATAGACAGCACAGCAAAAATTGGACATCCGGAGTGCATCAAACATGATTTTAGAGCTTGTTTATGGAAAAAAACTTTTTCTGTATTTCAATGTTGCAACTTGCTGAAAACTGTCCACAATGTTCATTTCATCCTAAATAGACAGCACAGCAAAAATTGGACATCCAGAGTGCATCAAACATGATTTAGAGCTTGTTTATGGAAAAACATTTTTTTCTGTATTTCAATGTTGCAACTTGCGGAAAACTGTCCACAATGTTCATTTCATCTTAAATAGACAGCACAGCAAAAATTGGACATCCAGAGTGCATCAAACATGATTTAGAGCTTGTTTATGGGAAAAAACGGTTTTCTGTATTTCAATGTTGCAACTTGCGGAAAACTGTCCACAATGTTCATTTCATCTTAAATAGACAGCACAGCAAAAATTGGACATCCGGAGTGCATCAAACATGATTTTAGAGCTAGTTTATGGAAAAAAACGTTTTTCTGTATTTCAATGTTGCAACTTGCGGAAAACTGTCCACAATGATCATTTCATCCTAAATAGACAGCACAGCAAAAATTGGACATCCGGAGTGCATCAAACATGATTTTAGAGCTTGTTTATGGAAAAAGACTTTTTTGTGTATGTCAAAGTTGCAACTTTCGGAAAACTGTCCACAATGTTCATTTAATCTTAAATAGACAGCACAGCAAAAATTGGACATCCGGAGTGCATCAAACATGATTTAGAGCTTGTTTATGGAAAAAAACTTTTTCGTGTATTTCAATGTTGCAACTTTCGGAAAACTGTCCACAATGTTCATTTCATCTGAAATAGACAGCACAGCAAAAATTGGACATCCGGAGTACAATAAAACATGATTTAGAGCTTGTTTATGGAAAAAAAAGTTTTTTCTGTATTTCAATGATGCAACTTGCTGAAAACTGTCCATAATGTTCATTTCATTACAAATAGACAGCACAGCAAAAATTGGACATCCAGAGTGCATCAAACATGATTTAGAGCTTGTTTATGGAAAAACACTTTTTTCTGTAGTTCAATGTTGCAACTTGCGGAAAAACTGTCCACAATGTTCATTTCATCTTAAATAGACAGCACAGCAAAAATTGGACATCCGGAGTGCAAATCAAACATGATTTAGAGCTTGTTTATGGAAAAAAAACTTTTTTTCTGTATTTCAATGTTGCAACTTGCGGAAAACTGTCCACAATCTTCATGTCATCTTAAATAGACAGCACAGCAAAAATTGGACATCCGGAGTGCATCAAACATGATTTAGAGCTTGTTTATGGAAAAAAACTTTTTTCTGTATTTCAATGTTGCAACTTGCGTAAAACTGTCCACAATGTTCATTTCATCTGAAATAGACAGCACAGCAAAAATTGGACATCCGGAGTACAATAAAACATGATTTAGAGCTTGTTTATGGAAAAAAAAGTTTTTTCTGTATTTCAATGATGCAACTTGCTGAAAACTGTCCACAATGTTCATTTCATTACAAATAGACAGCACAGCAAAAATTGGACATCCAGAGTGCATCAAACATGATTTAGAGCTTGTTTATGGAAAAAATAACTTTTTTCTGTATTTCAATGTTGCAACTTGCGGAAAACTGTCCACAATGTTCATTTCATCTTAAATAGACAGCACAGCAAAAATTGGACATCCGGAGTACAATAAAACATGATTTAGAGCTTGTTTATGGAAAAAAAAGTTTTTTCTGTATTTCAATGATGCAACTTGCTGAAAACTGTCCATAATGTTCATTTCATTACAAATAGACAGCACAGCAAAAATTGGACATCCAGAGTGCATCAAACATGATTTAGAGCTTGTTTATGGAAAAACATTTTTTTCTGTATTTCAATGTTGCAACTTGCGGAAAACTGTCCACAATGTTCATTTCATCTTAAATAGACAGCACAGCAAAAATTGGACATCCAGAGTGCATCAAACATGATTTAGAGCTTGTTTATGGAAAAAAACTTTTTTCTGTATTTCAATGTTGCAACTTGCGGAAAACTGTCCACAATGTTCATTTCATCTTAAATAGACAGCACAGCAAAAATTGGACATCCGGAGTGCATCAAACATGATTTAGAGCTTGTTTATGGAAAAAAACTTTTTTCTGTATTTCAATGTTGCAACTTGCTGAAAACTGTCCACAATGTTCATTTCATCTTAAATAGACAGCACAGCAAAAATTGGACATCCGGAGTACATCAAACATGATTTAGAGCTTGTTTATGGAAAAAAAAGTTTTTTCTGTATTTCAATGATGCAACTTGCTGAAAACTGTCCACAATGTTCATTTCATTACAAATAGACAGCACAGCAAAAATTGGACATCCAGAGTGCATCAAACATGATTTAGAGCTTGTTTATGGAAAAAAAACTTTTTTCTGTATTTCAATGTTGCAACTTGCGGAAAACTGTCCACAATGTTCATTTCATCTTAAATAGACAGCACAGCAAAAATTGGACATCCGGAGTGCATCAAACATGATTTAGAGCTTGTTTATGGAAAAAAAGTTTTTTCTGTATTTCAATGTTGCAACTTGCGGAAAACTGTCCACAATGTTCATTTCATCTCAAATAGACAGCACAGCAAAAATTGGACATCCAGAGTGCAATCAAACATGATTTAGAGCTTGTTTATGGAAAAAACGTTTTTTCTGTATTTCAATGTTGCAACTTGCGGAAAACTGTCCACAATGTTCATTTCATCTTAAATAGACAGCACAGCAAAAATTGGACATCCGGAGTGCAAATCAAACATGATTTAGAGCTTGTTTATGGAAAAAAACATTTTTTTCTGTATTTCAATGTTGCAACTTGCGGAAAACTGTCCACAATGTTCATTTCATCTTAAATAGACAGCACAGCAAAAATTGGACATCCGGAGTGCATCAAACATGTTTTAGAGCTTGTTTATGGAAAAAAAAACTTTTTTCTGTATTTCAATGTTGCAACTTGCGGAAAACTGTCCACAATGTTCATTTCATCTTAAATAGACAGCACAGCAAAAATTGGACATCCGGAGTGCAATCAAACATGATTTAGAGCTTGTTTATGGAAAAAAAAAAGTTTTTTCTGTATTTCAATGTTGCAACTTGCGGAAAACTGTCCACAATGTTCATTTCATCTCAAATAGACAGCACAGCAAAAATTGGACATCCAGAGTGCATCAAACATGATTTAGAGCTTGTTTATGGAAAAAAAACTTTTTCTGTATTTCAATGTTGCAACTTGCGGAAAACTGTCCACAATGTTCATTTCATCTTAAATAGACAGCACAGCAAAAATTGGACATCCGGAGTGCAATCAAACATGATTTAGAGCTTGTTTATGGAAAAAAAAGTTTTTTCTGTATTTCAATGTTGCAACTTGCTGAAAACTGTCCACAATGTTCATTTCATCACAAATAGACAGCACAGCAAAAATTGGACATCCAGAGTGCATCAAACATGATTTAGAGCTTGTTTATGGAAAAACATTTTTTTCTGTATTTCAATGTTGCAACTTGCGGAAAACTGTCCACAATGTTCATTTCATCTTAAATAGACAGCACAGCAAAAATTGGACATCCAGAGTGCATCAAACATGATTTAGAGCTTGTTTATGGATTTTTTTTTCTGTATTTCAATGTTGCAACTTGCGGAAAACTGTCCACAATGTTCATTTCATCTTAAATAGACAGCACAGCAAAAATTGGACATCCGGAGTGCATCAAACATGATTTAGAGCTTGTTTATGGAAAAAAAGTTTTTTCTGTATTTCAATGTTGCAACTTGCTGAAAACTGTCCACAATGTTCATTTCATCTTAAATAGACAGCACAGCAAAAATTGGACATCCGGAGTGCAATCAAACATGATTTAGAGCTTGTTTATGGAAAAAAAAGTTTTTTCTGTATTTCAATGTTGCAACTTGCTGAAAACTGTCCACAATGTTCATTTCAATCTCAAATAGACAGCACAGCAAAAATTGGACATCTAGAGTGCATCAAACATGATTTAGAGCTTGTTTATGGAAAAAAAACGTTTTTTCTGTATTTCAATGTTGCAACTTGCGGAAAACTGTCCACAATGTTCATTTCATCTTAAATAGACAGCAGAGCAAAAATTGGACATCCGGAGTGCATCAAACATGATTTAGAGCTTGTTTATGGAAAAAAAGTTTTTTCTGTATTTCAATGTTGCAACTTGCTGAAAACTGTCCACAATGTTCATTTCAATCTCAAATAGACAGCACAGCAAAAATTGGACATCTAGAGTGCATCAAACATGATTTAGAGCTTGTTTATGGAAAAAAACGTTTTTTCTGTATTTCAATGTTGCAACTTGCGGAAAACTGTCCACAATGTTCATTTCATCTTAAATAGACAGCACAGCAAAAATTGGACATCCGGAGTGCAAATCAAACATGATTTAGAGCTTGTTTATGGAAAAAAAAACTTTTTTCTGTATTTCAATGTTGCAACTTGCGGAAAACTGTCCACAATGTTCATTTCATCTTAAATAGACAGCACAGCAAAAATTGGACATCCGGAGTGCATCAAACATGATTTAGAGCTTGTTTATGGAAAAAAAAGTTTTTTCTGTATTTCAATGTTGCAACTTGCGGAAAACTGTCCACAATGTTCATTTCATCTTAAATAGACAGCACAGCAAAAATTGGACATCCAGAGTGCATCAAACATGATTTAGAGCTTGTTTATGGAAAAAAAGTTTTTTCTGTATTTCAATGTTGCAACTTGCGGAAAACTGTCCACAATGTTCATTTCATCTGAAATAGACAGCACAGCTAAAATTGGACATCCGGAGTGCAAATCAAACATGATTTAGAGCTTGTTTATGGAAAAAAAAAAATTCTGTATTTCAATGTTGCAACTTGCGGAAAACTGTCCACAATGTTCATTTCATCCTTAAATAGACAGCACAGCAAAAATTGGACATCCGGAGTGCATCAAACATGATTTAAAGCTTGTTTATGGAAAAAAAAGTTTTTTCTGTATTTCAATGTTGCAACTTGCGGAAAACTGTCCACAATGTTCAATTCATCTTAAATAGTCAACACAGCAGAAATTGGACATCCGGAGTTCAAATCAAACATGATTTAGAGCTTGTTTGTGGAAAAAAAGTTTTTTCTGTATTTCAATGTTGCAACTTGTGGGAAAACTGTCCACAATGTTCATTTCATCTTAAATAGACAGCACAGCAAAAATTGGACATCCGGAGTACAATCAAACATGATTTAGAGCTTGTTTATGGAAAAAAACGTTTTTTCTGTATTTCAATGTTGCAACTTGCGGAAAACTGTCCACAATGTTCATTTCATCTTAAATAGACAGCACAGCAAAAATTGGACATCCGGAGTGCAAATCAAACATGATTTAGAGCTTGTTTATGGAAAAAAACATTTTTTCTGTATTTCAATGTTGCAACTTGCGGAAAACTGTCCACAATGTTCATTTCATCTTAAATAGACAGCACAGCAAAAATTGGACATCCGGAGTGCAATCAAACATGATTTAGAGCTTGTTTATGGAAAAAAAACTTTTTCTGTATTTCTATGTTGCAACTTGCGGAAAACTGTCCACAGTGTTTATTTCATCTTAAATAGACAGCACAGCAAAAATTGGACATCTAGAGTGCATCAAGCATGATTTAGAGCTTGTTTATGGAAAAAAACGTTTTTTCTGTATTTCAATGTTGCAACTTGCTGAAAACTGTCCACAATGTTCAATTCATCTTAAATAGTCAACACAGCAGAAATTGGACATCCGGAGTTCAAATCAAACATGATTTAGAGCTTGTTTATGGAAAAAAAAGTTTTTCTGTATTTCAATGTTGCAACTTGTGGGAAAACTGTCCACAATGTTCATTTCATCTTAAATAGACACAGCAAAAATTGGACATCCGGAGTGCAATCAAACATGATTTAGAGCTTGTTTATGGAAAAAAGTTTTTCTGTATTTCAATGTTGCAACTTGCTGAAAACTGTCCACAATGTTCATTTCATCTTAAATAGACAGCACAGCAAAAATTGGACATCCGGAGTGCAATCAAACATGATTTAGAGCTTGTTTATGGAAAAAAAGTTTTTTCTGTATTTCAATGTTGCAACTTGCTGAAAACTGTCCACAATGTTCATTTCATCTGAAATAGACAGCACAGCAAAAATTGGACATCCGGAGTGCAATCAAACATGATTTAGAGCTTGTTTATGGAAAAAAAAGTTTTTTCTGTATTTCAATGTTGCAACTTGCTGAAAACTGTCCACAATGTTCATTTCATCTCAAATAGACAGCACAGCAAAAATTGGACATCTAGAGTGCATCAAACATGATTTAGAGCTTGTTTATGGAAAAAAATGTTTTTCTGTATTTCAATGTTGCAACTTGAAAACTGTCCACAATGTTCATTTCATCTTAAATAGACAGCACAGCAAAAATTGGACATCCGGAGTGCAAATCAAACATGATTTAGAGCTTGTTTATGGAAAAAAGTTTTTTCTGTATTTCAATGTTGCAACTTGCGGAAAACTGTCCACAATGTTCATTTCATCTTAAATAGACAGCACAGCAAAAATTGGACATCTAGAGTGCATCAAACATGATTTAGAGCTTGTTTATGGAAAAAAACGTTTTTCTGTATTTCAATGTTGCAACTTGCGGAAAACTGTCCACAATGTTCATTTCATCTTAAATAGACAGCACAGCAAAAATTGGACATCCGGAGTGCAATCAAACATGATTTAGAGCTTGTTTATGGAAAAAAACTTTTTCTGTATTTCAATGTTGCAACTTGCGGAAAACTGTCCACAATGTTAATTTCATCTCAAATAGACAGCACAGCAAAAATTGGACATCCAGAGTGCATCAAACATGATTTAGAGCTTGTTTATGGAAAAAAGTTTTTTCTGTATTTCAATGTTGCAACTTGCGGAAAACTGTCCACAATGTTCATTTCATCTCAAATAGACAGCACAGCAAAAATTGGACATCCAGAGTGCATCAAACATGATTTAGAGCTTGTTTATGGAAAAAAGTTTTTTCTGTATTTCAATGTTGCAACTTGCTGAAAACTGTCCACAATGTTCATTTCATCTCAAATAGACAGCACAGCAAAAATTGGACATCCGGAGTACAATCAAACATGATTTAGAGCTTGTTTATGGAAAAAAAATGTTTTCTGTATTTCAATGATGCAACTTGCTGAAAACTGTCCACAATGTTCATTTCAATCTCAAATAGACAGCACAGCAAAAATTGGACATCCAGAGTGCAATCAAACATGATTTAGAGCTTGTTTTGGAAAAAAACGTTTTTTTCTGTATTTCAATGTTGCAACTTGCGGAAAACTGTCCACAATGTTCATTTCATCTTAAATAGACAGCACAGCAAAAATTGGACATCCGGAGTGCAATCAAACATGATTTAGAGCTTGTTTATGGAAAAAAAGTTTTTTCTGTATTTCAATGTTGCAACTTGCTGAAAACTGTCCACAATGTTCATTTCATCTCAAATATACAGCGCAGCAAAAATTGGACATCTAGAGTGCATCAAACATGATTTAGAGCTTGTTTATGGAAAAAAACGTTTTTTTCTGTATTTCAATGTTGCAACTTGCTGAAAACTGTCCACAATGTTCATTTCATCTGAAATAGACAGCACAGCAAAAATTGGACATCCGGAGTGCATCAAACATGATTTAGAGCTTGTTTATGGAAAAAAAGTTTTTTCTGTATTTCAATGTTGCAACTTGCGGAAAACTGTCCACAATGTTCATTTCATCGTAAATAGACAGCACAGCAAAAATTGGACATCCGGAGTGCAATCAAACATGATTTAGAGCTTGTTTATGGAAAAAAACGTTTTTCTGTATTTCAATGTTGCAACTTGCGGAAAACTGTCCACAATGTTCATTTCATCTTAAATAGACAGCACAGCAAAAATTGGACATCCGGAGTGCAATCAAACATGATTTAGAGCTTGTTTATGGAAAAAAAAAGTTTTTTCTGTATTTCAATGTTGCAACTTGCTGAAAACTGTCCACAATGTTCATTTCATCTCAAATAGACAGCACAGCAAAAATTGGACATCCAGAGTGCATCAAACATGATTTAGAGCTTGTTTATGGAAAAAAACGTTTTTTTCTGTATTTCAATGTTGCAACTTGCGGAAAACTGTCCACAATGTTCATTTCATCTTAAATAGACAGCACAGCAAAAATTGGACATCCAGAGTGCATCAAACATGATTTAGAGCTTGTTTATGGAAAAAAAGTTTTTTCTGTATTTCAATGTTGCAACTTGCGGAAAACTGTCCACAATGTTCATTTCATCTCAAATAGACAGCACAGCAAAAATTGACATCCGGAGTGCAATCAAACATGATTTAGAGCTTGTTTATGAAAAAAAAAAGTTTTTTCTGTATTTCAATGTTGCAACTTGCGGAAAACTGTCCACAATGTTCATTTCATCTTAAATAGACAGCACAGCAAAAATTGGACATCCGGAGTGCAATCAAACATGATTTAGAGCTTGTTTATGGAAAAAAAGTTTTTTCTGTATTTCAATGTTGCAACTTGCGGAAAACTGTCCACAATGTTCATTTCATCTCAAATAGACAGCACAGCAAAAATTGGACATCCGGAGTACAATCAAACATGATTTAGAGCTTGTTTATGGAAAAAAGTTTTTTCTGTATTTCAATGTTGCAACTTGCTGAAAACTGTCCACAATGTTCATTTCATCTCAAATAGACAGCACAGCAAAAATTGGACATCCAGAGTGCATCAAACATGATTTAGAGCTTGTTTATGGAAAAAAACGTTTTTTTCTGTATTTCAATGTTGCAACTTGCTGAAAACTGTCCACAATGTTCATTTCATCTTAAATAGACAGCACAGCAAAAATTGGACATCCGGAGTGCAATCAAACATGATTTAGAGCTTGTTTATGGAAAAAAAAAATTTTTTTCTGTATTTCAATGTTGCAACTTGCGGAAAACTGTCCACAATGTTCATTTCATCTCAAATAGACAGCACAGCAAAAATTGGACATCCAGAGGGCATCAAACATGATTTAGAGCTTGTTTATGGAAAAAAACTTTTTTCTGTATTTCAATGTTGCAACTTGCGGAAAACTGTCCACAATGTTCATTTCATCTGAAATAGACAGCACAGCTAAAATTGGACATCCGGAGTGCAAATCAAACATGATTTAGAGCTTGTTTATGGAAAAAAAAAACTTTTTTCTGTATTTCAATGTTGCAACTTGCGGAAAACTGTCCACAATGTTCATTTCATCCTTAAATAGACAGCACAGCAAAAATTGGACATCCGGAGTGCAATCAAACATGATTTAGAGCTTGTTTATGGAAAAAAACTTTTTTTCTGTATTTCAATGTTGCAACTTGCGGAAAACTGTCCACAATGTTCATTTCATCTGAAATAGACAGCACAGCAAAAATTGGACATCCGGAGTACAATAAAACATGATTTAGAGCTTGTTTATGGAAAAAAAAGTTTTTTCTGTATTTCAATGATGCAACTTGCTGAAAACTGTCCACAATGTTCATTTCATTACAAATAGACAGCACAGCAAAAATTGGACATCCAGAGTGCATCAAACATGATTTAGAGCTTGTTTATGGAAAAAAACTTTTTTTCTGTATTTCAATGTTGCAACTTGCGGAAAACTGTCCACAATGTTCATTTCATCTGAAATAGACAGCACAGCAAAAATTGGACATCCGGAGTACAATAAAACATGATTTAGAGCTTGTTTATGGAAAAAAATGTTTTTTCTGTATTTCAATGATGCAACTTGCTGAAAACTGTCCACAATGTTCATTTCATTACAAATAGACAGCACAGCAAAAATTGGACATCCAGAGTGCATCAAACATGATTTAGAGCTTGTTTATGGAAAAAAAACTTTTTTCTGTATTTCAATGTTGCAACTTGCCGAAAACTGTCCACAATGTTCATTTCATCTTACATAGACAGCACAGCAAAAATTGGACATCCGGAGTGCAAATCAAACATGATTTAGAGCTTGTTTATGGAAAAAAAAACTTTTTTCTGTATTTCAATGTTGCAACTTGCGGAAAACTGTCCACAATGTTCATTTCATCTTAAATAGACAGCACAGCAAAAATTGGACATCCGGAGTGCATCAAACATGTTTTAGGGCTTGTTTATGGAAAAAAAAACGTTTTTCTGTATTTCAATGTTGCAACTTGCGGAAAACTGTCCACAATGTTCATTTCATCTTAAATAGTCAGCACAGCAAAAATTGGACATCCGGAGTGCAATCAAAAATGATTTAGAGCTTGTTTATGGAAAAAAAAACTTTTTCTGTATTTCAATGTTGCAACTTGCGGAAAACTGTCCACAATGTTCATTTCATCTCAAATAGACAGCACAGCAAAAATTGGACATCCAGAGGGCATCAAACATGATTTAGAGCTTGTTTATGGAAAAAAACTTTTTTCTGTATTTCAATGTTGCAACTTGCGGAAAACTGTCCACAATGTTCATTTCATCTTAAATAGACAGCACAGCAAAAATTGGACATCCAGAGTGCATCAAACATGATTTAGAGCTTGTTTATGGAAAAAAACTTTTTTCTGTATTTCAATGTTGCAACTTGCGGAAAACTGTCCACAATGTTCATTTCATCTGAAATAGACAGCACAGCTAAAATTGGACATCCGGAGTGCAAATCAAACATGATTTAGAGCTTGTTTATGGAAAAAAAAGTTTTTTCTGTATTTCAATGATGCAACTTGCTGAAAACTGTCCACAATGTTCATTTCATCTTAAATAGACAGCACAGCAAAAATTGGACATCCGGAGTGCAATCAAACATGATTTAGAGCTTGTTTATGGAAAAAACTTTTTTTTTCTGTATTTCAATGTTGCAACTTGCGGAAAACTGTCCACAATGTTCATTTCATCTCAAATAGACAGCACAGCAAAAATTGGACATCCGGAGTACAATCAAACATGATTTAGAGCTTGTTTATGGAAAAAAGTTTTTCTGTATTTCAATGTTGCAACTTGCTGAAAACTGTCCACAATGTTCATTTCATCTCAAATAGACAGCACAGCAAAAAGTGGACATACAGAGTGCATCAAACATGATTTAGAGCTTGTTTATGGAAAAAAACTTTTTCTGTATTTCAATGTTGCAACTTGCGGAAAACTGTCCACGATGTTCATTTCATCTTAAATAGACAGCACAGCAAAAATTGAACATCCGGAGTTCATCAAACATGATTTAAAGCTTGTTTATGGAAAAAAAAACGTTTTTTCTGTATTTCAATGTTGCAACTTGCGGAAAACTGTCCACAATGTTCAATTCATCTTAAATAGTCAGCACAGCAAAATTTGGACATCCGGAGTGCAAATCAAACATGATTTAGAGCTTGTTTGTGGAAAAAAAGTTTTTTCTGTATTTCAATGTTGCAACTTGCGGGAAAACTGTCCACAATGTTCATTTCATCTTAAATAGACAGCACAGCAAAAATTGGACATCCGGAGTACAATCAAACATGATTTAGAGCTTGTTTATGGAAAAAAAGTTTTTTCTGTATTTCAATGATGCAACTTGCTGAAAACTGTCCACAATGTTCATTTCATCTTAAATAGACAGCACAGCAAAAATTGGACATCCGGAGTGCAATCAAACATGATTTAGAGCTTGTTTATGGAAAAAAACTTTTTTCTGTATTTCAATGTTGCAACTTGCGGAAAACTGTCCACAATGTTCATTTCATCTGAAATAGACAGCACAGCAAAAATTGGACATCCGGAGTACAATAAAACATGATTTAGAGCTTGTTTATGGAAAAAAAAGTTTTTTCTGTATTTCAATGATGCAACTTGCTGAAAACTGTCCACAATGTTCATTTCATTACAAATAGACAGCACAGCAAAAATTGGACATCCAGAGTGCATCAAACATGATTTAGAGCTTGTTTATGGAAAAAAAACTTTTTTCTGTATTTCAATGTTGCAACTTGCCGAAAACTGTCCACAATGTTCATTTCATCTTACATAGACAGCACAGCAAAAATTGGACATCCGGAGTGCAAATCAAACATGATTTAGAGCTTGTTTATGGAAAAAAAAACTTTTTTCTGTATTTCAATGTTGCAACTTGCGGAAAACTGTCCACAATGTTCATTTCATCTTAAATAGACAGCACAGCAAAAATTGGACATCCGGAGTGCAATCAAACATGATTTAGAGCTTGTTTATGGAAAAAAATTTTTTCTGTATTTCAATGTTGCAACTTGCGGAAAACTGTCCACAATGTTCATTTCATCTTAAATAGACAGCACAGCAAAAATTGGACATCCGGAGTGCATCAAACATGATTTAGAGCTTGTTTATGGAAAAAAACTTTTTTCTGTATTTCAATGTTGCAACTTGCGGAAAACTGTCCACAATGTTCATTTCATCTTAAATAGACAACACAGCAAAAATTGGACATCCGGAGTGCATCAAACATGATTTAGAGCTTGTTTATGGAAAAAAAACTTTTTTCTGTATTTCAATGTTGCAACTTGCGGAAAACTGTCCACAATGTTCATTTCATCTTAAATAGACAGCACAGCAAAAATTGGACATCCGGAGTGCATCAAACATGATTTAGAGCTTGTTTATGGAAAAAACTTTTTTCTGTATTTCAATGTTGCAACTTGCGGAAAACTGTCCACAATGTTCATTTCATCTTAAATAGACAGCACAGCAAAAATTGGACATCCGGAGTGCATCAAACATGATTTAGAGCTTGTTTATGGAAAAAAATGTTTTTCTGTATTTCAATGCTGCAACTTGCGGAAAACTGTCCACAATGTTAATTTCATCTTAAATAGTCAGCACAGCAAAAATTGGACATCCGGAGTGCAATCAAAAATGATTTAGAGCTTGTTTATGGAAAAAAAGTTTTTTCTGTATTTCAATGATGCAACTTGCTGAAAACTGTCCACAATGTTCATTTCATCTCAAATAGACAGCACAGCAAAAATTGGACATCCAGAGTGCATCAAACATGATTTAGAGCTTGTTTATGGAAAACATTTTTTTTCTGTATTTCAATGTTGCAACTTGCGGAAAACTGTCCACAATGTTCATTTCATCTCAAATAGACAGCACAGCAAAAATTGGACATCCGGAGTACAATCAAACATGATTTAGAGCTTGTTTATGGAAAAAAAGTTTTTTCTGTATTTCAATGTTGCAACTTGCTGAAAACTGTCCACAATGTTCATTTCATCTCAAATAGACAGCACAGCAAAAATTGGACATCCAGAGTGCATCAAACATGATTTAGAGCTTGTTTATGGAAAAAAAATCTGTATTTCAATGTTGCAACTTGCGGAAAACTGTCCACAATGTTCATTTCATCTCAAATAGACAGCACAGCAAAAATTGCACATCCAGAGTACAATCAAACATGATTTAGAGCTTGTTTATGGAAAAAAAGTTTTTTCTGTATTTCAATGTTGCAACTTGCGGAAAACTGTCCACAATGTTCATTTCATCTTAAATAGACAGCACAGCAAAAATTGGACATCCGGAGTTCATCAAACATGATTTAAAGCTTGTTTATGGAAAAAAAACGTTTTTTCTGTATTTCAATGTTGCAACTTGCGGAAAACTGTCCACAATGTTCATTTCATCTTAAATAGACAGCACAGCAAAATTTGGACATCCGGAGTGCAAATCAAACATGATTTAGAGCTTGTTTATGGAAAAAAAAACTTTTTTCTGTATTTCAATGTTGCAACTTGCGGAAAACTGTCCACAATGTTCATTTCATCTTAAATAGACAGCACAGCAAAAATTGGACATCCGGAGTGCAATCAAACATGATTTAGAGCTTGTTTATGGAAAAAAATCTGTATTTCAATGTTGCAACTTGCGGAAAACTGTCCACAATGTTCATTTCATCTCAAATAGACAGCACAGCAAAAATTGGACATCCGGAGTACAATCAAACATGATTTAGAGCTTGTTTATGGAAAAAAAGTTTTTTCTGTATTTCAATGTTGCAACTTGCTGAAAACTGTCCACAATGTTCATTTCATCTCAAATAGACAGCACAGCAAAAATTGGACATCCAGAGTGCATCAAACATGATTTAGAGCTTGTTTATGGAAAAAAAACTTTTTTCTGTATTTCAATGTTGCAACTTGCGGAAAACTGTCCACGATGTTCATTTCATCTTAAATAGACAGCACAGCAAAAATTGAACATCCGGAGTTCATCAAACATGATTTAAAGCTTGTTTATGGAAAAAAAAACGTTTTTTCTGTATTTCAATGTTGCAACTTGCGGAAAACTGTCCACAATGTTCATTTCATCTCAAATAGACAGCACAGCAAAAATTGGACATCCGGAGTACAATCAAACATGATTTAGAGCTTGTTTATGGAAAAAAAAGTTTTTTCTGTATTTCAATGTTGCAACTTGCGGAAAACTGTCCACAATGTTCATTTCAATCTGAAATAGACAGCACAGCAAAAATTGGACATCCGGAGTGCAATCAAACATGATTTAGAGCTTGTTTATGGAAAAAAGTTTTTTCTGTATTTCAATGTTGCAACTTGCTGAAAACTGTCCACAATGTTCATTTCATCTTAAATAGACAGCACAGCAAAAATTGGACATCCGGAGTGCAATCAAACATGATTTAGAGCTTGTTTATGGAAAAAAACGTTTTTTTCTGTATTTCAATGTTGCAACTTGCGGAAAACTGTCCACAATGTTCATTTCATCTCAAATAGACAGCACAGCAAAAATTGGACATCCGGAGTGCAATCAAACATGATTTAGAGCTTGTTTATGGAAAAAAAGTTTTTCTGTATTTCAATGTTGCAACTTGCTGAAAACTGTCCACAATGTTCATTTCATCTCAAATAGACAGCACAGCAAAAATTGGACATCTAGAGTGCATCAAACATGATTTAGAGCTTGTTTATGGAAAAAAAACTTTTTCTGTATTTCAATGTTGCAACTTGCTGAAAACTGTCCACAATGTTCATTTCATCTTAAATAGACAGCACAGCAAAAATTGGACATCCGGAGTGCATCAAACATGATTTAGAGCTTGTTTATGGAAAAAAAACTTTTTCTGTATTTCAATGTTGCAACTTGCGGAAAACTGTCCACAATGTTCATTTCATCTTAAATAGACAGCACAGCAAAAATTGGACATCCGGAGTGCAAATCAAACATGATTTAGAGCTTGTTTATGGAAAAAAAAACTTTTTTCTGTATTTCAATGTTGCAACTTGCGGAAAACTGTCCACAATGTTCATTTCATCTTAAATAGACAGCACAGCAAAAATTGGACATCCGGAGTTCATCAAACATGATTTAAAGCTTGTTTATGAAAAAAAACGTTTTTCTGTATTTCAATGTTGCAACTTGCGGAAAACTGTCCACAATGTTCATTTCATCTTAAATAGACAGCACAGCAAAAATTGGACATCCGGAGTGCAAATCAAACATGATTTAGAGCTTGTTTATGGAAAAAAAAACTTTTTCTGTATTTCAATGTTGCAACTTGCGGAAAACTGTCCACAATGTTCATTTCATCTTAAATAGACAGCAGAGCAAAAATTGGACATCCGGAGTGCATCAAACATGATTTAGAGCTTGTTTATGGAAAAAAAACGTTTTTTCTGTATTTCAATGTTGCAACTTGCTGAAAACTGTCCACAATGTTCATTTCATCTAAATAGACAGCACAGCAAAAATTGGACATCAGAGTGCATCAAACATGATTTAGAGCTTGTTTATGGAAAAAAAATGTTTTTCTGTATTTCAATGTTGCAACTTGCGGAAAACTGTCCACAATGTTAATTTCATCTAAATAGACAGCACAGCAAAAATTGGACATCCAGAGTGCAATCAAACATGATTTAGAGCTTGTTTATGGAAAAAAGTTTTTTCTGTAGTTCAATGTTGCAACTTGCTGAAAACTGTCCACAATGTTCATTTCATCTCAAATATACAGCGCAGCAAAAATTGGACATCCAGAGTGCATCAAACATGATTTAGAGCTTGTTCATGGAAAAACAGTTTTTTCTGTAGTTCAATGTTGCAACTTGCGGAAAACTGTCCACAATGTTCATTTCATCTCAAATAGACAGCACAGCAAAAATTGGACATCCGGAGTACAATCAAACATGATTTAGAGCTTGTTTATGGAAAAAAGTTTTTTCTGTATTTCAATGTTGCAACTTGCTGAAAACTGTCCACAATGTTCATTTCATCTCAAATAGACAGCACAGCAAAAATTGGACATCCAGAGTGCATCAAACATGATTTAAAGCTTGTTTATGGAAAAAAAAGTTTTTTCTGTATTTCAATGTTGCAACTTGCTGAAAACTGTCCACAATGTTCATTTCATCTTAAATAGACAGCACAGCAAAAATTGGACATCCGGAGTGCAAATCAAACATGATTTAGAGCTTGTTTATGGAAAAAAACTTTTTCTGTATTTCAATGTTGCAACTTGCGGAAAACTGTCCACAATGTTCATTTCATCTTAAATAGACAGCACAGCAAAAATTGGACATCCGGAGTGCAATCAAACATGATTTAGAGCTTGTTTATGGAAAAAAACGTTTTTTCTGTATTTCAATGTTGCAACTTGCGGAAAACTGTCCACAATGTTCATTTCATCTTAAATAGACAGCACAGCAAAAAATTGGACATCTAGAGTGCAATCAAACATGATTTAGAGTTTGTTTATGGAAAAAAAGTTTTTTCTGTATTTCAATGTTTCAACTTGCGGAAAACTGTCCACAATGTTCATTTCATCTTAAATAGACAGCACAGCAAAAATTGGACATACAGAGTGCATCAAACATGATTTAAAGCTTGTTTATGGAAAAAAACGTTTTTTTCTGTATTTCAATGTTGCAACTTGCGGAAAACTGTCCACAATGTTAATTTCATCTTAAATAGTCAGCACAGCAAAAATTGGACATCCGGAGTGCAATCAAAAATGATTTAGAGCTTGTTTATGGAAAAAAAGTTTTTTCTGTATTTCAATGATGCAACTTGCTGAAAACTGTCCACAATGTTCATTTCATCTCAAATAGACAGCACAGCAAAAATTGGACATCCAGAGTGCATCAAACATGATTTAGAGCTTGTTTATGGAAAAAAGTTTTTTCTGTATTTCAATGTTGCAACTTGCTGAAAACTGTCCACAATGTTCATATCATCTCAAATAGACAGCACAGCAAAAATTGGACATCCGAGGTACAATCAAACATGATTTAGAGCTTGTTTATGGAAAAAAAGTTTTTTCTGTATTTCAATTTTGCAACTTGCTGAAAACTGTCCACAATGTTCATTTCATCTCAAATAGACAGCACAGCAAAAATTGGACATCCGGAGTGCAATCAAACATGATTTAGAGCTTGTTTATGGGAAAAAAAGTTTTTTCTGTATTTCAATGTTGCAACTTGCGGAAAACTGTCCACAATGTTCATTTCATCTCAAATAGACAGCACAGCAAAATTGGACATGCAGAGTGCAAATCAAACATGATTTAGAGCTTGTTTATGGAAAAAAACGTTTTTTTCTGTATTTCAATGTTGCAACCTGCGGAAAACTGTCCACAATGTTCATTTCAATCTCAAATAGACAGCACAGCAAAAATTGGACATCTAGAGTGCATCAAACATGATTTAGAGCTTGTTTATGGAAAAAAAACTTTTTCTGTATTTCAATGTTGCAACTTGCGGAAAACTGTCCACAATGTTCATTTCATCTCAAATAGACAGCACAGCAAAAATTGGACATCCAGAGTGCATCAAACATGATTTAGAGCTTGTTTATGGAAAGATACGTTTTTTCTGTATTTCAATGTTGCAACTAGCTGAAAACTGTCCACAATGTTTATTTCATCTTAAATAGACAGCACAGCAAAATTGGACATCCGGAGTGCAATCAAAAATGATTTAGAGCTTGTTTATGGAAAAAAAGTTTTTTCTGTATTTCAATGATGCAACTTGCTGAAAACTGTCCACAATGTTCATTTCATCTCAAATAGACAGCACAGCAAAAATTGGACATCCAGAGTGCATCAAACATGATTTAGAGCTTGTTTATGGAAAACATTTTTTTTCTGTATTTCAATGTTGCAACTTGCGGAAAACTGTCCACAATGTTCATTTCATCTGAAATAGACAGCACAGCAAAAATTGGACATCCGGAGTACAATAAAACATGATTTAGAGCTTGTTTATGGAAAAAAAGTTTTTTCTGTATTTCAATGATGCAACTTGCTGAAAACTGTCCACAATGTTCATTTCATCTCAAATAGACAGCACAGCAAAAATTGGACATCCAGAGTGCATCAAACATGATTTAGAGCTTGTTTATGGAAAAAAACGTTTTTTCTGTATTTCAATGTTGCAACTTGCGGAAAACTGTCCACAATGTTCATTTCATCTTAAATAGACAGCACAGCAAAAATTGGACATCCGGAGTGCAATCAAACATGATTTAGAGCTTGTTTATGGAAAAAAAGTTTTTCTGTATTTCAATGTTGCAACTTGCGGAAAACTGTCCACAATGTTCATTTCATCTTAAATAGACAGCACAGCAAAAAATTGGACATCTAGAGTGCAATCAAACATGATTTAGAGTTTGTTTATGGAAAAAAAGTTTTTTCTGTATTTCAATGTTGCAACTTGCGGAAAACTGTCCACAATGTTCATTTCATCTTAAATAGACAGCACAGCAAAAATTGGACATCCGGAGTGCATCAAACATGATTTAAAGCTTGTTTATGGAAAAAAACGTTTTTTTCTGTATTTCAATGTTGCAACTTGCGGAAAACTGTCCACAATGTTCATTTCATCTTAAATAGACAGCACAGCAAAAATTGGACATCCGGAGTGCATCAAACATGATTTAGAGCTTGTTTATGGAAAAAAACGTTTTTCTGTATTTCAATGTTGCAACTTGCGGAAAACTGTCCACAATGTTAATTTCATCTTAAATAGTCAGCACAGCAAAAATTGGACATCCGGAGTGCAATCAAAAATGATTTAGAGCTTGTTTATGGAAAAAAAGTTTTTTCTGTATTCCAATGATGCAACTTGCGGAAAACTGTCCACAATGTTCATTTCACCTTAAATAGACAGCACAGCAAAAAATGGACATCCGGAGTGCATCAAACATGATTTAGAGCTTGTTTATGGAAAAAAACTTCATTCTGTAACTTTTTTTGCAACTTGCGGAAAACTGTCCACAATGTTCATTTCACCTTAAATAGACAGCACAGCAAAAATTGAACATCCGGAGTGCATCAAACATGATTTAAAGCTTGTTTATGGAAAAAAACGTTTTTTCTGTATTTCAATGTTGCAACTTGTGGAAAACTGTCCACAATGTTCATTTCATCTCAAATAGACAGCACAGCAAAAATTGGACATCCAGAGTGCATCAAACATGATTTAAAGCTTGTTTATGGAAAAGTGCTTATTTCTGTATTGCAATGTTGCAACTTGCTGAAAACTGTCCACGGTGTTCATTTCATCTCAAATAGACAGCACAGCAAAAATTGGACATCCAGAGTGCATCAAACATGATTTAGAGCTTGTTTATGGAAAAGTGCTTATTTCTGCATTTCAATGTTGCAACTTGCTGAAAACTGTCCACAATGTTCATTTCATCTCAAATAGACAGCACAGCCAAAATTGGACATCCAGAGTGCATCAAACATGATTTAGAGCTTGTTTATGGAAAAGTGCTTATTTCTGCATTTCAATGTTGCAACTTGCTGAAAACAGTTTACAGTGTTTTCATAACATCTCGAATAAACATAACAAAAACAAGTTTTTATCCAGAGTGCATCAAACATGATTTAGAGCTTGTTTATGGAAAAGTACTTATTTCTGCATTTCAATGTTGCAACTTGCTGAAAACAGTCCACAGTGTTTTCATAACATCTCGAATAAACACAAGTTTTTATCCAGAGTGCATCAAACATGATTTAGAGCTTGTTTAACTAGATGATAGGAACAGTAAGGACAATTTTCAGCAAGTTGCAGCATTGAACTACAGAAATAACCACTTTTCCATCAACAAGGTCTAAATCATGTTTGGTTGCACTCTGGAAACAATGTTTTAAACATAACTGTTCAAACTAGGATGACAGGAACACTGTGGTCAATTTTCAGCAAGTTGCAGCAATTGAACTACAGAAATAACCACTTTTCCATAAACAAGGTCTAAATCATGTTTGGTTGCCCTCTGGATACAATGTTTTAAACATCTGTTCAAACTAGATGATAGGGACATTATGGACAATTTCAAGCAAGTTGCAGTAATTGAACTACAGAAATAACGACTTTTCCATAAACAAGGTCTGAATCATGTTTGGTTGCACTCTGGATACAATGTTTTAAACATAACTGTTCAAACTAGGATGATAGGAACACTGTGGACAATTTTCAGCAAGTTGCAGCAATTGAACTACAGAAATAACAACTTTTCCATAAACAAGGTCTAAAATCATGTTTCATGCACTCTGGAAACAATGTTTTAAACATAACTGTTCAAACTAGGATGATAGGAACACTGTGGACAATTTTCAGCAACTTGCAGCAATTGAACTGCAGAAATAACCACTTTTCAATAAACAAGGTCTAAATCATGTTTGGTTGCACTCTGGATACAATGTTTTAAACATAAAACTGTTCAAACTAGATGATAGGGACAATATGGACAATTTTCAGCAACTTGCAGCAATTGAACTACAGAAATAACCACTTTTCCATAAACAAGGTATAAAATCATGTTTGATGCACTCTGTATAGAATGTTTTAAACATAACTGTTCAAACTAGATGATAGGGACACTGTGGACAATTTTCAGCAAGTTTGCAGCAATTGAACTACAGAAATAACGACTTTTCAATAAACAAGGTCTAAATCATGTTTGGTTGCACTCTGGATACAATGTTTTAAACATAACTGTTCAAACTAGATGATAGGGACAGTATGGACAATTTTCAGCAAGTTGCAGCAATTGAACTACAGAAATAACCACTTTTCCATAAACAAGGTCTAAATCATGTTTGGTTGCACTCTGGATACAATGTTTTAAACATAAAACTGTTCAAACTAGGATGATAGGAACACTGTGGACAATTTTCAGCAAGTTGCAGCAATTGAACTACATAAATAACCACTTTTCCATAAACAAGGTATAAAATCATGTTTGATGCACTCTGGATACAATGTTTTAAACATAACTGTTCAAACTACATGATAGGGACAGTATGGACAATTTTCAGCAAGTTGCAGCAATTGAACTACAGAAATAACAACTTTTCCATAAACAAGGTCTAAAATCATGATTGATGCACTCTGGAAGTACATTTTTTACAGAGCTGTTCAAACTAGGATCATAGGAACACTATGGACAATTTTCAGCAAGTTGCAGCAATTTAACTACATAAATAACCACTTTTCCATAAACAAGGTCTAAATCATGTTAGGTTGCACTCTGGAAGTACATTTTTTACAGAGCTGTTCAAACTAGGATCATAGGAACACTATGGACAATTTTCAGCAAGTTGCAGCAATTTAACTACATAAATAACCACTTTTCCATAAACAAGGTATAAAATCATGTTTGATGCACTCTGGATACAATGTTTTAAACATAACTGTTCAAACTACATGATAGGGACAGTATGGACAATTTTCAGCAAGTTGCAGCAATTGAACTACAGAAATAACCACTTTTCCATAAACAAGGTCTAAATCATGTTAGGTTGCACTCTGGAAGTACATTTTTTTACAGAGCTGTTCAAACTAGGATGATAGGAACACTGTGGACAATTTTCAGCAAGTTTGCAGCAATTGAACTACAGAAATAACCACTTTTCAATAAACAAGGTCTAAATCATGTTTGGTTGCACTCTGGATACAATGTTTTAAACATAAAACTGTTCAAACTAGGATGATAGGAACACTGTGGAAAATTTTCAGCAACTTGCAGCAATTGAACTACAGAAATAACCACTTTTCAATAAACACGGTCTAAATCATGTTTGGTTGCACTCTGGAAACAATGTTTTAAACATAAAACTGTTCAAAATAGATGATAGGGACAATATGGACAATTTTCAGCAACTTGCAGCAATTGAACTACAGAAATAACCACTTTTCAATAAACAAGGTCTAAATCATGTTTGGTTGCACTCTGGATACAATGTTTTAAACATAAAACTGTTCAAACTAGGATGATAGGAACACTGTGGAAAATTTTCAGCAACTTGCAGCAATTGAACTACAGAAATAACCACTTTTCAATAAACACGGTCTAAATCATGTTTGGTTGCACTCTGGAAACAATGTTTTAAACATAAAACTGTTCAAAATAGATGATAGGGACAATATGGACAATTTTCAGCAACTTGCAGCAATTGAACTACAGAAATAACCACTTTTCCATAAACAAGGTATAAAATCATGTTTGATGCACTCTGTATAGAATGTTTTAAACATAACTGTTCAAACTAGATGATAGGGACACTGTGGACAATTTTCAGCAAGTTGCAGCAATTGAACTACAGAAATAACCACTTTTCCATAAACAAGGTCTAAATCATGTTTGGTTGCCCTCTGGATACAATGTTTTAAACATAACTGTTCAAACTAGATGATAGGGACACTATGGACAATTTCAAGCAAGTTGCAGTAATTGAACTACAGAAATAACCACTTTTCCATAAACAAGGTCTAAAATCATGTTTGATGCACTCTGGAAACAATGTTTTAAACATAACTGTTCAAACTAGATGATAGGGACACTGTGTACAATTTTCAGCAAGTTGCAGCAATTGAATTACAGAAATAACCACTTTTCCATAAACAAGGTCTGAATCATGTTTGGTTGCACTCTGGATACAATGTTTTAAACATAACTGTTCAAACTAGATGATAGGGACAGTATGGACAATTTTCAGCAAGTTGCAGCAATTGAACTACAGAAATAACCACTTTTCCATAAACAAGGTCTAAATCATGTTTGGTTGCCCTCTGGATACAATGTTTTAAACATAACTGTTCAAACTAGATGATAGGAACACTGTGGACAATTTTAAGCAAGTTGCAGCAATTGAACTACAGAAATAACCACTTTTCCATAAACAAGGTCTAAATCATGTTAGGTTGCACTCTGGAAGTACATTTTTTACAGAGCTGTTCAAACTAGGATCATAGGAACACTATGGACAATTTTCAGCAAGTTGCAGCAATTTAACTACATAAATAACCACTTTTCCATAAACAAGGTATAAAATCATGTTTGATGCACTCTGGATACAATGTTTTAAACATAACTGTTCAAACTACATGATAGGGACAGTATGGACAATTTTCAGCAAGTTGCAGCAATTGAACTACATAAAAAACAACTTTTCCATAAACAAGGTCTAAAATCATGTTTGATGCACTCTGGAAACAATGTTTTGAACATAACTGTTCAAACTCGGATGATAGGAACACTGTGGACAATTTTCAGCAAGTTGCAGCAATTGAACTACAGAAATAACCACTTTTCCATAAACAAGGTCTAAATCATGTTAGGTTGCACTCTGGAAGTACATTTTTTACAGAGCTGTTCAAACTAGGATGATAGGAACACTGTGGACAATTTTCAGCAAGTTTGCAGCAATTGAACTACAGAAATAACCACTTTTCAATAAACACGGTCTAAATCATGTTTGGTTGCACTCTGGATACAATGTTTTAAACATAAAACTGTTCAAACTAGGATGATAGGAACACTGTGGAAAATTTTCAGCAACTTGCAGCAATTGAACTACAGAAATAACCACTTTTCAATAAACACGGTCTAAATCATGTTTGGTTGCACTCTGGATACAATGTTTTAAACATAAAACTGTTCAAAATAGATGATAGGGACAATATGGACAATTTTCAGCAACTTGCAGCAATTGAACTACAGAAATAACCACTTTTCCATAAACAAGGTCTAAATCATGTTTGGTTGCACTCTGGAAGTACATTTTTTGCAGAGCTGTTCAAACTAGGATTATAGGAACACCATGGACAATTTTCAGCAAGTTGCAGCAATTTAACTACATAAATAACCACTTTTCCATAAACAAGGTCTAAAATCATGTTTGATGCACTCTGGAAGTACATTTTTTACAGAGCTGTTCAAACTAGGATGTAAGGGAATACCCCCCCTGTATTGGACAAAAATGAATGGGATGTCATTGGCATCGGACAAACCATATGCACATTGTCCAATACCACCCAAGTCGGCGTTGATTCATGCAAAGTGTATTGCAAATGCCATATCGCAATTGCCAGTTGTAACACTTTAAAAATCCAACAGGTGGCGAATCCGCTCCACCATGGTTTCTCATATTGGAAATGTAACCCAAGTCAACATCCAAAAGGAAAAATTTGAAAAAATGATTTTTTTGTCAAAAACTTATCACCCCTTAAAAAAGTGCTTTCTGGACCGTTTTTCGAAATTCTTTCGATTTTTTTTGTCAATTACACATGTGTAAGAACTGCATGAATATACTTTTGTCCAATTTTATTATCATATTTGGTTTTTTTTTTTTTTTTTTTTTACATGCGCATAAGTAATATGTTTTGTCCATTTTCAATATGATTTCATAGGAAGTCAAAAGTCAAAAATGTCCAAATTTTGTAAAAGAAACTTCACACACCCTTAAAAAAGTGCTTTCTGGACCGTTTTCGAAATTCTTTCGAATTTTGTGTCAATTACACACGCATAAGAACTGTATCAACATACTTTTGTCCAAATGCCATAAGAAATTTGACATGCTCAAAAATCATGCAGAAATGCAAAATTGACTGGCCTGATGAACACAGGATGGCCTGGCAGTGATAGTTTTTCCAGGATTAGGATACACCTCTCTGCAACTGGTGATTGAAAATAGGCACCTGGTAACCCAAAAATAAAAATATGGTTGTAAAATGCATTTACCGGTCATTCTGATATTAATGTCCGCTATGGGAACACAGGATGGCCGGGCAGTGATAGTTGTTCCTTTCCATCACTCGTTGTGTTGATTTCATCATGTCCATTTGGTGATGTTTTTTCACTATACAATCATATTGCAAGTGCACGTGCATTTGCAATATGGTTCAATGGGCATTTTACCATAAGAAATTTGACATGCTCAAAAATCCTGCAGAAATGCAAAATTGACTGGCCTGATGAACACAGGATGGCCTGGCAGTGATAGTTGCTCCTTTCCATTGCTCGTTGTGTTGACTTCATCATGTCCATTTGGTGATGTTTTTTCACTGTTGAATCATATTGCAAGTGCACGTGCATTTGCAATATGGTTCAATGGGCATTTACCATAAGAAATTTGACATGCTCAAAAATCCTGCAGAAATGCTAAATTGGCTGGCCTGATGAACACAGGATGGCCTGGCAGTGATAGTTGCTCCTTTCCATCGCTCCTTGTGTTGACTTCATCATGTCCATTTGGTGATGTTTTTTCACTGTTGAATCATATTGCAAATGCACGTGCATTGTTGTGCAACTGGTAACCCAAAAATAAAAATAAGGTGATTTCATTATGTCCATTTGTTTATGTTTTCTTACTTTTGCAAAGTCACTGTGGATTTGCAATATGGTTCAATGGGCAGGTACCATCACGAATTTGTCATGCTATAAAAATCCTGCAGGAATGTGAAATTGACTGGCCCGATGAACTCGGGATGGCTGGGCACTGATTCTGGTTCATCTCAATGGCTCGTTAGGGTTGATTTCAGAATGTCACTTTGGTGATGGTACCTCACTGTTTAAACATATTGCAAATGGACAAGAGTCACCAGCAAGTCACCGTCCATCAGTCAATTAGATATCATTCTGACACCAAACTGATACAAACTGACACTAAAACCCACTTTTTCCAACTCGTTTAGTAGCCAACTATCACATACTTCAGAGCTGGCCCAAAATTCACAACGCTTCCGGTTTAAACCATAAAAAAAAACATAAAACACGTAGTTACGTTCTAGCTGCGGGTCCATTTCTTATGTTATGTGTAGGCCTAGCTGAGGCGACCCCGAATCCCACGTTTCGGCTCGATCGGTCATTTGGTGTCCGAGCAAAACCCTAATTGGTGCTGAAAATCCACTTTTTTTCCATGACTTGCTACGGGGTCCTTGAATGAGCTATCGGACAGAAACGTTGGGGTCTTTCTATATGGGCCGAGACGGTCGCAAAGCACCTAGTCTTGCGACTCTGGGACATTTCTAAATGTCGTCATTTTCGTGATGCAAAAATGAATTGAAGTCATTGCAAATGTATGAGGCTATTTCTCGGTCCGAGAACCATCTAGAGCCACGTAACTCACCACGCACTATCGACCTGAGGTCTAGAACAGGATTCTAAAGTTTCGGAACTCTAGGTCTGACGGTTCTTTAAAAGTTCCAACAAGGTTAACTAATGCAGGCAGTGTATCTCTCTACGCACCCCAACGGGTCCCTACTTCCAAGCTGTGTGTGTGTGATTTAGTTTTCCTTTGAAATTTTATGGGAAAAATGACTGATTTACAGTTCATGGGGGTTGCCTAATCACATATATGAAGTTTTGGAAAGATCTGACTTTTTTAACCCCTCGAAACAGCCCAAGAGACACCAATTATGGCACTTCCGGTTGGCACAGGAAGCTATACGTCAACACATATCCTCACTGGGGTATGCATTTACAGAATCCTGAGTTTTAAGTCCTTACGTTAAGAATTGACTGATTTACACAGGGTTGAATGCACTATGTCTATCAAACTGCAGGCAGGGTATGGATAAACACTTTTAGGGTGATTTTAACCACTTCCGGTTGGTCCAGGAAGCTTAGAATCAACACAGGTAGACCTCGTAGTGGCCTGATGGACTGTCATCGAAGACAGGTTCATACGACATTCATAACCCACATAGGCTTCAGGTTGAATTTAGGGGTGCAGGCAATGTATTTCTATGGGGAGAGAAGTCAATGCAAACTCTTTGAAGTAAACACCTTCTTTTAACTATTAAGGGTTAATGCCACACGGTCAAGGTTAGGCTTGCACAGATCGGAAGGACCTTAGGAACATACCTGAGGTCGAATTGTGCTTCTCACCCTAACGGTTCTCTCACTGTCACCCAAAAGCAAATGACGTTGTGGGGCAGGCTTCATTTGGGCCTACTTTTCTAATGTTCGCTGCGCTTAGACCGAGCGAGCTACGGTCAAGCGGGATATCTCGTTGAACTCGGCACGGCCTAGAGATTATGTTTATGCCATTGCCTGCTCTCTGTGTCTTTGAACACCGCACTTTTTCACTCCATCCTTGCTGTGTGTGCGTGTGAGAGCTTTTCTTTGAGATCTGTTGGGAGAAATGACTGATTTACAGTTCATGAGGGTTACCTAGTCACACATATGAAGTTTAGGAAAGATGTGACTTTTTTAACCCTTCAAAACAGACAGTGTGACCCAATTAAAGGCACTTCCGGTTGGCACAGGAAGCTATAAGTAAACACATGTCTTGATTGACATAGCCACTTACAGAATCCTGAGTTTTAAGTCTTTAAGTTAAGAATTGACTGATCTACGATCTACACAGGGTTGAATGTAGTCATTTTCACCTTTGAAGGTTATGTACATCAAAACACCTTTTGGGTCAATTTAATCACCTCCGGTTGCTCCAGAAAGCTTAGAATCGACACAGGTAGACCTCATAGTGGTCTGATGGACTGTCATAGAAGACAGGTTCATAAGGCATTCATAACCCACATAGGCTTCAGGTTGAATTTAGATGTGCAGGCAATGTATTCCTATGGGGAGAGAAGTCAATGCAAACTGTTTGATGTAAACACCTTCTTTTTAACTGGTAAGGGTTAATGCCACACGGTCAAGGGTAGGCTTGCACGGATCTGGAGGACCTCAGGTACGTTCCTGAGGTCGAATTGTGCTTCTCACCTTAACGGTTCTCTCACTGTCACCCAAAAGCAAATCACATTAAGGCCCAGCCTTCATTTTGGACCTACTTTTCTAATGGTCGCTGTGCTTAGACCGAGCGAGCTACGGTCAAGCGGGGCATCTTGTTGAACTCGGCACGGCCTAGAGAATATGGAAATGCCATTGTAGGCTTTGTGTGTCTTTAAGCACCGCACTTTGTCACTCCATCCTTGCTGTGTGTGTGTTTCTGTGTGTGTGTGTGAGAGAGAGCTTTTCTTTGACATCTGTTGGGAGAAATGACTGACTTACAGTTTATGGGGGTTGCCTAATCACACATATGAAGTTTTGAAAAGATCTGACCTTTTTAACCCTTGGAAACTGCCACTGTGACACCATTTAAGGCACTTCCGGTTGGCACAGGAAACTATAAATAAACTCATATCCTGATTGGGGTATGTCTTTACAGAATCCTGAGTTTTAAGTCTTTACGTTAAGAACTGAGTTATTTACGGAGGGTTTAGTGAGTGTGTGTTATTTCAGGAAATCAAAGAAAATCACAGAAATCTCGCAGAGCTCACTTTAAAAAGATTCGTAAGAACACCCTCCATCCTTGGATCTGTAACCGTTGAAAAAAAAAACACCTATCTGTGAACATCACCAATCTGTCATTGTACGATTTCTCTTAAATGACGATAGATAAATGGCTGGTTCTTTGTTTATTGACACCGGAGGCTCCTTGACTTTGACATGAAGTGGAAAAATAATTTCTCTATTTTCATTTTGGACCTTTAATCCCAGATAAATGGCCATAACTCAAAAATCGTTGAGGCCTAGACACCATCTTGTTCGGGGCCAACTGCCCATTATGCCAAGCGGAAAAATGACCAAAATCTGATTATTTTTGTAAAACGGAAACCGAATGTCCGACAAAGTTCATTTGATGATTTCCCGGTAGGTCCGGCCCTGCCGCTCGGCCCGACGCCGTCCGCGAATTTTACAAACGATTTCGGACGTCTAGTAAGGGACCGTACATTTGCAATATGGACTTTCTCACTAAGCATACAGCAACTGCTGAAATGTTCCCTTAAGGTATGATAGGAACACTGTGGACAATTTTCAGCAAGTTTGCAGCAATTGAACTACATAAATAACAACTTTTCCATAAACAAGGTCTAAAATCATGTTTGATGCACTCTGGAAACAATGTTTTGAACATAACTGTTCAAACTCGGATGATAGGAACACTGTGGACAATTTTCAGCAAGTTGCAGCAATTGAACTACAGAAATAACCACTTTTCCATAAACAAGGTCTAAATCATGTTAGGTTGCACTCTGGAAGTACATTTTTTACAGAGCTGTTCAAACTAGGATGATAGGAACACTGTGGACAATTTTCAGCAAGTTTGCAGCAATTGAACTACAGAAATAACCACTTTTCAATAAACAAGGTCTAAATCATGTTTGGTTGCACTCTGGATACAATGTTTTAAACATAAAACTGTTCAAACTAGGATGATAGGAACACTGTGGAAAATTTTCAGCAACTTCCAGCAATTGAACTACAGAAATAACCACTTTTCAATAAACACGGTCTAAATCATGTTTGGTTGCACTCTGGATACAATGTTTTAAACATAAAACTGTTCAAAATAGATGATAGGGACAATATGGACAATTTTCAGCAACTTGCAGCAATTGAACTACAGAAATAACCACTTTTCCATAAACAAGGTCTAAATCATGTTTGGTTGCACTCTGGAAGTACATTTTTGCAGAGCTGTTCAAACTAGGATTATAGGAACACCATGGACAATTTTAAGCAAGTTGCAGCAATTTAACTACATAAATAACCACTTTTCCATAAACAAGGTCTAAAATCATGTTTGATGCACTCTGGAAGTACATTTTTTACAGAGCTGTTCAAACTAGGATGTAAGGGAATACCCCCCCTGTATTGGACAAAAATGAATGGGATGTCATTGGCATCGGACAAACCATATGCACATTGTCCAATACCACCCAAGTCGGCGTTGATTCATGCAAAGTGTATTGCAAATGCCATATCGCAATTGCCAGTTGTAACACTTTAAAAATCCAACAGGTGGCGAATCCGCTCCACCATGGTTTCTCATATTGGAAATGTAACCCAAGTCAACATCCAAAAGGAAAAATTTGAAAAAATGATTTTTTTGTCAAAAACTTATCACCCCTTAAAAAAGTGCTTTCTGGACCGTTTTTCGAAATTCTTTCGATTTTTTTTGTCAATTACACATGTGTAAGAACTGCATGAATATACTTTTGTCCAATTTTATTATCATATTTGGTTTTTTTTTTTTTTACATGCGCATAAGTAATATGTTTTGTCCATTTTCAATATGATTTCATAGGAAGTCAAAAGTCAAAAATGTCCAAATTTTGTAAAAGAAACTTCACACACCCTTAAAAAAGTGCTTTCTGGACCGTTTTTCGAAATTCTTTCGAATTTTGTGTCAATTACACACGCATAAGAACTGTATCAACATACTTTTGTCCAAATGCCATAAGAAATTTGACATGCTCAAAAATCATGCAGAAATGCAAAATTGACTGGCCTGATGAACACAGGATGGCCTGGCAGTGATAGTTTTTCCAGGATTAGGATACACCTCTCTGCAACTGGTGATTGAAAATAGGCACTGGTAACCCAAAAATAAAAATATGGTTGTAAAATGCATTTACCGGTCATTCTGATATTAATGTCCGCTATGGGAACACAGGATGGCCGGGCAGTGATAGTTGTTCCTTTCCATCACTCGTTGTGTTGATTTCATCATGTCCATTTGGTGATGTTTTTTCACTATACAATCATATTGCAAGTGCACGTGCATTTGCAATATGGTTCAATGGGCATTTTACCATAAGAAATTTGACATGCTCAAAAATCCTGCAGAAATGCAAAATTGACTGGCCTGATGAACACAGGATGGCCTGGCAGTGATAGTTGCTCCTTTCCATTGCTCGTTGTGTTGACTTCATCATGTCCATTTGGTGATGTTTTTTCACTGTTGAATCATATTGCAAGTGCACGTGCATTTGCAATATGGTTCAATGGGCATTTACCATAAGAAATTTGACATGCTCAAAAATCCTGCAGAAATGCTAAATTGGCTGGCCTGATGAACACAGGATGGCCTGGCAGTGATAGTTGCTCCTTTCCATCGCTCCTTGTGTTGACTTCATCATGTCCATTTGGTGATGTTTTTTCACTGTTGAATCATATTGCAAATGCACGTGCATTGTTGTGCAACTGGTAACCCAAAAATAAAAATAAGGTGATTTCATTATGTCCATTTGTTTATGTTTTCTTACTTTTGCAAAGTCACTGTGGATTTGCAATATGGTTCAATGGGCAGGTACCATCACGAATTTGTCATGCTATAAAAATCCTGCAGGAATGTGAAATTGACTGGCCCGATGAACTCGGGATGGCTGGGCACTGATTCTGGTTCATCTCAATGGCTCGTTAGGGTTGATTTCAGAATGTCACTTTGGTGATGGTACCTCACTGTTTAAACATATTGCAAATGGACAAGAGTCACCAGCAAGTCACCGTCCATCAGTCAATTAGATATCATTCTGACACCAAACTGATACAAACTGACACTAAAACCCACTTTTTCCAACTCGTTTAGTAGCCAACTATCACATACTTCAGAGCTGGCCCAAAATTCACAACGCTTCCGGTTTAAACCATAAAAAAAAACATAAAACACGTAGTTACGTTCTAGCTGCGGGTCCATTTCTTATGTTATGTGTAGGCCTAGCTGAGGCGACCCCGAATCCCACGTTTCGGCTCGATCGGTCATTTGGTGTACGAGCAAAACCCTAATTGGTGCTGAAAATCCACTTTTTTTCCATGACTTGCTACGGGGTCCTTGAATGAGCTATCGGACAGAAACGTTGGGGTCTTTCTATATGGGCCGAGACGGTCGCAAAGCACCTAGTCTTGCGACTCTGGGACATTTCTAAATGTCGTCATTTTCGTGATGCAAAAAATGAATTGAAGTCATTGCAAATGTATGAGGCTATTTCTCGGTCCGAGAACCATCTAGAGCCACGTAACTCACCACGCACTATCGACCTGAGGTCTAGAACAGGATTCTAAAGTTTCGGAACTCTAGGTCTGACGGTTCTTTAAAAGTTCCAACAAGGTTAACTAATGCAGGCAGTGTATCTCTCTACGCACCCCAACGGGTCCCTACTTCCAAGCTGTGTGTGTGTGATTTAGTTTTCCTTTGAAATTTTATGGGAAAAATGACTGATTTACAGTTCATGGGGGTTGCCTAATCACATATATGAAGTTTTGGAAAGATCTGACTTTTTAACCCCTCGAAACATTACATTTACATTACATTTAAGTCATTTAGCAGACGCTCTTATTCAGAGCGACTTACAAATTGGTGCATACACCTTATGACAACCAGTGGAACAGCCACTTGCATCTAAATCTTGTTGGGGGAGAAGGGGGGTGAGAAGGATTACTTACCCTATCCTAGGTATTCCTTGAAGAGGTGGGGTTGAAGAGGTGGGGTTTCAGCCCAAGAGACACCAATTATGGCACTTCCGGTTGGCACAGGAAGCTATACGTCAACACATATCCTCACTGGGGTATGCATTTACAGAATCCTGAGTTTTAAGTCCTTACGTTAAGAATTGACTGATTTACACAGGGTTGAATGCACTATGTCTATCAAACTGCAGGCAGGGTATGGATAAACACTTTTAGGGTGATTTTAACCACTTCCGGTTGGTCCAGGAAGCTTAGAATCAACACAGGTAGACCTCGTAGTGGCCTGATGGACTGTCATCGAAGACAGGTTCATACGACATTCATAACCCACATAGGCTTCAGGTTGAATTTAGGGGTGCAGGCAATGTATTTCTATGGGGAGAGAAGTCAATGCAAACTCTTTGAAGTAAACACCTTCTTTTAACTATTAAGGGTTAATGCCACACGGTCAAGGTTAGGCTTGCACAGATCGGAAGGACCTTAGGAACATACCTGAGGTCGAATTGTGCTTCTCACCCTAACGGTTCTCTCACTGTCACCCAAAAGCAAATGACGTTGTGGGGCAGGCTTCATTTTGGGCCTACTTTTCTAATGTTCGCTGCGCTTAGACCGAGCGAGCTACGGTCAAGCGGGATATCTCGTTGAACTCGGCACGGCCTAGAGATTATGTTTATGCCATTGCCTGCTCTCTGTGTCTTTGAACACCGCACTTTTTCACTCCATCCTTGCTGTGTGTGCGTGTGAGAGCTTTTCTTTGAGATCTGTTGGGAGAAATGACTGATTTACAGTTCATGAGGGTTACCTAGTCACACATATGAAGTTTAGGAAAGATGTGACTTTTTAACCCTTCAAAACAGACAGTGTGACCCAATTAAAGGCACTTCCGGTTGGCACAGGAAGCTATAAGTAAACACATGTCTTGATTGACATAGCCACTTACAGAATCCTGAGTTTTAAGTCTTTAAGTTAAGAATTGACTGATCTACGATCTACACAGGGTTGAATGTAGTCATTTTCACCTTTGAAGGTTATGTACATCAAAACACCTTTTGGGTCAATTTAATCACCTCCGGTTGCTCCAGAAAGCTTAGAATCGACACAGGTAGACCTCATAGTGGTCTGATGGACTGTCATAGAAGACAGGTTCATAAGGCATTCATAACCCACATAGGCTTCAGGTTGAATTTAGATGTGCAGGCAATGTATTCCTATGGGGAGAGAAGTCAATGCAAACTGTTTGATGTAAACACCTTCTTTTTAACTGGTAAGGGTTAATGCCACACGGTCAAGGGTAGGCTTGCACGGATCTGGAGGACCTCAGGTACGTTCCTGAGGTCGAATTGTGCTTCTCACCTTAACGGTTCTCTCACTGTCACCCAAAAGCAAATCACATTAAGGCCCAGCCTTCATTTTGGACCTACTTTTCTAATGGTCGCTGTGCTTAGACCGAGCGAGCTACGGTCAAGCGGGGCATCTTGTTGAACTCGGCACGGCCTAGAGAATATGGAAATGCCATTGTAGGCTTTGTGTGTCTTTAAGCACCGCACTTTGTCACTCCATCCTTGCTGTGTGTGTGTTTCTGTGTGTGTGTGTGAGAGAGAGCTTTTCTTTGACATCTGTTGGGAGAAATGACTGACTTACAGTTTATGGGGGTTGCCTAATCACACATATGAAGTTTTGAAAAGATCTGACCTTTTTAACCCTTGGAAACTGTCACTGTGACACCATTTAAGGCACTTCCGGTTGGCACAGGAAACTATAAATAAACTCATATCCTGATTGGGGTATGTCTTTACAGAATCCTGAGTTTTAAGTCTTTACGTTAAGAACTGAGTTATTTACGGAGGGTTTAGTGAGTGTGTGTTATTTCAGGAAATCAAAGAAAATCACAGAAATCTCGCAGAGCTCACTTTAAAAGATTCGTAAGAACACCCTCCATCCTTGGATCTGTAACCGTTGAAAAAAAAAAAACACCTATCTGTGAACATCACCAATCTGTCATTGTACGATTTCTCTTAAATGACGATAGATAAATGGCTGGTTCTTTGTTTATTGACACCGGAGGCTCCTTGACTTTGACATGAAGTGGAAAAATAATTTCTCTATTTTCATTTTGGACCTTTAATCCCAGATAAATGGCCATAACTCAAAAATCGTTGAGGCCTAGACACCATCTTGTTCGGGGCCAACTGCCCATTATGCCAAGCGGAAAAATGACCAAAATCTGATTATTTTTGTAAAACGGAAACCGAATGTCCGACAAAGTTCATTTGATGATTTCCCGGTAGGTCCGGCCCTGCCGCTCGGCCCGACGCCGTCCGCGAATTTTACAAACGATTTCGGACGTCTAGTAAGGGACCGTACATTTGCAATATGGACTTTCTCACTAAGCATACAGCAACTGCTGAAATGTTCCCTTAAGGTATGATAGGAACACTGTGGACAATTTTCAGCAAGTTTGCAGCAATTGAACTACATAAATAACAACTTTTCCATAAACAAGGTCTAAAATCATGTTTGATGCACTCTGGAAACAATGTTTTGAACATAACTGTTCAAACTCGGATGATAGGAACACTGTGGACAATTTTCAGCAAGTTGCAGCAATTGAACTACAGAAATAACCACTTTTCCATAAACAAGGTCTAAATCATGTTAGGTTGCACTCTGGAAGTACATTTTTTACAGAGCTGTTCAAACTAGGATGATAGGAACACTGTGGACAATTTTCAGCAAGTTTGCAGCAATTGAACTACAGAAATAACCACTTTTCAATAAACAAGGTCTAAATCATGTTTGGTTGCACTCTGGATACAATGTTTTAAACATAAAACTGTTCAAACTAGGATGATAGGAACACTGTGGAAAATTTTCAGCAACTTGCAGCAATTGAACTACAGAAATAACCACTTTTCAATAAACACGGTCTAAATCATGTTTGGTTGCACTCTGGATACAATGTTTTAAACATAAAACTGTTCAAAATAGATGATAGGGACAATATGGACAATTTTCAGCAACTTGCAGCAATTGAACTACAGAAATAACCACTTTTCCATAAACAAGGTCTAAATCATGTTTGGTTGCACTCTGGAAGTACATTTTTTGCAGAGCTGTTCAAACTAGGATTATAGGAACACCATGGACAATTTTAAGCAAGTTGCAGCAATTTAACTACATAAATAACCACTTTTCCATAAACAAGGTCTAAAATCATGTTTGATGCACTCTGGAAGTACATTTTTTACAGAGCTGTTCAAACTAGGATGTAAGGGAATACCCCCCCTGTATTGGACAAAAATGAATGGGATGTCATTGGCATCGGACAAACCATATGCACATTGTCCAATACCACCCAAGTCGGCGTTGATTCATGCAAAGTGTATTGCAAATGCCATATCGCAATTGCCAGTTGTAACACTTTAAAAATCCAACAGGTGGCGAATCCGCTCCACCATGGTTTCTCATATTGGAAATGTAACCCAAGTCAACATCCAAAAGGAAAAATTTGAAAAAATGATTTTTTTGTCAAAAACTTATCACCCCTTAAAAAAGTGCTTTCTGGACCGTTTTTCGAAATTCTTTCGATTTTTTTTGTCAATTACACATGTGTAAGAACTGCATGAATATACTTTTGTCCAATTTTATTATCATATTTTTTTTTTTTTTTTTTTTACATGCGCATAAGTAATATGTTTTGTCCATTTTCAATATGATTTCATAGGAAGTCAAAAGTCAAAAATGTCCAAATTTTGTAAAAGAAACTTCACACACCCTTAAAAAAGTGCTTTCTGGACCGTTTTTCGAAATTCTTTCGAATTTTGTGTCAATTACACACGCATAAGAACTGTATCAACATACTTTTGTCCAAATGCCATAAGAAATTTGACATGCTCAAAAATCATGCAGAAATGCAAAATTGACTGGCCTGATGAACACAGGATGGCCTGGCAGTGATAGTTTTTCCAGGATTAGGATACACCTCTCTGCAACTGGTGATTGAAAATAGGCACCTGGTAACCCAAAAATAAAAATATGGTTGTAAAATGCATTTACCGGTCATTCTGATATTAATGTCCGCTATGGGAACACAGGATGGCCGGGCAGTGATAGTTGTTCCTTTCCATCACTCGTTGTGTTGATTTCATCATGTCCATTTGGTGATGTTTTTTCACTATACAATCATATTGCAAGTGCACGTGCATTTGCAATATGGTTCAATGGGCATTTACCATAAGAAATTTGACATGCTCAAAAATCCTGCAGAAATGCAAAATTGACTGGCCTGATGAACACAGGATGGCCTGGCAGTGATAGTTGCTCCTTTCCATTGCTCGTTGTGTTGACTTCATCATGTCCATTTGGTGATGTTTTTTCACTGTTGAATCATATTGCAAGTGCACGTGCATTTGCAATATGGTTCAATGGGCATTTACCATAAGAAATTTGACATGCTCAAAAATCCTGCAGAAATGCTAAATTGGCTGGCCTGATGAACACAGGATGGCCTGGCAGTGATAGTTGCTCCTTTCCATCGCTCCTTGTGTTGACTTCATCATGTCCATTTGGTGATGTTTTTCACTGTTGAATCATATTGCAAATGCACGTGCATTGTTGTGCAACTGGTAACCCAAAAATAAAAATAAGGTGATTTCATTATGTCCATTTGTTTATGTTTTCTTACTTTTGCAAAGTCACTGTGGATTTGCAATATGGTTCAATGGGCAGGTACCATCACGAATTTGTCATGCTATAAAAATCCTGCAGGAATGTGAAATTGACTGGCCCGATGAACTCGGGATGGCTGGGCACTGATTCTGGTTCATCTCAATGGCTCGTTAGGGTTGATTTCAGAATGTCACTTTGGTGATGGTACCTCACTGTTTAAACATATTGCAAATGGACAAGAGTCACCAGCAAGTCACCGTCCATCAGTCAATTAGATATCATTCTGACACCAAACTGATACAAACTGACACTAAAACCCACTTTTTCCAACTCGTTTAGTAGCCAACTATCACATACTTCAGAGCTGGCCCAAAATTCACAACGCTTCCGGTTTAAACCATAAAAAAAAAACATAAAACACGTAGTTACGTTCTAGCTGCGGGTCCATTTCTTATGTTATGTGTAGGCCTAGCTGAGGCGACCCCGAATCCCACGTTTCGGCTCGATCGGTCATTTGGTGTCCGAGCAAAACCCTAATTGGTGCTGAAAATCCACTTTTTTTCCATGACTTGCTACGGGGTCCTTGAATGAGCTATCGGACAGAAACGTTGGGGTCTTTCTATATGGGCCGAGACGGTCGCAAAGCACCTAGTCTTGCGACTCTGGGACATTTCTAAATGTCGTCATTTTCGTGATGCAAAAATGAATTGAAGTCATTGCAAATGTATGAGGCTATTTCTCGGTCCGAGAACCATCTAGAGCCACGTAACTCACCACGCACTATCGACCTGAGGTCTAGAACAGGATTCTAAAGTTTCGGAACTCTAGGTCTGACGGTTCTGTAAAAGTTCCAACAAGGTTAACTAATGCAGGCAGTGTATCTCTCTACGCACCCCAACGGGTCCCTACTTCCAAGCTGTGTGTGTGTGATTTAGTTTTCCTTTGAAATTTTATGAGAAAAATGACTGATTTACAGTTCATGGGGGTTGCCTAATCACATATATGAAGTTTTGGAAAGATCTGACTTTTTTAACCCCTCGAAACAGCCCAAGAGACACCAATTATGGCACTTCCGGTTGGCACAGGAAGCTATACGTCAACACATATCCTCACTGGGGTATGCATTTACAGAATCCTGAGTTTTAAGTCCTTACGTTAAGAATTGACTGATTTACACAGGGTTGAATGCACTATGTCTATCAAACTGCAGGCAGGGTATGGATAAACACTTTTAGGGTGATTTTAACCACTTCCGGTTGGTCCAGGAAGCTTAGAATCAACACAGGTAGACCTCGTAGTGGCCTGATGGACTGTCATCGAAGACAGGTTCATACGACATTCATAACCCACATATGCTTCAGGTTGAATTTAGGGGTGCAGGCAATGTATTTATATGGGGAGAGAAGTCAATGCAAACTCTTTGAAGTAAACACCTTCTTTTAACTATTAAGGGTTAATGCCACACGGTCAAGGTTAGGCTTGCACAGATCGGAAGGACCTTAGGAACATACCTGAGGTCGAATTGTGCTTCTCACCCTAACGGTTCTCTCACTGTCACCCAAAAGCAAATGACGTTGTGGGGCAGGCTTCATTTTGGGCCTACTTTTCTAATGTTCGCTGCGCTTAGACCGAGCGAGCTACGGTCAAGCGGGATATCTCGTTGAACTCGGCACGGCCTAGAGATTATGTTTATGCCATTGCCTGCTCTCTGTGTCTTTGAACACCGCACTTTTTCACTCCATCCTTGCTGTGTGTGCGTGTGAGAGCTTTTCTTTGAGATCTGTTGGGAGAAATGACTGATTTACAGTTCATGAGGGTTACCTAGTCACACATATGAAGTTTAGGAAAGATGTGACTTTTTTAACCCTTCAAAACAGACAGTGTGACCCAATTAAAGGCACTTCCGGTTGGCACAGGAAGCTATAAGTAAACACATGTCTTGATTGACATAGCCACTTACAGAATCCTGAGTTTTAAGTCTTTAAGTTAAGAATTGACTGATCTACGATCTACACAGGGTTGAATGTAGTCATTTTCACCTTTGAAGGTTATGTACATCAAAACACCTTTTGGGTCAATTTAATCACCTCCGGTTGCTCCAGAAAGCTTAGAATCGACACAGGTAGACCTCATAGTGGTCTGATGGACTGTCATAGAAGACAGGTTCATAAGGCATTCATAACCCACATAGGCTTCAGGTTGAATTTAGATGTGCAGGCAATGTATTCCTATGGGGAGAGAAGTCAATGCAAACTGTTTGATGTAAACACCTTCTTTTTAACTGGTAAGGGTTAATGCCACACGGTCAAGGGTAGGCTTGCACGGATCTGGAGGACCTCAGGTACGTTCCTGAGGTCGAATTGTGCTTCTCACCTTAACGGTTCTCTCACTGTCACCCAAAAGCAAATCACATTAAGGCCCAGCCTTCATTTTGGAGCTACTTTTCTAATGGTCGCTGTGCTTAGACCGAGCGAGCTACGGTCAAGCGGGGCATCTTGTTGAACTCGGCACGGCCTAGAGAATATGGAAATGCCATTGTAGGCTTTGTGTGTCTTTAAGCACCGCACTTTGTCACTCCATCCTTGCTGTGTGTGTGTTTCTGTGTGTGTGTGTGAGAGAGAGCTTTTCTTTGACATCTGTTGGGAGAAATGACTGACTTACAGTTTATGGGGTTGCCTAATCACACATATGAAGTTTTGAAAAGATCTGACCTTTTTAACCCTTGGAAACTGCCACTGTGACACCATTTAAGGCACTTCCGGTTGGCACAGGAAACTATAAATAAACTCATATCCTGATTGGGGTATGTCTTTACAGAATCCTGAGTTTTAAGTCTTTACGTTAAGAACTGAGTTATTTACGGAGGGTTTAGTGAGTGTGTGTTATTTCAGGAAATCAAAGAAAATCACAGAAATCTCGCAGAGCTCACTTTAAAAAGATTCGTAAGAACACCCTCCATCCTTGGATCTGTAACCGTTGAAAAAAAAAAACACCTATCTGTGAACATCACCAATCTGTCATTGTACGATTTCTCTTAAATGACGATAGATAAATGGCTGGTTCTTTTTTTATTGACACCGGAGGCTCCTTGACTTTGACATGAAGTGGAAAAATAATTTCTCTATTTTCATTTTGGACCTTTAATCCCAGATAGATGGCCATAACTCAAAAATCGTTGAGGCCTAGACACCATCTTGTTCGGGGCCAACTGCCCATTATGCCAAGCGGAAAAATGACCAAAATCTGATTATTTTTGTAAAACGGAAACCGAATGTCCGACAAAGTTCATTTGATGATTTCCCGGTAGGTCCGGCCCTGCCGCTCGGCCCGACGCCGTCCGCGAATTTTACAAACGATTTCGGACGTCTAGTAAGGGACCGTACATTTGCAATATGGACTTTCTCACTAAGCATACAGCAACTGCTGAAATGTTCCCTTAAGGTATGATAGGAACACTGTGGACAATTTTCAGCAAGTTTGCAGCAATTGTACTACAGAAATAACCACTTTTCCATAAACAAGGTCTAAAATCATGTTTGATGCACTCTGGAAACAATGTTTTAAACATAACTGTTCAAACTAGGATGATAGGAACACTGTGGACAATTTTCAGCAAGTTGCAGCAATTGAACTACAGAAATAACCACTTTTCCATAAACAAGGTCTAAATCATGTTTGGTTACACTCTGGAAGTACATTTTTTTACAGAGCTGTTCAAACTAGGATGATAGGAACACTGTGGACAATTTTCAGCAAGTTGCAGCAATTGAACTACAGAAATAACCACTTTTCCATAAACAAGGTCTAAATCATGTTTGGTTGCACTCTGGATACAATGTTTTAAACATAACTGTTCATACTAGATGATAGGGACAGTATGGACACTTTTCAGCAAGTTGCAGCAATTGAACTACAGAAATAACCACTTTTACATAAACAAGGTCTAAAATCATGTTTGATGCACTCTGGAAACAATGTTTTAAACATAACTGTTCAAACTAGATGATAGGGACAGTATGGACAATTTTCAGCAAGTTGCAGCAATTGAACTACAGAAATAACCACTTTTCCATAAACAAGGTCTAAAATCATGTTTGATGCACTCTGGAAACAATGTTTTAAACATAACTGTTCAAACTAGATGATAGGGACAGTATGGACAATTTTTAGCAAGTTGCAGCAATTGAACTACAGAAATAACCACTTTTCCATAAACAAGGTATAAAATCATGTTTGATGTACTCTGGATAGAATGTTTTAAACATAACTGTTCAAACTAGATGATAGGGACAGTATGGACAATTTTCAGCAAGTTGCAGCAATTGAACTACAGAAATAACAACTTTTCCATAACCAAAGTCTAAAATCATGTTTGATGCACTCTGGAAACAATGTTTTAAACATAACTGTTCAAGCTAGGATGATAGGAACACTGTGGACAATTTTCAGCAAGTTGCAGCAATTGAACTACAGAAATAACAACTTTTACATAAAAAAAGGTCTAAAATCACGTTTGGTTGCCGTCTGGATACAATGTTTTAAACATAACTGTTCAAACTAGGATGATAGGAACACTGTGGACAATTTTCAGCAAGTTGCAGCAATTGAACTACAGAAATAACCACTTTTCCATAAACAAGGTCTAAATCATGTTTGGTTGCACTCTGGATACAATGTTTTAAACATAACTGTTCAAACTAGATGATAGGGACAGTATGGACACTTTTCAGCAAGTTGCAGCAATTGAACTACAGAAATAACCATTTTTCCATAAACAAGGTATACAATCATGTTTGATGCACTCTGGAAACAATGTTTTAAACATACCTGTTCAAACTAGGATGATAGGAACACTGTGGACAATTTTCAGCAAGTTGCAGCAATTGAACTACAGAAATAACCACTTTTCCATAAACAAGGTCTAAATCATGTTTGGTTGCACTCTGGATACAATGTTTTAAACATAACTGTTCAAACTAGATGATAGGGACAGTATGGACACTTTTCAGCAAGTTGCAGCAATTGAACTACAGAAATAACCAATTTTCCATAAACACGGTATAAAATCATGTTTGATGCACTCTGGATAGAATGTTTTTTAAACATAACTGTTAAAACTAGATGATAGGGACACTGTGGACAATTTTCAGCAAGTTGCAGCAATTGAACTACAGAAATAACCACTTTTACATAAACAAGGTCTAAAATCATGTTTGATGCACTCTGGAAACAATGTTTTAAACATAACTGTTCAAACTAGATGATAGGGACAGTATGGACAATTTTCAGCAAGTTGCAGCAATTGAACTACAGAAATAATCACTTTTCCATAAACAAGGTATAAAATCATGTTTGATGTACTCTGGATAGAATGTTTTAAACATAACTGTTCAAACTAGATGATAGGGACAGTATGGACAATTTTCAGCAAGTTGCAGCAATTGAACTACAGAAATAACAACTTTTCCATAACCAAAGTCTAAAATCATGTTTGATGCACTCTGGAAACAATGTTTTAAACATAACTGTTCAAGCTAGGATGATAGGAACACTGTGGACAATTTTCAGCAAGTTGCAGCAATTGAACTACAGAAATAACCACTTTTCCATAAACAAGGTCTAAATCATGTTTGGTTGCACTCTGGATACAATGTTTTAAACATAACTGTTCAAACTAGATGATAGGGACAGTATGGACAATTTTCAGCAAGTTGCAGCAATTGAACTACAGAAATAACCACTTTTACATAAAAAAAGGTCTAAAATCACGTTTGGTTGCAATCTGGATACAATGTTTTAAACATAACTGTTCAAACTAGGATGATAGGAACACTGTGGACAATTTTCAGCAAGTTGCAGCAATTGAACTACAGAAATAACCACTTTTCCATAAACAAGGTCTAAATCATGTTTGGTTGCACTCTGGATACAATGTTTTAAACATAACTGTTCAAACTAGATGATAGGGACAGTATGGACACTTTTCAGCAAGTTGCAGCAATTGAACTACAGAAATAACCACTTTTCCATAAACAAGGTATAAAATCATGTTTGATGCACTCTGGATAGAATGTTTTTTAAACATAACTGTTCAAACTAGATGATAGGGACACTGGGGACAATTTTCAGCAAGTTGCATCAATTGAACTACAGAAATAACCACTTTTCCATAAACAAGGTCTAAATCATGTTTGGTTGCACTCTGGATACAATGTTTTAAACATAACTGTTCAAACTAGATGATAGGGACAGTATGGACACTTTTCAGCAAGTTGCAGCAATTGCACTACAGAAATAACCACTTTTCCATAAACAAGGTATAAAATCATGTTTGATGCACTCTGGAAACAATGTTTTAAACATACCTGTTCAAACTAGGATGATAGGAACACTGTGGACAATTTTCAGCAAGTTGCAGCAATTGAACTACAGAAATAACCACTTTTCCATAAACAAGGTCTAAATCATGTTTGGTTGCACTCTGGATACAATGTTTTAAACATAACTGTTCAAACTAGATGATAGGGACAGTATGGACACTTTTCAGCAAGTTGCAGCAATTGAACTACAGAAATAACCAATTTTCCATAAACACGGTATAAAATCATGTTTGATGCACTCTGGATATAATGTTTTTTAAACATAACTGTTAAAACTAGATGATAGGGACAGTATGGACAATTTTTAGCAAGTTGCAGCAATTGAACTACAGAAATAACCACTTTTCCATAAACAAGGTATAAAATCATGTTTGATGCACTCTGGATAGAATGTTTTTTAAACATAACTGTTCAAACTAGATGATAGGGACACTGTGGACAATTTTCAGCAAGTTGCAGCAATTGAACTACAGAAATAACCACTTTTCCATAAACAAGGTCTAAATCATGTTTGGTTGCACTCTGGATACAATGTTTTAAACATAACTGTTCAAACTAGATGATAGGGACAGTATGGACACTTTTCAGCAAGTTGCAGCAATTGAACTACAGAAATAACCACTTTTCCATAAACAAGGTATAAAATCATGTTTGATGCACTCTGGAAACAATGTTTTAAACATACCTGTTCAAACTAGGATGATAGGAACATTGTGGACAATTTTCAGCAAGTTGCAGCAATTGAACTACAGAAATAACCACTTTTCCATAAACAAGGTCTAAATCATGTTTGGTTGCACTCTGGATACAATGTTTTAAACATAACTGTTCAAACTAGATGATAGGGACAGTATGGACACTTTTCAGCAAGTTGCAGCAATTGAACTACAGAAATAACCAATTTTCCATAAACACGGTATAAAATCATGTTTGATGCACTCTGGATAGAATGTTTTTTAAACATAACTGTTAAAACTAGATGATAGGGACAGTATGGACAATTTTTAGCAAGTTGCAGCAATTGAACTACAGAAATAACCACTTTTCCATAAACAAGGTATAAAATCATGTTTGATGCACTCTGGATAGAATGTTTTTTTAAACATAACTGTTCAAACTTGATGATAGGGACAGTGTGGACAATTTTCAGCAAGTTGCAGCAATTGAACTACAGAAATAACCACTTTTCCATAAACAAGGTCTAAATCATGTTTGGTTGCCCTCTGGATACACTGTTTTAAACGTAACTGTTCAAACTAGATGATAGGGACACTATGGACAATTTCAAGCAAGTTGCAGTAATTGAACTACAGAAATAACCACTTTTACATAAAAAAGGTCTAAAATCATGTTTGGTTGCACTCTGGAAACAATGTTTTAAACATAACTGTTCAAACTAGATGATAGGGACAGTATGGACAATTTTCAGCAAGTTGCAGCAATTGAACTACAGAAATAACAACTTTTCCATAAACAAGGTCTAAAATCATGTTTGATGCACTCTGGAAACAATGTTTTAAACATAACTGTTCAAACTAGGATGATAGGAACACTGTGGACAATTTTCAGCAAGTTGCAGCAATTGAACTACAGAAATAACCACTTTTCCATAAACAAGGTCTAAATCATGTTTGGTTGCACTCTGGATACAATGTTTTAAACATAACTGTTCAAACTAGATGATAGGGACAGTATGGACCATTTTCAACAAGTTGCAGCAATTGAACTACAGAAATAAACACTTTTCCATAAACAAGGTATAAAATCATATTTGATGCACTCTGGATAGAATGTTTTAAACATAACTGTTCAAACTAGATGATAGGGACAGTATGGACAATTTTCAGCAAGTTGCAGCAATTGAACTACAGAAATAACAACTTTTCCATAAACAAGGTCTAAAATCATGTTTGATGCACTCTGGAAACAATGTTTTAAACATAACTGTTCAAACTAGGATGATAGGAACACTGTGGACAATTTTCAGCAAGTTGCAGCAATTGAACTACAGAAATAACCACTTTTCCATGAACAAGGTCTAAATCATGTTTGGTTGCACTCTGGATACAATGTTTTAAACATAACTGTTCGAACTAGATGATAGGGACACTGTGGACAATTTTCAGCAAGTTGCAGCAATTGAACTACAGAAATAACCACTTTTCCATAAACAAGGTCTAAATCATGTTTGTTGCACTCTGGAAACAATGTTTTAAACATAACTGTTCAAACTAGATGATAGGGACAGTATGGACAATTTTCAGCAAGTTGCAGCAATTGAACTACAGAAATAACCACTTTTCCATAAACAAGGTCTAAAATCATGTCTGATGCACTCTGGAAACAATGTTTTAAACATAACTGTTCAAACTAGATGATAGGGACAGTATGGACAATTTTCAGCAAGTTGCAGCAATTGAACTACAGAAATAACCACTTTTCCATGAACAAGGTCTAAATCATGTTTGGTTGCACTCTGGATACAATGTTTTAAACATAACTGTTCGAACTAGATGATAGGGACACTGTGGACAATTTTCAGCAAGTTGCAGCAATTGAACTACAGAAATAACCACTTTTCCATAAACAAGGTCTAAATCATGTTTGGTTGCACTCTGGAAACAATGTTTTAAACATAACTGTTCAAACTAGATGATAGGGACAGTATGGACAATTTTCAGCAAGTTGCAGCAATTGAACTACAGAAATAACCACTTTTCCATAAACAAGGTCTAAAATCATGTCTGATGCACTCTGGAAACAATGTTTTAAACATAACTGTTCAAACTAGATGATAGGGACAGTATGGACAATTATCAGCAAGTTGCAGCAATTGAACTACAGAAATAACCACTTTTACAAAGATACAAACAAAGATAATGAAGATCGTCGTTTCAGGTGAATATTCCTTTTGTATAAGTTGAAACGTATTTTAGGGTGCTTGAATAAAGCAATGGGGAGCAGCAATAAAGGTCTAAAATCACGTTTGGTTGCACTCTGGAAACAATGTTTTAAACATAACTGTTCAAACTAGGATGATAGGAACACTGTGGACAATTTTCAGCAAGTTGCAGCAATTGAACTACAGAAATAACCACTTTTCCATAAACAAGGTCTAAATCATGTTTGGTTGCACTCTGGATACAATGTTTTAAACATAACTGTTCATACTAGATGATAGGGACAGTATGGACACTTTTCAGCAAGTTGCAGCAATTGAACTACAGAAATAACCACTTTTACATAAACAAGGTCTAAAATCATGTTTGATGCACTCTGGAAACAATGTTTTAAACATAACTGTTCAAACTAGATGATAGGGACAGTATGGACAATTTTCAGCAAGTTGCAGCAATTGAACTACAGAAATAACCACTTTTCCATAAACAAGGTCTAAAATCATGTTTGATGCACTCTGGAAACAATGTTTTAAACATAACTGTTCAAACTAGATGATAGGAACACTGTGGACAATTTTCAGCAAGTTGCAGCAATTGAACTACAGAAATAACCACTTTTCCATAAACAAGGTCTAAATCATGTTTGGTTGCACTCTGGATACAATGTTTTAAACATAACTGTTCAAACTAGATGATAGGGACAGTATGGACAATTTCAAGCAAGTTGCAGTAATTGAACTACAGAAATAACCACTTTTACAAAGATACAAACAAAGATAATGAAGATCGTCGTTTCAGGTGAATATTCCTTTTGTATGAGTTGAAACGTATTTTAGGTTGCTTGAATAAAGCAATGGGGAGCAGCAATAAAGGTCTAAAATCACGTTTGGTTGCCGTCTGGATACAATGTTTTAAACATAACTGTTCAAACTAGATGATAGGGACAGTATGGACAATTTTCAGCAAGTTGCAGCAATTGAACTACAGAAATAAACACTTTTCTATAAACAAGGTATAAAATCATGTTTGATGCACTCAGGATAGAATGTTTTTTAAACATAACTGTTCAAACTAGATGATAGGGACACTGTGGACAATTTTCAGCAAGTTGAAGCAATTGAACCACAGAAATAACCACTTTTCCATAAACAAGGTCTAAAATCATGTCTGATGCAATCTGGAAACAATGTTTTAAACATAACTGTTCAAACTAGATGATAGGGACAGTATGGACAATTTTCAGCAAGTTGCAGCAATTGAACTACAGAAATAACAACTTTTCCATAAACAAGGTCTAAAATCATGTTTGATGCACTCTGGAAACAATGTTTTAAACATAACTGTTCAAACTAGATGATAGGAACACTGTGGACAATTTTCAGCAAGTTGCAGCAATTGAACTACAGAAATAACCACTTTTCCATAAACAAGGTCTAAATCATGTTTGGTTGCACTCTGGATACAATGTTTTAAACATAACTGTTCAAACTAGATGATAGGGACAGTATGGACAATTTCAAGCAAGTTGCAGTAATTGAACTACAGAAATAACCACTTTTACAAAGATACAAACAAAGATAATTAAGATCGTCGTTTCAGGTGAATATTCCTTTTGTATAAGTTGAAACGTATTTTAGGTTGCTTGAATAAAGCAATGGGGAGCAGCAATAAAGGTCTAAAATCACGTTTGGTTGCCGTCTGGATACAATGTTTTAAACATAACTGTTCAAACTAGATGATAGGGACAGTATGGACAATTTTCAGCAAATTGCAGCAATTGAACTACAGAAATAACCACTTTTCCATAAACAAGGTCTAAAATCATGTTTGATGCACTCTGGAAACAATGTTTTAAACATAACTGTTCAAACTAGATGATAGGGACAGTACGGACAATTTTCAGCAAGTTGCAGCAATTGAACTACAGAAATAACCACTTTTCCATAAACAAGGTCTAAAGCAGGTTTGGTTGCACTCTGGATACAATGTTTTAAACATAACTGTTCAAACTAGACGATAGGGACAGTATGGACAATTTTCAGCAAGTTGCAGCAATTGAACTACAGAAATAACCACTTTTCCAAAAACAAGGTCTAAATCATGTTTGGTTGCACTCTGGATACAATGTTTTAAACATAACTGTTCAAACTAGATGATAGGGACAGTATGGACAATTTTCAGCAAGTTGCAGCAATTGAACTACAGAAATAACCACTTTTCCATAAACAAGGTCTAAAACCATGTTTGATGCACTCTGGAAACAATGTTTCAAACATAACTGTTCAAACTAGATGATAGGGACACTTTGGACAATTTTCAGCAAGATGCAGCAATTGAACAACATAAATAACCACTTTTCCATAAACAAGGTCTAAATCATGTTTGGTTGCACTCTGGATACAATGTTTTAAACATAACTGTTTAAACTAGCTGATAGGGACAGTATGGACAATTTTCAGCAAGTTGCAGCAATTGAACTACAGAAATAACCACTTTTCCATAAACGAGGTATAAAATCATGTTTGATGCACTCTGGATAGAATGTTTTAAACATTTCTGTTCAAACTAGATGATAGGGACACTGTGGACAATTTTCAGCAAGCTGTAGCAATTGACCTACAGAAATAACAACTTTTCCATAAACAATGTCTAAAATCATGTTTGATGCACTCTCTATCTGCCTGGGTGTGATAGTTGTGAATGGTGTCTTGGTCGGTTCTGATTAGGTTCTTTACCCTCCTATCTGGGACAGTTTGGGTTCCCAGATTGAAGGAAGGGTGAATGGTAAATGGTTGTCATTTGTCTGATAGTCAAAGTAGTCTAGAAGTTTAATTCGTCGATGATATTTATGTGTGTCCCTATGAAGTTCCTCCCAGTCAAATTTACCAGGGCGGGGAATGAAGGACAACCCCCCCTCTCCAAAAGTTGGGTCTGTGCTGTTGTGAGTTGAAAAGACTTGGATAAATTCATGATGTTTGATGAGAGGGGGTCAACTACCCCCTCTGCTGGGTAATCTAAGAAAGCAAAGGGGGGAGAGTACAGGGGGTTGGGAGGAAAAGAAGGGTGTGGTGTGGCTAGGTGGGCCCAAATTGTGGGTAGAGCCTATTCTAATTTTAGCTGCTCACACCAATTCTTAAAAATGAGGTCTGCTGTGGTTGTTGTCCAGTGTATCAGGTCTGTTGTGTGGAATTCATCATGGGGTATCTCCAAGAGAAATGGGCCATGTGTGGTGATGTAACCGTTAATGACTTTGAGGTTCCGTTTTCGATCTGGTGAAAGGAGGTGTGAGTGGTTAATAATGGGGATGTAAATAATTGCATTAGGGAAAGTGACTCTTGCTTCCTTGTGCATTGATGCATTCTGTTTGATGTTTTGTATGGGTCATTATCCATATTGTTTATGCCCACCGAGAGAACCACTATGCTGGTGTCTAAATGAACCTCTGTCTTCTCCAGGACCTTTGTGAAATGGTAAAATGTTGCTCCAGGGTAACTGTCCACTTGTATGTTTGGGTTATGAAATGGAGGGATTCTATTAACATTTGAGTCTCCCAAGACTCAGATTGGTTTATTTCCCTTAAAATTCCAATCTGCCACCTTGCCTTTTGGTGTAATACTTAAAAAGGCCCGTAGATGTCCACCTAGGATCATAAATTAAACTGAGGTAAGCTCCAAGTTGCCTCTTTTTCTGGGTGGCAGTGCAGAAGTCGATGTGGTGAGAGATTCATTCAACCATAGTGTTGTTAAATATGAACATAAATGCCATATTGTGCATTTAAATGGTTTTATTGTTTTGTTAAAGGAAAGGAAAAACCTAAAAGAGGAAGTGCCAAACTAAAACCAAACAAACCATAAATATATAGAGTAAAAATAAAATATGAATAAAACCATGTTCTTCTCCATCCATTTTCCTGTCTGTTAAAACCCATTTTCTAAAACCTCTCGTTCAGGCCATTTGGCATTATTGTCTGTAGGTGCTGGATCCACTCCCGTTCTACCCTCTTTCGCTGCCCACAGGTCCAGCCTATATGTGACTGTAACCCTGATATGGTAATAAGGTGAGTGATGGGGTGCTCCTGGAAGTGGGTTATATGAGTTCCGTTTGTAGGTGTGCCCTTTTAATGTTATACAGGTGTTGTTTGAGTCTGGTTTCTATGGTGTGTTCGGTTTCTCCAATGTATTGTTTATTGCAAAGTGTACATGTAATGATATAAATGGTGTTATGTGTGTTCAATGTATAGGATTCTTGTACTGGTGCTGATGTGTGGCTGTGTATATTTGTAATGAACTTTATCTGTCGAAAATGGAAATTATGAGGTTTGAGGTCTTGTGGTGGCTTACTACTGAATCTTGCTTTGGTGAGGAGGTCCTTTAAGTTTTTGTTCTTTCTAAATGCTGAAATGATTGTGTATGGTTTGAGTGGTATGTAAGTGTGCTGAACTGTAGAGAAGTTGTGTTTGATTGATTGATGTAGGGGTCTAATTCTATGTGAAAATGTGGTTACTAGGGGGATGATAATTGTCTGTTTGTGTATTGATGACAAGGGAGAAGAGACAGAGGAAGTGTTTCAGTTTAGTGATGGGTGCAGATCACTTTCCATAGGGGGGTCAGGATTAGTGTGAGGGATGGAGATAGGATGAGAACCCTGGTTAGGGTGATGGTACACATTAGGGTTAGGCGTGGGGTTTGGGTAAAGGTTAAGGTTAGGCGTGGGGTTTGGGTAAAGGTTAAGGTTAGGCGTGGGGTTAAGGGAAAGGTTAAGGTTAGGCGTGAGGTTTGGGGAGGGGTTAAGGTTAGGAGTAGGATTGAGGTTAAGGTTAAGAGAGGTGGATGATTTGCTGTGGTCTGGGTTAGGGTTAGAGGGTTAGGGGTTAGGGGTTAGGGTTACAGGGGTTAGGTTACGGGGGTTAGGGTTATGGGGGTTAGGGTTGTGGGGTTTAGGGTTAGTTTCTAGTTTTGAGTCGGTTGATTCACTTCCATCTCTGACACGTGGAAGCCGAAGGGGGGGAAGGGAGGGGTGTGCACTCCACATTATATACGCGCGGGCCGGAGGGGTCCGGGCGCGGCCGGCCAAATTAGTAGGCCCCATGGTTGCCCACTTGTAGATTAACCCGTTGGTTGGGTTTAAAGACTCTGTCTGTAGGGTTAGGGTTAGGTATGGTTTTTGGAATGGTTAAGGTTAGGGTTAAGGTTAGGGTAAGGTATAGTTTTTTTTAGAAAGGTTAAGCTTAGGGTTAGGTTTAGGTTTAGGGTAAGGTATAGTTTTTTAGAATGGTTAAGGTTAGGTTTAGGGTTAGGTGAGTTTTTTTTAGAGTGGTTAAGGTTAGGGTTAGGGTTAGGGTGAGGAATAGTTTTTTAGATTGTTTAAGGTTATGTTTAGGTAGGTCTGTCAACTTGACGTAGGATCAGGCAAAACCCTTGAGTTTGCGTACCTTATGCAGGTCCGGTCCTCGGTTGGTTGCCATGTGTCCATGTCGAGTGGTATGGTCATGATGTCTAGGTCCGCTTGTCAACGGAAGTGGAAAGCATAGTGCAACCTAGGAGTTTACTCTCTGTCGGATCCTTTTTTAGCTCCACGTTGTCTATGTATTTACTTCCATGTTCGTCAGTCTTTTGGTCCTGGATGTTTTCAATCATGTGTGTAATTAGGAGTTACTCCCTTCCAGGATCCTAACTCTGAATTAACCCATGTCTAGTTAAATCCAGCTGGTCTGTATGGGTATACTCGGCGTAGGATCAGGCAAAACCATCGAGTTGCGTACCTTGTGCAGGTCCGGACCTCAGTTGGTTGCCATGTGTCCCTGTCAAGTGGTTAGTCTTTAAACTACCAGTGGTTTGAGCAGACAAAAACCCAGAAGGCGAGCCCTCTCTACAGTTGTCATGCATCCGCCCTTGGAGTTCCGTCCTGTGTTTGGGTAGGTGTATGGAGGGTTTAGGATCAGGCAAATCTTCTCTGGTTTTCGTACTGTACGTCTGCCAGTAGTAGAAGTTGATTGCCATGTGTCCATACCAACCATCTCAGTCGTAGGTGATTCAGTGGTTTGGGCGATAGTGACCCGTGGAGCTACTCCCTTCCAGGATCGTAGTGTTCCAGTGGTATGTCAACCCAAGACAGTGATTTTGTATTTCTCCCCGTAGTCTAGGTAAAAAAGTGGTTCGGTTGTCCAGGCTTAGTACGGCGGGGTAAGGGGTCCCCCAGTGAAAAATTGTTCTGTGGGATCCAATTCTCCGCCAGACATTATCTGGGCACCCCAGGGATTACACGGCCGACGCGAGTCCTCCAGCCGCAGCGCCTGACCCAAAAGCCCCACTTTTCGAGGACTTAACTGCTCCAACCCGCTAGGATGAAACATGCGCTACTGAACATACTGCCAATCCAATTCTAAACTGGGGTAGATAGTCGTCCAGCGCGGTACGCGAGTCTCCTGTTTTTGTGGGGCTGGGAGGGTTGAGCCGATTGGTCTGCCAACAGAACCCCGAGAGGTCCCGAAGGAGTCTGGTCTATCCATATCCTCCTGTCTTCTTGCTTGGTGTATGGAAGGGCCTAATTGTTTAGGATGTAATCGCTGCGGGGGAGTCGCCAAGGTCGGGGTCCCCAGAGTAGTTGGAGAAAAAAGGTTCTAGTCCGTTGGGGGTGCTGGTGGGTATCTTCAAAAAAGTGTTTTAGAAGGATGGTGGGTTGGTGAAGTTTTTTTTGTTAAATTTGGTCTATTTGTGTTCTATTTTATTGTTTATTTTCGTCAAGGGTCCATGGTCATGGTAACCCCAAGAGAAGAAAATTAGATATTTTGTTAAATATAAATTGGTTCCCTAGTGATTATTGTTACAGGATCCAAGGGCTCATTAATGATAAATATAAAGTACATTTTTAAGAGTCCGTAATCACTGTAGCTCTGGAATACTATAAAAGATATATTTTCCGGTCCAATTGGCCACCTTTATATTTTTAGGGGAGCCTACTGGTAAAAAGGCTAAGTATTGGTGTCTGTCTGTCAGTAGGGTTGGGACCAAGGATGGGGTGGGGGTACACATGCATACACACATGAACATAAAAGGGGATGTGCCTATACACATTTTTTACATATACAAAAGCATACACATACAACCCCACAAGTGGTGTGAGGCATAGCATACAATGTCACACTCCACTACATCCTAGTGTGTGCATATATATGAGAGCTGTGTAAAAATGAAATTAAATAGTAGACAAAAGGAGACTCCTCCGACGTCTGTGTGGAACCTGCCTTCTGTTGGTGTTTCATACTGGAGAGGGAATGCAAAACAACGACGTTGGACAGAGTGGAATCAGGTGTATCAAAAAGGCAGTTTATTGGTCAAAGGTATCTTGTCCTGCCGTTTATCGTGCACAGACCTAAGGAATGTGACTCCTATGAGGAGTCAGAATAATTAGGCTCCTCAGCCAGAGTTTACAGCAGAATGTATACACAGAATAATGTAGGTGGAGTCTCGTCGTGTTGATCTTCTGACTGGTCCTGAAGAGTTGGAGGCGGGCCTTGCTCTAGCCAGAGCGGGCCCCATTGGTGCACAGCAAAGTCCTTTGCTCTTGGCACCCGACCAGTAGGGGGGGTAGAGTGTGTGTGTACAGTGCTTCATGAAATGTATGTGTGTCCAGGAAACGTGGATATTGGTAATGTCTGCTTTAGGCTCAGGTGTTTCCTGTCTTTGCAGGAGTGCATGCAGGGTTCAATGTCAGCGAGGTAGCTTGGCACTTCTAAGCTCGTTAGTGTTGCAGGATGCTCTTTGTAGTTTTACAGGGGAGTAATATTTGCGTGATGGCAGCTGTGTGTCCTTCGGATAATCATGTTATTGCACACAGGCTCTAGACTTGACTGAAGACACTGGGCCCAGAGTTATCTGAGGGCATCCGGTTTAACCAGAGCTTTGGTCTGCTAGTAACGCTTTATATTAGATTATTTATATAACACTTCCTTACAGCAACACTTCAGATCTAGAGGAGTCCTAGCCACGACGCGTTTCTGCCTTACTCGGCTTCATCAGGTAGCAGGGAGGAGAATATATAAATAAAATTTAAATAAAAGGTGCAAAAAGTAGTAAAAATGTATGTATATATATCTACATGTACAGTAGGGTGTACTGTGTAATTTACTTGCCTTGAATGTAGTCCTGGTTGGGTGTGTGGAGCGAAATGCTGCCTGTCCGGTGGTCTCCCTGTAAAGTTGTGAGGAGTGCTACCTCTCTGGTGTGTGCATGTGTGGGCCAGGTGGCTTAGATTATTTTGATTGGTCTGTACTGTTACTAGGTAGGATAGCCTCTAACAGGTTGCGGTGTGGAGGGTTCAGATAAAGGTGAGAGTGGAATGGGGATTTAGTAAAGTGGATGGGCAGTTAGAGTAGAGGTCAAGCACACCTAACAACAATACAATGGAGACCCAATGTGATAAAAGTTCAACCTTGTAGTGACACAAGGTTTTCAAAATGTTATTTGGTATGAATGAAGAGTGGAGTGTGACAAAACAGGGGTCACAATACATTGTAAGGGACAGACAAGGTTAACAACATGAGGTCAGGTACAGATACATGTACACACACATACACAGAGGGGTTGCAGTTCGGGTTCGGGGCTAGGGTTAAGGTTAGAGTTAGTGTTAGGAATGGTAGGGGTTAGAATGGTTAAGGTTAGGGTTGGAGTGGTTAAGGCTAAGGTTGAGGTCAGAGTAAGAATGGTTAAGGTTAGGGTTAGGTTTAGGGTAGAATGGTTAAGGTTTGGGTTGGGGTTAGAATAGTTACAGTTAGGGTTGGAGTTATTCAGGCTAGGGTTAAGGTCAAAGTTAGAATGGTTAAGGTTAGGTTTAGGGTAGAATGGTTAAGGTTTGGGTTAGAATGGTTAAGGCTAGAGTAAAGGTCAGATTTAGAATGGTTAAGGTTGGGGTTACAGTTTGGGTTAGGGTTAGAATAGTTGAGATTAGGGTTAGTGTGGTTAAGGTTAGGGTTAAGGTCAGAGTTAGAATGGTTAAGGTTAGTGTTAGGGTTAGAGTGGTTAAGGTTAGTGTTAAGGACAAAGTAAGGGTGATTGAGGTTAGGTTTAGAGTAAGAATGGTTGCGGTTAGGGTTAGAATGGTTAACGTTAGGTTACCAGTAGGTGAGGAGTTGGTTAAGTCTTGTAAGGTCCAATTAACAAATAGGGATCACAGTAAGAGACAGATAAGGTTAACAACATAAGGTCAGACACAGATACATATACTAATACACACACTCACAGGGGGGTTCGGGCTAGGATTGCAGTTAAGGTGGGGGGCTAGGGTTTAAGGTTAGGATTAGTGTTAGTGTTAGGAATGGTTAGGGTTAGGAAGGTTAAGGTTGGGGTGGTTAAGGTTTAGGGTAAGAATGGTTAAGGCTAGGGTTGAGTTCAGAGTTAGGATGGTTAAGGTTAGGTTTAGGGTTGGAATGTTTCAGGTTAGGGTTGGAATGGTTCCGGTTAGGTTACCCATAATGTATAATGTATTTGATTCTAGATTACAAAAATATTACAAATCTGAGACCTATTGATCTGAAGTCTGTTGCACTTCCACCTCTGTTAGGAACTGTCTGACAGAGAAAAACCATCGAATGAGGGACATTTTAGACTGAGTAACATACCCAAAAAAGGAGCACTCCCTCTCTCAAGATACACTTAGAAAGTACTTGATTTCAAGGGTGTGCCAGGATTTGAACATGAGAAATTGTCTAATAAGGGACATTTTTCACTGAGTAACATATTCTAAAAAATAGCCCTCTACCCTCAAAATACTCTTTGAAAGAACTTCATTTTGAGGGGGCATCAGGATTTTAACCTGGGACCTCTTCATCTGCAGTCAAATGCTGTACCACTGAGCTATACCCCCTCTGCTAGACACTGTCTAATGGTGGAAAAATGGTCTAATAAGGGACATTATAGCTGGAGATCAACAAAAACTAATAAAGAACACTCGATCTCTGAAAACATACCCAAAAAGTTTTTGATTCACAACAATACACACACATCTAAAAGTAAAAGAATGCAATTAAGAAATATATAAATGTTAAGACAAATAATGTCGGAGTGGCATTGACTAGAATACAGTAGAATACAGTATATAGGTATGAAATTAGTAAAACAGTATGTAAACATGATTAAATTGACCAGTGTTCTATTATTAAAGTGACCAGTGATTCCATGTCTGTTTTACATAGGGCAGCAGCCTCTAAGGTGCAGGGTTGAGTAACTGGGTGGTAGTCGGCTAGTGACAATGACTAAGTTCAGGGAAGGGTACTGGGTGGAGGCCGGCTAGTGATGGCTGTTGAACAGACAGCTTCCCTCCTGTTCTGGAGTGAAGTGAGTTTCGGAAAAACTGACAGTATGCATCTTAGAAATAGTTTTCATATGCAAAAATAGCATGGTCACTGTAGTGGAATGTTTATTTTGATTGCCGATATCCTGCATATTTTAAAGTCCCATGTGAACAGGATTACTAGGGAAGTCGTTGTTCTTGCAAAGCATGTAAACGTTTGAAAAAAACAAAACAATTATATTAGTCTGACTATCCACAATAATTGTATTACTGTGTGCAAGTAACCGTGCTTATTCTGCCCTTGAGTTGCGTTCCCATGCAAAACTAGACAGATAGCTAACAACTAAGTCTTCAATAAAACTCCCAAGGCGTGACTTTTCTTGAATGAATATATTGAAAACGTTTATGTTGTGAAACTGCAAAATACAGAAAAGAATATACTTTAGTGTTCAATTCACACCGACATACTGTAGATGTACATTAAACATTTGAAGTTGCATAAATACAAAGCACGCGCTAAGGTACCATGCATCTGGCAGAATGCCAAACCATATAGCTAATTGTTAACCATATGGTAATTGCTCCTTTCATTACTCTAATAATCTATAACCATCTATGTAGAATAACAAAGCATATTACACTAAAAACAGTAACAAAACTACAGTATTGTATATTTTATAATTCGTTTGCATGACGCATGAGCAAAGTAATACAGCTAACGACATACACAAAAGGCATTGCAATTTGTGAGTAAATGCAACCAACATTGATATGTAAGAAACTCTATTAATAACAAGATTATCATCATTAGCTAAATGCTTGAATCGAACTTACAAACAAATATTTTTCCAAGGCTGAAGCGTGACAAGAAATAACTACATTGAAAGACCTGCACCGTAGCGTTGTTTGTAGCTGCTTCTATGCGTGCAAAACAAATTCTGAACTTCCCGTTTGCGTTGACTTTCTAAGTACCAGAAAGCGCCACTAGGGGGCAAATAACACCATTGAACACAATGAAAATCCAATTTAACCATTGTAATAAAATAATCCGTTACCTTCTAACAGGATGGCAGCACAGTGCTCATTGATTATTTGTAGTTACAGATGGTTTATTTTGGGGCGGCAGCGTAGCCTAGTGGTTAGAGCGTTGGACTAGTAACTGGAATGTTGTGAGTTCAAACCCCTGAGCTGACAAGGTACAAATCTGTTGTTCTGCCCCTGAAGAGGCAGTTAACCCACTGTTCCCAGGCCATCATTGAAAATAAGAATGTGTTCTTAACTGACTTGCCTGGTTAAAGAAAGATAAAATTTCTGTTTATATTAGTGCTGGAAGTGTCACTACAGACACCCTGGTCCGAATCTAGGCTGTATCACAAACGGCTGTGATTGTGAGTCCCATAGGGCTGTGCACAATTGGCCCAGCGCCGTCCGGGTTTGGCCGGTGTAGGCAGTCATTGTCAATAAGAATTTGTTCTTAACTTTCTTGCCTATAAATGTTAAATTAAAAAATCAAAATAACTAAATACTATTTTGGCTAGATTAAAAAAAAAAGTTTTTAAATGTAACCTTTATTTAAGTAGGCAAGTCTGTTAAGATCAAATTATTGTTTAGATGGAGTAGGCCAACTAGTGTTGGGGACAACTGAAGCATTGTCGCTGAGCCTAACCCTAATTATTTTCCTGACCTTAATCTCATTCACCTAACCTGCATCAGTATCGCCACTGGGGAACACACCCAAAATTAAGCCCAGCAGCCTAATTGATTGCCTATCTTAATTAGTGTCAGCTGTTGTGACATTATTCCTTGTTGTGGAACTGCACGTACTGTCCTTAAAAAATGGCCGATCATCTGCGCAAGTTTTGAAACAGGTTATCGTCGATGGTGGCAGATATGCTAGATGTAAACATGTTTAAACTTTTTATCCTAATTGCTGCCATGATGTGGTTGTCTCCGGGGAATTTCTCAGAAGCAGAGAAAGTCAAACAAGGTATGTAGCCTACTCACCATATACCTATGTGCTAGCAAACAGATGCTTGAGTTGGTAAAAAAAAAATCAACAATGCATGCTGCCTTGAAATGATCATTATCTGCAGTGCATATTGAAGAAACTATGGCTGGCTGCTTGAGCAGTCTTCCAGACAACACTCGTTTAATCCTGTTTCATATTGCTGTATGTTGCTAAAGGTTCACATCATTCATTTCAAAATGTTATATTTATAATAACAGCATATGAAATGATTTTGTCAATGGTTATTACTGGACTACTTGATGCTGATAAAATGGCCCTTGACTAAATTCAGTAACATTCTTCAGATGTGCATGTTTATGAAAATGCTACAATGAACACTGAAGTAAGAAGATTACCTTTACTCGGTTCATCGAACACGACTGAAATGGCTTATGGCTTTGTTGCAAACAGTATTGCTGTGATCTTGTATGGCAGCAACTTTGTCCCTGTCAAAAAGATAGAAACTGGTGATGGTAAGCGATCCATAAAAAAAATCATAATGCATGATTTTAAACTTCTCTCATTTGACCATCTTGTAATATTTTAACATAAATACATCTTCAGGGATGTTTTTCCAGTGGGTGAACTGTGCATCCATATTGGTAGTTTCGATGATTGGTGACTTGATACTCCACTCTCCCAAATTCCATCCGTTGGCAATGCTGGGAGGTGCAGCCTGGGCCACGGGTATGACTCAAACTTTCAAGCTGTACTGTAACCTTCACACAAACATAAATTGGGCCAACCCCCCTGAACTACTGAAATGTTTCATCAATGTTTACAGGCAGTTTAACAGTTGTCCCTGTAGTAAAAGCCATTGGCCTTGGACTTGGAGTTTGTATTTGGGGATCCAGCAGTTTGCTGATGGGCTGGATAAGTTCAAGGTAAGGTTGTTTTTTTGTAGATATATATATATATTGTTTTTGCACAGTAAGTCCTCATATTTGTTTTTGCACAGTAAGTCCTCATATTTGTTTTTGCACAGTAAGTCCTCATATTTTACATTTGAAAGGGCAATTCATATTTAGGCTCAAAAGAACCATTTCCATGGGAAATATGTTCTTAGACCAGACATTGAGTCAGAGGTAATTATTATTTTTTTCAACAGGTTTGGATTGTTTGGTATTGAAGCACAGGAAGTTGCCAGACCAGTATTGAACTACTGTGGTGCTGGTTTGTGCTTGTTGAGGTAATGAGTCATGAAAGCACCTAATCCAATAACTCAGAATAATATTCTTGTCACTGGTCAATTTTTTATTAATTTTATATAGTCTATTGAAACTCTCATGACAATCGCATGGCATTTACCATTTTTTTTTGTTTCCAGTGGACTCATCCTTTTCTTTGTGAGGACTAATGTTGGAGAACTTCCACATTTAGAATGCACCCCTTTACTGATTAACAGGGTAATTATGCTTGATGTTTGGAAGTATAAATGCCTTTGCTCAATAGCCATGCAGTATCAATTCAGTTCATTTAAAAAAATAATCATTTTGGATAACAGTGACATGAAAGCGTACCACAACACATTCCACACCGCAACTTCACAGCAAGACCAGATTTAACACCCAAGACATTACCGCACATCAGTTAATGACTGGTTTGTCTATAAAGTGTGTAATTCATGACACTTACTGTAACAGCTCTCTAGAAACATCAGTGAGGCGAAAAGTGTAATGATCAATTCTTCTGCCACCACAGGACAGACTTGTCACAACTGCAGAAATGTATTTTGAGTTTGCATTGAGATGACCATGGTAAACTGCTGTGCTGACTTATCGTGTACACATCTGACTTGACTATTTTGTCTACTTAAGATTGTGAATTCTGGTGTCTATGGGCCTTCAGAGTCCTGGGTGGATGTCATGGGAGCAAAGAGAAAACGCTGTGTGTGAGTACACCCCTTAATCACTCATGATCGTTGCGTTCACAATTGAGTGGTTGGAGCTGCGCTGAAGCCAATTGATTTGGGCTCTAGTTACATGTTGGGACGTGACTTACTCAACTGAACATTAATTTCCTTTTGACTTTTGGACATGGGGCTAACTCAGTAATTATCGATGCAGTCATAGAAACGCTCTCACCACCCTTTTGACTTCTTTAGAGGCTGCTTGTTGGCTGTTGTTGCCGGCCTGTTGTATGGGGCCTCCTTTGTTCCAATCCTCTACATAAAAAGCCATGCGGCAGACCACGACAGCATCTGCTATGGAGCCAGTCTATACGGTGAGGTGCTAGGTGGCAGGATCCTAGAGACTGTAGCCAATCACGATTTAACCTCTCTGGTACAAGTGGGATGGTAGCGTCCCACCTTGACAACAGCCAGGGAAATTGCAGGGTGCCAAATTCAAAAAAATAGAAATCCCATAATTAAAATTCCTCAAACATACAAGACTATACACCATTTTAAAGAAACTTCTTGTAAATCCAACCAGTGTCCAATTTCAAAAAGGCTTTACTGCGAAAGCACACCATGCAATTATGTTAGGTCAGCGCCTCGTCACAGAACTATACAGCCATCTTCCAGCCAAGGAGAGGGCTCAGAAAAGTCAGAAATAGAGGTTAAATTAATCACTGAACTTTGATCATCAGATGGCACTCATAGGACTTCATGTTCCACAATACATGTATGTATTGTTCGATAAAGTTAATATTTATATCCAACACCTCAGTTTACATTGGTGTGTTCAGAAATGCATTGTCTCAGATGTCCGGTGAAAGTGGAGAGCCACATCAAATTACAGAAATACTCATCATAAATATTGATCTAAGATACAATTATTTAACATACATTTAAAGTTAACCTTAATGCAACCGCTGTGTCAGATTTCAAAAAGGTTTTACGGCAAAAGCACACTTTGCAATTATGTTAGGTCAGCGCCTGCTACCAAAACCAAACAGCCATTTTCCAACCAAGGAGAGGTGTCACAAGTTAGAAATAGTGTTAAAATGAATCACTTACCTTTGATTTTCATCTGGTGGCACCCCCAGGTCTCCATGTTAGACAAATGTTAATTTCTTTCGATAATGTCTCTTTCGATAATGTCTCTTTATCTCCAAAAACCTCAAGGCACAAGGTGCGCTCTAAACACCAAGACAAAGTTTTTTAAAAGTCCAATAAACGTTAGTAGAAAAATCAAACCTCAGGTTTTTGTCATAAATAATCAATAATATTTCAACCGGACAAAAGCTTTGTCAATAGAAAAGGAGAAACAAGAAAGGTGTCTTCCCAGTCATGCGCAGGACTAATGTCTGGATTTCTACTGTCCTCTTTTTGAAAGTACTGTCCTCTTTTTGAAAGTACTGTCCTCTTTTTGAAAGTACTGTCCTCTTTTTGAAAGTACTGTCCTCTTTTTGAAAGTACTGTCCTCTTTTTGAAAGTACTGTCTGAAACGATGCCTAAAGACTGGCCACGTGTGGTGGAAGCCATAGAGGTAGTGAACTGGGTCCTAAGTCTTTGTATGGTGGAAAGGCTTTCATTAGAAATACAGCCTTTCAAAATAATAGTACCTCCTGGTTGGATTTTCCTCAAGTTTTTGCCTGCCATATCAGTTCTGTTGGTAACTTTAGTTTTCTATCCAAATCTACTAATTATATGCATATCCTAGCTTATCGGCCTGAGTAGCAGGCAGTTTAATTTGGACACTCTTTTCATCCCAAATTCTGAATGCTGCCCCCTACACTAGTGAAGTTAAACTCAGTAATTTGTGTAATGCTGAAGTGTTTAGCCTGCACAACGTGTTAAGTCTACATATTGTCAACCTAATATGCCCCCCATTTCCTAGATCTTGACTATGTGTTTGCCATGTGCTGTGGAATCTACCTCACCAGCACGGTGTATTTCTCCATCTACTGTGTAGCCATGAGGAGCAGACCCAGGCTGTTCTCCAGAGCCATCCTGCCAGGTGCTCTCCACTCAAATTCTAATTCTCTCCTCTGCCTGAACTGTGCCCTAAACTTCTACCCTCCCCCTTAAAATATGGGCTTGATGCAATCATGGGGGTTTCTCATCATCCATGAGGGCAGATTGAGTCCATGGCTGGCTTAGAAGTGTTTCCCAACTCCAGTCCTTGACTACCCCCAACAGCACACATTTTTGACAAACTCCTAATTCAACTTGTCAACTAATCATTACATTTACATTTAAGTCATTTAGCAGACGCTCTTATCCAGAGCGACTTACAAATTGGTGCATTCACCTTATGACATCCAGTGGAACAGCCACTTTACAATAGTGCATCTAAATATTTTAGGGGGGGGGGGGTGAGAAGGATTACTTATCCTATCCTAGGTATTCCTTAAAGAGGTGGGGTTTCAGGTGTCTCCGGAAGGTGGCGATGTTGTAGAGCATGAACCTACCGGAACGGGCCACCGCCTTGATGTTAGTTGAGAACGACAGGGTGTTGTCCAGGATCACGCCAAGGTTCTTAGCGCTCTGGGAGGAGGACACAATGGAGTTGTCAACCGTGATGGCGAGATCATGGAACGGGCAGTCCTTCCCCGGGAGGAAGAGCAGCTCCGTCTTGCCGAGGTTCAGCTTGAGGTGGTGATCCGTCATCCACACTGATATGTCTGCCAGACATGCAGAGATGCGATTCGCCACCTGGTCATCAGAAGGGGAAAGGAGAAGATTAATTGTGTGTCGTCTGCATAGCAATGATAGGAGAGACCATGTGAGGTTATGACAGAGCCAAGTGACTTGGTGTATAGCGAGAATAGGAGAGGGCCTAGAACAGAGCCCTGGGGGACACCAGTGGTGAGAGCGTGTGGTGAGGAGACAGATTCTCGCCACGCCACCTGGTAGGAGCGACCTGTCAGGTAGGACGCAATCCAAGCGTGGGCCGCGCCGGAGATGCCCAACTCGGAGAGGGTGGAGGGGAGGATCTGATGGTTCACAGTATCGAAGGCAGCCGATAGGTCTAGAAGGATGAGAGCAGAGGAGAGAGAGTTAACTTTAGCAGTGCGGAGCGCCTCCGTGATGCAGAGAAAAGCAGTCTCAGTTGAATGACTAGTCTTGAAACCTGACTGATTTAGATCAAGAAGGTCATTCTGAGAGATAGCGGGAGAGCTGGCCAAGGACCAAGGTTCAAGAGTTTTGGAGAGAAAAGAAAGAAGGGATACTGGTCTGTAGTTGTTGACATCGGAGGGATCGAGTGTAGGTTTTTCAGAAGGGGTGCAACTCTCGCTCTCTTGAAGACGGAAGGGACGTAGTCAGCGGTCAGGGATGAGTTGATGAGCGAGGTGAGGTAAGGGAGAAGGTCTCCGGAAATGGTCTGGAGAAGAGAGGAGGGGATAGGGTCAAGCGGGCAGGTTGTTGGGCGGCCGGCCGTCACAAGACGCGAGATTTCATCTGGAGAGAGAGGGAGAAAGAGGTCAGAGCACAGGGTAGGGCAGTGTGAGCAGAACCAGCGGTGTCGTTTGACTTAGCAAACGAGGATCGGATGTCGTCGACCTTCTTTTCAAAATGGTTGACGAAGTCATCTGCAGAGAGGGAGGAGGGAGGGGAGGAGGATTCAGGAGGGAGGAGAAGGTGGCAAAGAGCTTCCTAGGGTTAGAGGCAGATGCTTGGAATTTAGAGTGGTAGAAAGTGGCTTTAGCAGCAGAGACAGAGGAGGAAAATGTAGAGAGGAGGGAGTGAAAGGATGCCAGGTCCGCAGGGAGGCGAGTTTTCCTCCATTTCCGCTCGGCTGCCCGGAGCCCTGTTCTGTGAGCTCGCAATGAGTCGTCGAGCCACGGAGCGGGAGGGGAGGACCGAGCCGGCCTGGAGGATAGGGGACATAGAGAGTCAAAGGATGCAGAAAGGGAGGAGAGGAGGGTTGAGGAGGCAGAATCAGGAGATAATCATCAAGCCCTTGACAAATTGAATCAGGAGATTTTGGTCCAGTGTCACAACAAATATGTACTATTGGGTGTACTTGAGGACCCAAGTTGAGAAACACTTGGTTAAAGAATTGGGCCGGGAAAGATAATGCCATGTGATATTATTTTGTAAAGAATGTTAAGTAGGGTGTCACTAAATCTCATTATCCTATGTTCAGGCTTTTTGTCAGGTCTGATGTGGACGTTGGCCACTTATTGCTGGTTTCTGGCTAACAACTACCTTAGTGCTGTGGTCACCTTTCCCATCGTCTGTGCAGTAAGTACACCTCTGGGATGCCCCCTGACATACTTTGTGTGGACACCCCTTCAAATGAGTGTATTTGGGTGTTTCAGTGATACCAGTTGCTGACCGGTGTATAAAATTGAGCGCACAGCCATGCAATCTCAATAGACAAACATTGGCAGTAGACTGACCTTAAGGGCTTTGACTTTCACTGTGGCACTGCAAAAAGTCAGTCAAATCTGAGCCCTGCTTGAGCTTCCCCGGTCAACTGTAAATGCTGTTATTGTGAAGTGGAAACATCTAGTAGCAATAACAGCTCAGCCGCGAAGTGGTAAGCCACATAATTGGACTGCTGATGCACGTTGCGCGTAAATAGTCTCTTCAGTTGCAACACACTACCGAGTTCCAAACTACTCTGGAAGCAATGTCGGCACACTAATTGTTTGTCGGGGGTTTCAAGAAATGGGGTGCCATGGCCGAGCAGCCACACACAAACCTAAGATCACAATGCGCAATACCAAGTGTTGGCTAGAGTGGTGTAAAGCTTGCCACCATTGCACTCTGGAGTGATGGATCACCCTTCACCATCTGGCAGCCTGATGTACGAATCAGGATTTGGCGAATGACAGGAAACGCTAACTGAGCCAGGCCTAATCGCCCAACTCACAAATGCTCGTGTGGCTGAATGGAAGCAAGTCCTCATAGCAATGTTCCAACATCTAGTGGAAACCCTTCCCAGAAGAGGGGAGGGGTTTATAGCAGCAAAGAGGGGACCATCTCATATTAATGCCTATGATTTTGGAGTGAATGTTCGACGAGCAGGTTACATACTTTAGGTCATGTAGTGTGTTTTTGCTAAATGACTCAGTTTGTATAGCACATAACTTGTGCCTATGTCTGTGTATAGGTTATGACATTGAGATTTGGTGATGTCTTTTTACAGAATAAAGTTTGCTCCATTGTCAGTTTCTTGAAAATGTGCTACCGTTCCCGGTAATGCTAAATGGAGAGGACCTGACAATGGTGCTTTTTAAACATGTAAGTGATCCAATCATTTCAATTAACATAATTCCTCTTCCTAGGGTAATTGTCTAGTTGCAGCTCTGTGGGGAAGTCTGGTTTTCAAAGAAGTCAAAGTAAGTGTCCCGGAGTGAGCAAATTTAGCTGATTTATTAGTCTAAGAAACTGCCTCAGCTTCTGGGAACAAGGCACACTTGACAATTGCTGAAATTGAAGTATGAACTCTCAGCCATTTATGTAATTTTGCGGACAGATGAAATCCAGTTCCACGTTAATTTTCTAAATAAAGTTTTTGCCCTAGAATTTCCAAATGTAATACAAACCATGCTGATTTTGAAGTAGCTGGTCATCCCATCCCTTTTTGACCCCGGCTGAGTATAATTTAGTTCTGATTAGCTTGCCCAATGTCATATATTTTATATCCTGTTGCTCTTATGCATGCCCCTCCCTTTTCAACACCATTCCGCTCACATTATGGTTAGCCTGTGCCAACCCAATTTGACAGTGACATGACACCAGATATTTGCTGTATTGACTAATGCTTGTTTTGTTTCAGGGTTTGGTAAACTGTTCAATCTTCATAGTAGCCTCCTGTGTTGTCCTGACTGGATCAATGTTGACGGCCTTCTCCAATGTGTAACATAATCAATATACCCCCTAGATGGCAGCATTTATACAGGAGTGGCCATCCTAAAGGAGTCCTGAGGTGATGTGTTTTGAAAGCTAATGGACAGAGCTGATTCACAATCCCCTATTCTGTCTGAGACAATCATATTTGTTCTGGACAATTACATTCCTATTTGAATGTTCTCTGTTACACCCTCATGAACAGGGCCCTAGATGGTGAAGTGTGTTTGTCTCTGATAGTCCTTCAGTTTAGTCTGTACATCTAATGGAGCACTTGATCACCTGGTTAATGAGGGTTCAGCTGTTGCTGGGACTTCTGTTGTCACGTATTCAATAGTTTGACGAATTCAAGGGCATTTTGAATGTTAAGAGGGACGATGTATAATTAATTTAAAATGTTCATACTCTACTGAAAATATTTATGGTGTTGTCTGTGGTATTTTACTATGTATGTGTGTTAAAGTCATAATCTTTAAGATCTTAATGTTAATCTTTATGTGGGACATGTTTGAATAAAATGGCTAACACTCACAAGTTTGAGCAGTGAACTTTGAAGTGAACCTAGTGGGGAAAACAGGAACCCTAAATAGTGTGCTAATCTACAGCATAAATTGAGGCAAACTGCTGCCTTTCAGTCTTCATGGTTTTATCTGAAAATCAAATGGTGGATGTGTACCTCTCTTCCCAGATTACCTATACTGAACAAAATACATGGAAAGTACTCAGAACGCCTTACTTTTTCCAAATTTTTGTTATGTTACAGCGTTATTCTAAAATCGATTAAAATAAATTCCTCAGTAATCTGCACACAACCCCATAATGAAAGGTAAAGGTTTTTCTAAATTTAGCGACTATTAACAGATACATTAATTACATAAGTATTCAGACCTTCTGCTATGAGACTTGAATTTGAGCTCGGTGCATCCTGTTTCCATTGCTCATCCTTGATGTTTCTACAACATGATTGGAGTCCACCTGGGGTATATTTAATTGATTGGACATGATTTGGAAAGGCACAGCTATCTAAGGTCCCACAATTGACAGTGAATATCAGAAAAAACCAAGCCGTGAAGTCAAGGGAATTGTCCGTAGAGCTCAGACAGGATTCTGTCGGTGCAGATCTGGGGAAGGATACAAAAAAATGTCTGCCGCATTGAATGTCCCTGATCAGAGAGCTGACCAAAAATCTGGTCACTTGGACAGTGCTCTGGAGTTCCTCTGTGGAGATGGTTGAAACTTCCAGAAAGACTACCGTCTCTGCAGTACCAATCAGGCCTTTATGGTAAATTGGCCAGATGGTAGCCACTCTTCAGTAAAAGGCACATGACACCCCGCTTGGAGTTTGTCAAAAGACACCTGAAGACTCTGACCATGAGAAACCGGATTCTCTGGAAGTACATAGATCCTTGATTAAAACCTGCTCAGGACTTCAGACTGGGATGACGGTTTTAGATTCCAACAGGACAATGACCCTAAGCATAAGGTAAGACCATGCAGGAGTAGCTCAGCCCAGGTCTCTGTCCTTGAGTGGCCTAGACTTGAACCCAATCAAACATGTATAGAGAGACCTGAAAATCGCTGTGCAGCAACGCTCCGCATCCAACCTGACAGCTTGAGAGGATCTGCAGAGAAGAACGGGAGAAACTACCCAAATACAGGTGTTCCAAGGTTGTAGCGTCATACCAAAGAAAACACTTTTGTGGGGGGGGGGGACTAATTCTGATTTGCTGGGCCTGGCTCCCATGTGACTGGGCCAATGCACTACAAGGCATGATTACAGCCTAATTAAATTATTTCAATTGACTGATTTGCTTGTATGAACTAACTCAAATCATTAAATGTTGTGTGTAGGGTTGCACATTTTTGGGAATATTCAGAGGTGGAAACTTTCTGTGGGAATTAAGAATATGTGAATTAATGGAAATATATGCATATTAATAATTTAAATATAGATGTTTGTTGCATTGGATATATTAACCATATCATATGGAGACAAACATAAATATTTTACCTAATCAGCAGTAGACATAATTGCAAATAGAATTCCAATCAAAATTTAAAAACAATTTAGTTACAAATTGAACTTTAATTAAATTAGTTGATTCTTCACATGAGATTATTTCACTGATCAACAAAAGGGAATATTGAATGATCCCCAATGATCCATCACATCTCCAAAATATGTTTTCAACATCTGTAAAATGATAGTCTAGAAACTAAAGCTTTGGTTGTCTTCCTCTCAGGCTTCCATGTCTTCTCCCTGGACCTCCTCAATGTCCACTTCTTGAACATCAGACGCTGAGGGGTTACTTTGCTGAGAAAATCATTGAAAACAAAAATGACCCTAAAAAGCTTTGGAAATCATTTAAGGAACTATGATGTAGTAGTACTACCAAAACAAACTAAACAGTATTGGACTGAACATCAAAGGGGAGATGGCATATGAAAAATCAGAGGTGGCCAATGAATACAATTTTTTTTTTTACTTTTGTTGCCAGCAAGTTGGTTAGCAAGCTGCCCACCAGTTCTGGTTGTATGGAAGTAACCACATCAAGAAGTATTATGTAGAGTTAGGGGTTCAGCCAAACTCTTTTTATTTTGCAAAGGTAGCAACAGCCAAAATAGTCAGTATGCTGGCAGAGCATAAATGAGCTTAAATGCTCCAAAGCCACAGGCCTGGATAATATTCCTGCAAGGTTTCTAATGGATTCTGCTGAACAAATTGGTGCTTGTATTACGCATATCGTTAATCTCTCTCTTGAACAAGGCACCTTTCCCAGGGACATGAAACAAGCTAAAGTTATACCTCTGTATAAGAAGGGGATAAAATCTGACCCTGGGAATTATAGACCTGTATCTATCCTCTGTGTAATATCAAAGATCCTGGAGAGAGTTGTACACGAGCAAATGTATGAATATGTTAACAAACAGGGTCTGATGTGTGATTTTCAGTCGGGTTTTCGAAAAACATACTCCACTGATTCATGTCTATTTTACTTGACTGACTTGACTGACAATTGGCTCATTCATCCCCCTCCTCTCCCCTGTAACTATTCCCCAGGTCGCTACTGCAAATGAGAACGTGTTCTCGGTTAACTTACCTGGTAAAATAACGGATAAATAAAATAAAATAAAAACTTCATCAGGAAAGAGATATAAATCTGTGTGGAATGGTACTACTTGACCTACAGAAGGCCTTAGATACAGTTAACCACTGTCTCCTAATCTACAAACTGGAGGCACTGGGGTTAAGCATTATTCCTCTAGTCTGGGTAAAGTCCTATTTATCAGGAAGGGAGCAAGTAGTAGAGGCTAATGGTTCACTGTCTCAGGCAAAACCAATGAGTTGTGGCATTCTGCAGGGGAGCGTACTTGGGCCTCTGCTGTTTTTAGTGTATATTAACAATATGAAAGATGCTTGTTCTTGCCATCTTTTTCTTTATGCGGATGACTCTACACTTCTGGTGTCTCACAAAAGTAAAACTATGTTGGAGAGAATACTTAGCACAGAGATTACTAACATTAGCAAATGGCTTGGTTAAAATAAGCTATCTCTGCACTGAAGCAATTATTTTTCGATCCAGACTTAAATTGTGTAGGTCGTCTGAAATCAGAGTGTAGTTCGGGGGTGAGGTGCTGACTACTAAAACCTCTGTTAGCTACATGGGATGTATCCTTGATGGAATCTTGGGAGGTGTGAGCATGGCCAATAAGGGGCTCGGGAAGGTTAATGCCAGAACTAAGTTTTTGGCTAGAAAGTCCAAGCTGTTTGATAAGAACTCCATGATAGTGCTAGCTACTGCCCTCATTCAATGTCATTTTGACTATGCTAGTACTTCCTGGTTTGGGGGCTTATCTAAACTTATGAAGGAGAAGCTCCAGATAGCCCAGAATAAGCTGATCAGGGTAGTATTGAAGGTGAGTCCACATACTCACATAGGCAGGAGCTGCTTTCAGGAACTAAACTGGCTGCCTGTTGAGGCTAGGGTGTCCCAGATTAGAGTAGGTTTGGTTTACAGGAGTATTTATGGTCCTGTGCCCAGATATTTAAGTGATTACTTTCCTCGTGTTAGGGATGCACACAATCATATAACCAGATCAGGTGTTGCTGATGTGTGCTCATACAGGTTCAGGAGTAATGCTGGGTAAGGTACTTTCTTGGATACTGGAGCCTCAGAATGGAATGAGTTGCCTCTGCCTATAAAAACAACGTCCTCTCTGGACAGCTTTAAACATAAAGTAAAAATATGTTTGATGTCCTCTGTGACCGTATGAATAACCCCTATGATGTAACTGGAATGATGAGATAGGTGTTCCTCTTCTATGTTTTTGATTTATTATTTCACTGCCATACTGTTTTGATCTTGTCTAGCCATCTTGTCTCTAGAGGAACACAATGGAAATAAGTCCCGGACTTTATTGTGTGTTAACCTCGATGATTTTATTCATGTGCATGTATGGCTTTTAAGTGTTATGTGTGCTTGTTTTTTTTTAAATGGTCGAATTAATAAACTAAACAAGTCTCCTTGATGAATGTTTGTGAAGTTGTGATTTGTGGTCGTTTGTCATGTCTTGTTAATTGGTTTTGGACTCCAGGAGGATTAGCTAGTGTTACGGCGTTAGCTAATGGGGATCCGAATAAACATGACAAATTGGAACTATCCGAGATCAGCACTCCTACTCTGTGAGGCTTTGTGAATGTGGGCCGGCATCGTTGAGTGCACTTTATTTATGAGTGGTCATGCTGCTTGCATAATGCCGAAGCACTGAAGCACTCGTAGAGCAAGTGCGCTGACCTGCCCTAAAATTGCCGCTTTAAAATGAACATTTAAAAACATGAAATGAAGTGCAGCTCCATTTTAAATTCATTGTCCGATAGTTTGAGCGAATCCTTTTTTAAAGGCCTAGCTCTATTTTTTTTTACAGGTATTCATTTTTAAACTTAAACTTCTTGGTTAAGATTCTGCGGGTGGGGGGAGCATAGCGAGTGCGGTTATTCTATTAAAGTACGGTCTTCTTTCAAAATGTCATGTCTCATGCTCAACAGACAGTAGGAAATAAAAGCTGAATGTGTAGATGAAATATAGAAACATCGCCTTTACGAGTTCGACAAGAAAAGCGATCTGCTGAGGCATTTCATCAGTATTATGTCATGTCCATTCATTGTGCCAGGTGACCAAAATTAAAACTTTAGAAACTTTAGGTGGATTTATTTGGTACAGCTCAACAGGATTTTGCTTTCATTGTCCGATCCTACAGTAGTATCATTACATCCCAAAAAGCACCAGAGACCAGTGCAAATAGCATTGTTATTCAGATTGAAATTAAAAACAGTAACGCATTTAACAATTTTTCAAGTTCGGTTTTCATCCAATCAGTTATTGGGAGATCTCATTGCACGCTACGCTATAACAAGTGTGTGGGCTCTGTTTTAATCATCTTATGGATTTGTTGATTTACAGCATTACAGACAACGGACATGAATTTGAAACTGATATAAAGTTAGATAATCTGAGTTGGGACTATATGTGCAGGGACACCTTCTGAAAAATCTGAGCAATTAGAATGTCCCAAAGAACTTGAGCCAACATTCCCTTACACATTGTTTTTATGATCGACAATAACAAAATCCCTCTATGCAGGGTGTGAGAATATCGGTAAATAGGTTAATTCATTCTGCGTTTTAACACTTCAGTTTGGACTCCGCTAAGTACATGGCCACTATGTGCGTTAATTCTATTGTGTATCTGGACACTTCTGTTTCCACTCCACTATAGCCACAGGTTATTTTAGGACACCAACGATAACATCCGCCCCTTTCAGGACAACACAGAACAGTAGAACAATTATGGTGCCCCATCTAGGAAACCTATGACATCTGAAGTAGACCTTACTCCCGGAGGTAAAGCATCAACAATGTCTGCTGTCCTGACAGACACAACCTATCATATGATTAGCTGGGAGGTTTTGAAAGTGCAGGGTCATTCAAGTACTTCTCAAACTATACATAATTAATACAAAAGGAGGGGACTTGAATCCTAGGATTGAACCCGAGGAACAATAGTTTGTCCCTGTGGTCCTCCTATTCAAAAGTAGCCTCGACAAGATAGCTGCTACAGCTACACAGATTCTGAAGTGAGTTATTCCCCGATTCGTCAGCCTAACGAAAGCACAAAAAATACCCATTGCCATATCCCCTCAAAGAAATAACTGAAGTTCTCATATTAGTACTCATTTCCTATTCTTTTACATGTTAATAAAAAGCCCATTGTGTGGATTCAGAAGCAAAGAGCGAAAATTGCACAATTCACCTTTCATTAAGAATGACCATCGCTTAATGAGAGGTCTGGTTAGCAGATATCGCTGAATTTGTTCAGGAAATGTGTCATTCTAATGCTAATTGCCATGGGATAAATAATCAGGTTCACTCTCTCAAGTTGCACTCTTCCATCAAACGTACAGCTGTTTCTCAAGATCTTGCACACAAATGAAATGCTATTGAGCCCACACTACTACACTGTCTGAGCCAATAACTACATGTTTTCTGGTAAGTTTTAATTACAATACTGGGTGGGGTGAATATAATTTACATGACATATGTTATTTTTTTGTTAACTAGTAAATAGTAGCCTACAGCAAAGTGTGTTTAAATAATTCATAACTTGTTAACTAACCTCTTCGAGATAGGGGGCACTCTTTTAATTTTTGGATAAAAAACATTCCCGTTTTAAACAAGATATTTTGTCACGAAAAGATGCTCAACTATGCATGGAATGACAGCCTTGGAAAGACAAAACTCTGACGTTTCCAAAACTGCAAAGATATTATCTGTGAGTGCCCCAGAACTAATGCTACAGGCAAAACCAAGATGAAGTTTCATACAGGAAATGCCCCAGATTCTGAAGGCGCTGTGTTCCAATGTCTCCTTATATGGCTGTGAATGCGCCAGGAATGAGCCTGCACTCTCTGTCGTTTCCCCCCATTGTCTGCAGCATTGTGACGTGTTTGTAAGCATATCATTGGAAGATTGACCATAAGAGACTACATTTACCTGGTGTCCCGCCCGGTGTCCTGTGTTGAAATTATTGCATAATCTGTATGCGCGTTCCATTTCTTCAGAAGAGAAAGTAAACTGCCACGATGGATTTTATCGTCGATAGATATGTGAAAAACACCTTGAGGATTGATTCTAAACATCGGTTTGCCATGTTTCTGTCGATATTATGGAGTTAATTTGGAAAAAAGTTTGCGTTTTAATGACTTCTTTTTTTCTTTTTGTCCTTACCCAAACGTGATGAACAAAACGGAGCGATTAGTCGACACAAATAATATTTTTTGTAAAAATCAGAACATTTGCTATCTAGCAGAGTCTCCTCATTGAAAACATCTGAAGTTCTTCAAAGGTAAATTATTTTATTTGAATTCTTTTCTGGTTTTTGTGGAAAATGTTGCATGGTGAAAGAGGCATAATACTATGCTAGGCTATCAATACTGTTACACAAATGCTTGTTTAGCTATGGTTCAAATGCATATTTTGAAAATCTGAGATGACAGTGTTGTTCACAAAAGGCTAAGCTTGAGAGCAAATAGATTAATTTCATTTCATTTGCGATTTTCATGAATAGTTAACGTTGTGTTATGCAAATGAGCTTGCGGATAGATTTACACAATCCTGGATACAGGTTTTTTTTTCGTAGCTAAACGTGACGCAGAAAATGGAGCGATTTGTCCTAAACAAATAATCTTTCAGGAAAAACTGAACATTTGCTATCTGAGAGTCTCCTCATTGAAAACATCCGAAGTTCTTCAAAGGTAAATGATTTTATTTGAATGCTTTTCTGGTTTTTGTGGAAAATGTTGCATGGTGAAAGAGAGGCATAATCCTATGCTAGGCTAGCAATACTGTTACACAAATGCTTGTTTAGCTATGGTTCAAAAGCATATTTTGAAAATCTGAGATGACAGTGTTGTTAACAAAAGGCTAAGCTTGAGAGCAAATAGATTCATTTCATTTTATTTGCGATTTTCATGAATTAGTTAACGTTGCGTTATGGTAATGAGCTTGAGGCTGTAGTCACGATACCGGATCCGGGATGGCTCGACGCAAGAAGTTAACAATGTCTGCTAGTTAGTTTTTTCTACCATGTGGGTTTTAGCTTGCTTGAGCCTGCTAACTGAGGAGTGTTAATTCACCTGTTTCCATACATGTTTCATTCTAAAATATTTATCTTACAAAGGAGTTGTTTAATCTAACTGCTTAACTATTTATCTGTACATGGAATTGTATTTGTTTATTTTTACTCATTTTTACAAGAAAACGCCATGGACACTATCTGATGTGTGGAGACATTTCACTGCAGCTAACATTTCACTGCAGCTAATGTAGAAGGAAAAGCTGTGTACATTTGCAAATACTGTGCCAAATCGTATGTGAAGAATGCAACAAAGATGCAGAATCAGCTGGCAAAATGCATAAAGTTCCCTCCGCGCTCACAACAAGCAACTTTTGACAAAAGTCCCTCTACTTCTATTCGAGGTGAAAATTATGAATCAGAGACCTTATCGATAGCAACAGCTCATGGTCCTCCTGGAATCAGAAGTTTTTTTGACTCAATGGAGGAACGTAGAGAAATGCTGATGAATGTCTTGCTCGAGCTGTGTATGCAACTGGTTCACCTCTTAAGCTCACAGGCTGTGTATTGGAAGAGATTTCTGAATGTTCTTGGCCCAGCATACACCTCTCCAACCAGGCATGCTTTATCTACTCATTTGCTGGATGCAGAGTTCAACAGAGTTCAAGTGAAGGTCAAGCAAATCATAGAGAAAGCAGACTGTATTGCAATCATCTCCTATGGGTGGTCGAATGTCCGGGTGCAAGGAATAATTAACTACATCATCTCCACCCCTCAACCAGTATTCTACAAGAGCACAGACACAAGGGACAACATACACACCGGTTTCAAAATTGCAGATGAGTTGAAGGCAGTCATCAATGGCCTTGGACCACAGAAGGTATTTGCACTGTTGACAGCCTATGGTTGCGAACATGAAGGCTGCTTGGTCTAAAGTGGAGGAGTCCTACCCTCACATCACACCCATTGGCTGTGCTGCTCATACATTGAATCTGCTCCTCAAGGACATCATGGCACTGAAAACATTGGATACACTCTACAAGAGAGCCAAGGAATTGGTTAGGTATGTGAAGGTTCATCAAGTTAGAGCAGCAATCAACCTCACCAAGCAAAGTGAGAAGAATAAAGCTGCCCAGCAACACCCAGGTGAGGTGGTGTTGTCATCATGTTTGCCAGTCTCCTGGAGGGGAAGGAGTCTCTCCAAAGAAATGGCCATATCACAGTCTGTCGATATGAACAGCCACATCAAGAGGATCCTCCTGGATTATGTATTTTGGGAGAGAGTGGTAAGCAGCCTGAAACTCCTGAAACCTATAGCAGTAGCCATTACACGGATTGAGGGAGACAATGCCATCCTGTCTGATGTTCAGACTCTGCTTGCAGATGTTAGAGAAGAAATCTGTACTGCCCTGTCCACTTACCTGTTGCTCCAAGCAGAGGAAACTGCAGTTCTGAAATACATCAAAAAGCATGAAGACTTCTGCCTGAACCCCATACATGCCACAGTGTACAAGTTGGACCCCAAGTATTCTGGCAAGAACATCCTGTCTGGTGCAGAGATCAATAAGGCCTATGGTGTCATCACTACCATGTCTCGCCACCTTTGCCTGGAAGAGGGCAAGGTTCTTGGCAGTCTGGCAAAGTACACTTCCAAGCAAGGACTTTGGGATGGAGATGGAATATGGCAGTCGTGCCAACATATCTCATCAGCCACTTGGTGGAAGGGACTTTGTGGATCTGAGGCTCATTCCCCTGTTGCCTCCATTACTCTCCAAATCCCACCAAAATCAACTGCCTCTGAACGCAACTTGTCCTTGTTTGGGAACACACGCACCAAAGCGCGCAACAGGCTAATCAGTACAAGGCTTGAAAAATTGGTGGCCATCTGTGCAAATTTGAGGCTTTTTGAGCCTGACAACGAGCCATCCTCAACAAGGTTGGGAAGTGACAGTGAAGATGAGGCCTCTTAGCTTCATCCATCCTGCTCTGTGCTTCATTTCTGTGACGTTTATATAGGACAAAATCATGCTGCTCTTGAGAGTTCTTAAATTTTTTAAAGGCCTTATTCCTTGCTTGGATAGATTCGAGAATCTCATGATTAAACCAAAGGCTAGATCTCTGCTTTACTCTGATCTGTCTAATGGGAGCCATCACATTGACCACATCAAGGAATCTACATTTAAAGACTTCCCAGGCACTGTCTACCCCTACACTATCTAGCACAGGTCAACGTTTATATAGGTTTATACCTGGACAAGAACTACAGGAAATGTAAGATCTCTGTAATTGCAAACAAAGGTTTCTGTACCAAATATTAAGTTCTGCTTTTCTGATGTAATCAAATACTTATGTCATGCAATAAAATGAAAATTAATTACTTAAAAATCATCTGGATTTTTGTTTTAGATTCCGTCTCTTACAGACCTCTACATGCTTTGTAAGTAGAAAAACCTGCAAAATCGGCAGTGTATCAAATACTTGTTCTCCCCACTGTATCTTTAAAATCATCCTTGTGCAAAATGTAATAAAATTATCTCTGTTTCCATAGACTATTACTCCACTCTGCAATATTTTAGATTTATCAGACACCAATATTAAGTCAATTGTACTTTGCACTGTTTCACATAACATGGTGGGACCTTTAATCATTTGGGTCAGAGCAAGTGATCTACAAAAGTGCATAAATACATTACGGGTTGGGCTATTCTTTTTGCAGATATCAGTATAGAAATCCCCTAACAAAATGATTTCCTTCAACAGGGAATCATTACAATTTCAAGACTTTTATAGAATGCATTCTGCTTGGGCGACCTATAACACACCCCCAACAAAATCGGCTTGGTTTTGGGATGCAGATATCCATCTAGCCATCTCCAGATCAGCGTTTAAATCCGATCTGACGTTTAAAGCAATGTCTGATCTTACAAACGCACATATTCCCCCACTGTTCCGATTCCGATCCTTCCTGACAACAGAGTGATTACCTATCTCAATTTCTGAGTCACAAACAGACGAATCCAACCATGTCTCAGTAAAACATAAAGACACCCACCTCTGATAGGCAAACCAACAGGAGTATCTCATCGACGTTTAAGTGCACAAAATGTAAGCACTTCTTCCCAAATAGCTCATTGAATTCCCAATCCACTTGTAACTCGCCTCCCACTGCGCTGCCATGTTCCCACTGCCCTTCCTCTGGTGGTCTCTTTGTCACCATGGAGCACCCCTCCCCAGGTGCTACTCCATCGTCCTCACCACCGTGTCCCCCGTCACTCGCCTCTGGTTGCCTCCGTTCCGCTGTGGAACCCCCCCCTCCAGTGCACTCTCCAACTGGTCCCACTCCACCTTCAATGCTCATACACCCCGTGGGTACAGCACACCGACAGCAACGGTAAGCTTCATTGACACCTTGCCCAAAGCTAGAAGTGCTGCAGTTTAAATGAATCCCCTGCGCGCATTCCAAACATAACAAAGCTACTCTTTATCCACCGTTCGCAAGAGGAGCATGGGTGCATAGGCCGTTTGATGGGGTTCGTGATAAAGTGAGTTCCAAGGCATTGATGGATATCACCCGATAAGAGAAGGCATAGAGTTATTAATCCCCCATTAATTTGCAATTTCAGACTGGAATTCGATGATCGTTTTGGTTTGTGCAAAGGTGCTATGTAAACATTCCTTCCAGATCTGAAATGCTGGATGCCATCAAAAGTGTTTGCATGACTGAGAAGTTGCTGAGAATTTACTGTTCTTTAATCAAAATAGCAGGTGCAAATATTTCCAGTAACATTGAAAACAAACACACAAATGAAAAGTGCTGCCACCATGCCGAACTAGCCGGTCGTCGTCTTGTCTACAACACTGTGTCTGTGGGAGCAGCTCAGGATTAGTTCCCCTGGTGTGTCTCAGACAATTAAAATACCTGACAGGAAACACATTTACCATTCAGTTGATGCTTTCTATTTCCTGTCCAGTTATATGGTCTATCATATTAGATGTTCATAAAAAATATATATTGTAGATGGATTTACTTTTTACCTGAGAAATATGGATCGGTAAAGAGTTCCATTCAGCTATAGTTCTATATAAAACTGTAGATTTAAGGCAATTTTTCCTTGGCTTGGGTTGTCTTAGCTGCCTTGAATTTGCCTGTCTGGTTTGGTGGTTATGCGTGTTGCCAGTATGTACTAACTGGCCTGACAAATACAGTGTTATTTTGAAAAATATATAATTCCTAAAGAAAGTCAGAAGACTGCATCGTAATTTGTTATCAACTTGAAGCCATGAGAGATTCTGATGCATTTGAATAATATTCATATGGATAGAGCAATGAAGAGCTAATCTGGTAGCCTTGTTATGAGCGAATTTGAGCTTTTTCTATCTTTATTTGCTGCAGATGACCATATAACTGGAAAGTACTATAAGTGTGATAGGACCAGGGATTGAATCACCTTCTTCCGAGTGCTAGATGTTACATACTCTGAACATGTTCTTGTAACTGCAATTCCTTTACTCATCTTAATAACAATATTATCTATGTGTTCTGACCATGATAAAGCTGCTTCCAACATGACGCCTAATAGTTTCATTTTTTTCTCCACTTTTCACTTGCTCTACATGCGTTCTATTCTTTGACAAATTCAAATGGGGATCATCAGCAAGCATACAGTTGAAGTCGGAAGTTTGCATACACCTTAGCTAAATACATTTAAACTCAGTTTTCAGTTCCGGACATTTAATCCTAGTAAAAATTCCCTGTATTAGCTCAGTTAGGATCAAATCAAATTAAATCAAATCCAATTTATTTATATAGCCCTTCGTACATCAGCTGATATCTCAAAGTGCTGTACAGAAACCCAGCCTAAAACCCCAAACAGCAAACAATGCAGGTGTAAAAGCACGGTGGCTAGGAAAAACTCCCTAGAAAGGCCAAAACCTAGGAAGAAACCTAGAGAGGAACCGGGCTATGTGGGGTGGCCAGTCCTCTTCTGGCTGTGCCGGGTGGAGATTATAACAGAACGTGGCCAAGATGTTCAAATGTTCATAAATGACCAGCATGGTTGAATAATAGTAAGGCAGAACAGTTGAAACTGGAGCAGCAGCATGGCCAGGTGGACTGGGGACAGCAAGGAGTCATCATGTCAGGTAGTCCTGGGACATGGTCCTAGGGCCCAGGCCAGTTGAAACTGGAGCAGCAGCATGGCCAGGTGGACTGGGGACAGCAAGGAGTCATCATGTCAGGTAGTCCTGGGGCATGGTCCTAGGGCTCAGGTCCTCCGAGAGAGAGAAAGAAAGAGAGAAGGAGAGAATTAGAGAACGCACACTTAGATTCACACAGGACACCGAATAGGATAGGATCACCACTTTATTTTAAAAATGTGAAATGTCAGAATAATAGTAGAGAGAATGATTTATTTCAGCTTTTATTTCTTTCATCACATTCCCAGTGGGTCAGAAGTTTACATACACTCAATTAGTATTTGGTAGCATTGCCTTTAAATTGTTTAACATGGGTCAAACGTTCTGGGTAGCCTTCCACAAGCTTTCCACAATAAGGTGGGTGAATTTTGGCCCATTCCTCCAGACAGAGCTGGTGTAACTGAGTCAGGTTTGCAGGCTTCCTTGCTCGCAGATGCTTTTTCAGTTCTGCCCAGAATTTTTCAATGGGATGTAGGTCAGTGCTTTGTGATGGCCACTCCAATACCTTGACTTTGTTGTCCTTAAGCCAGTATGCTTGGGGTCATTGTCCATATGGAAGACCCATTTGCGAACCAAGCTTTAACTTCCTGACTGATGCCTTGAAATGTTGCTTCAATACATCCACATAATTTTCCACTCTTGTGATACGATCTATTTTGTGAAGTACACCAGACATTCCTGCAGCAAAGCACCCCCACAACATAATGCTGCCACCCCCGTGCTTCATGGTTGGGATGGTGTTCTTCAGCTTGCAAGCCTCCCATTTTTTCCTCCAAACAGAACGATGGTCATTATAGCCAAACAGTTCTATTTTTGTTTCATCAGACCAGAGGACATTTCTCCAAAAAGTACAATGTTTGTCCCCATGTGCAGTTGCAAACCGTAGTCTGGCTTTTTTATGGCGGTTTTGGAGCAGTGGCTTCTTCCTTGCTGATCGGCCTTTCAGGTTATGTGGATATAGGACTCATTTTACTGTGGATATAGATATGTTTGTACCTGTTTCCTCCAGCATCTTCACAAGGACCTTTGCTGTTGTTCTGCGAGTGATTTGCATTTTTTGCACCAAAGTACATTCATCTCTAGGTGTAAGGCATCTCGGTGGAGCAGGTAAGGTGGAGTCAGGCGCAGGAAACAGAGATGAGTAAATAACGTAACTTTACTCAAAACAACAAATATTTCCCGAAGTAAAATAAGCAAGCTCACAAATACAGACTAACTTAAAATGAACAAACCTGCACAAAGCCATGGGGGAACCAGAGGGTTAAATAAGGAACATAATTATGGGAATGGAAAGCAGATGTGTACAATGAAGACAAAACAAATGGAAAATTAAAAGTGGATCGGTGGCGGCTAGAAAACCGGTGACGTCGACTGCCGAACGCTGCCCGAACAAGGAGATGGACCAACTTCGGCGGAAGTCGTGACACTAGGAGACAGAACGTGTCTCCTTTTTGAGCGGTATGACGGCTGCTTGGCCACATGGTGTTTATACTTGCGTACTATTGTTTGTACAGATGAATGTGGTACCTTCAGGCGTTTGGAAATTTCTCCCAAGGATGAACCAGACTTGTGGAGGTGTTTTATCCATGAGGCCTTGAAGTAGGCCTTGAAATACATCCACATGTACACCTCCAATTGACTCAATTGATGTAAATTAGCCTATCAGAAGCTTCTAAGTTTTCCAAGCTGTTTAAGGGCACAGTCAACTCAGTATATATAAACTTCTGACCCACTGGAATTGTGATACAGTGAATTATAAGTGAAATAATATGTCTGTTAACAATGGTTGGGAAAATTACTTGTGTCAAGTACAGTCGTGGCCAAATGTTTTGAGAATGACACATTTTAATTTCCAGAATGTTTGCTGCTTCAGTGTCTTTAGATATTTTTGTCAGATGTTACTATGGAAAACTGAAGTATAATTACAAGCATTTCATAAGTGTCAATGGCTTTTATTGACAATTACATGAAGTTGATGCAAAGAGTCAATATTTGCAGTGTTGACCCTTCTTTGTCAAGACCTCTGCAATCCACCCTGGCATGCTGTTAATTAACTTCTTGACCAAATTCTGACTGATGGCAGGCCATTCTTGGATAATCAATGCTTGGAGTTTGTCAGAATTTGTGGGTTTGTAATTGGCCACCCGCCTCTTGAGGCTTGACCACAAGGTCTCAATGGGATTACGGTCTGGGGAGTTTCCTGGCTATGGACCCAAAATATCGATGTTTTTTTCCCCCGAGCCACTTAGTTATCACTTTTGCCTTATAGCTAGGTGCTCCATCATGCTGGAAAAGGCATTGTTCATCACCAAACTGTTACTGGATGGTTGGGAGAAGATGCTCTCAGAGGATGTGTTGGTACCATTCTTTATTCATGGCTGTGTTCTTAGGCAAAATTGTGAGTGAGCCCACTCCCGTTGCTGAAAAGCAACCCTACACATGAGTTGTCTCAGGATACTTTACTGTTGGCATGACACAGGACTGATGGTAGCGCTCACCTTGTCTTCTCAGGACAAGCTTTTTCCCGGGTGCCCCAAACAACGACAATAACTTTAACCCAGTCCTCAGTAGTCCAATCCCTTTACCTTTTGTAGAATATCAGTCTGGCCCTGATGTTTTTCCTGGTGGCTTCTTTGCTGCCCTTCTTGACACCAGGCCATCCTCCAAAAGTCTTTGCCTCACTGTATGTGCAGATGCACTCACATCTGCCTGCTGCCATTCCTGAGCAAGCTCTGTACTGGTGGTGCCCCGATCCCGCAGCTGAATCAACTTTAGGAGACGGTCCTGGCGCTTACAGGACTTTCTAGGGCGCCCTGAAGCCTTCTTCCCAACAATTGAACTGCTATCCTTGAAGTTCTTGATGATCCGATAAATGGTTGATTTAGGTGCAATCTTACTGGCAGCAATATTCTTGCCTGTGAAGCCCTTTTTGTGCAAAGTAATTATAACGGCACGTGTTTCCTTGCAGGTAACCATGATTGACAGAGGAAGAACAATGATTTTTTGTTTAAAAAGAAATACCTTTATATCACTAGGCAAGTCAGTTAAGACCAAATTCTTATTTTCAATGGTGGCCTAGGAGCAGTGGGTTAACTGCCTGTTCAGGGGCAGAATGACAGATTTGTACCTGGTCAGCTCGGGGATTTGAACTTGCAACCTTTCAGTTACTAGTCCAACACTCTAACCACGTAGCCTCGTGCACCACCCTCCTTTTGAAGCAGCCAGTCTGTTATTCGAACTCAATCAGCATGACAAAGTAATCTCCAGCCTTGTCCTCGTCAACACTCACACCTGTGTTAACAAGAGAATCACTGACACGATGTCAGCCGGTCCTTTTGTGGCAGGGCTGAAATGCTGTGGAAATGTTTATGGAGATTCAGTTCATTTGCATGGCAAAGAGGGACTTTGTAATTAATTGCAATTAATCTGACCACTCTTCATAACATTCTGGAGTATATGCGTATTGCCATCATACAAACTGAAGCATACAAACTGAAGCAGCAGAATTGTGAAAATGTATATTTGTGTCAATCTTTCACGAGAATTATGTTCATAAACCAATTCAATTGAACTACTCAGTCTGCTCATCAGGATTTGTAAGATACCGATTGAAATGAAACAGACAGAGTTCCAGCTAAAATAGTCAATAAGGTTTATTCACGAGAGCGCTCGTTAGTTGTACAAAACCATTCATTTTATACTATCTTCTTACGCACATACTTCCAGAAAAACAGTAGATATCATACGCACATACTTTCCTGCTACCCAGCCGACAAAGATTAGGGGACGTGAGAATCACTCCCCGTCCTCTCTCAAGATAGGGAGACCCTGGGAAGTACTCTCAGTGGCCCCCTGCCAAGGTCAGCACCGAATCTTGCTCAGACAGTCTGTTTTTAAGATACTATATTACAGATATATTGTTATACTCTAATTCTGACTAAAAACTACACTCACGGATACAGTAATTGGTAGTATTGGATAGAAAACACTATTGTTAAATGGGCAATTGTTATTGCTTACTGACCCACTCATTTACAAACTCATTGTTTTAACATAGGAATTATATTTTTTTATCTCAATGGGATCACCTGGATAAATTATAAATAAATGCTTTTATATGTACTTCAAAGGACTTTGTAAGCCTTTTGACAGTGACAGGGATTAAACGAAACATAATCCACCTAGTGAGCGTCATCTCCAATGAGTCGAGCTAGAGGCATTATTTTCTTGGGACGACAGCACAACCAATTATTTTTATTGGAAATTGACAAAACTGATGTGTATTGGCGGTGGTCAGTGCTGAAACAGGAAATTGAAGTGCCATTTATTTATTTTATGAGGTGATGGCCTGATAAGTGTCTATCAGATAAGATGTCCTTTATTTTCCCCTAAGGGGAAGTTGCCTTCAGGCGTCCGCATGCTTCCCATACGAAACAGTTCGGAACAGTTCATGCACATATTATGATGACATTTTGTGGTCTTTTTTTGGTCTTTTGGCAAGGGTTTTGTCAGCTCTTCGTGAACATATTTTTTCACGAGGCCAGCCGAATTTGGTAGCTGAATTTTAGGCCCCTTTGTCTGCGATTGGTCAACAGTAGGGATTCTTCAATTAATTGTTTGTTGTCATTCAGAGAGGTGCAAATGTTTTCACTTGTTTTCACATCTTAGTTGTAAAATTGCAGGACTAAACAGAAAATGTACAAACAAATTACAGATTTCTTGAGTTATCTGGTGTGATGAAAGAAACATAGAGGAACTCAAATCCTTCTGTTCACCTGATTTAGAATTCCTCACAATCAAATGTAGACCGCATTATCTACCAAGAGAATTCTCTTCGATTATAATCACAGCCGTATATATCCCCCCCCCCAAGCAGACACATCGATGGCTCTGAACGAACTTTATTTAACTCTTTGCAAACTGGAAACAATTTATCCGGAGGCTGCATTCATTGTAGCTGGGGATTTTTAACAAGGCTAATCTGAAAACAAGACTCCCTAAATTTTATCAGCGATTGCGCAACCAGGGGTGGAAAAACCTTGGATCATTGTTACTCTAACTTCCGCGACGCATATAAGGCCCTGCCCCGCCCCCCTTTCGGAAAAGCTTACCACGACTCCATTTTGCTGATCCCTGCCTACAGACAGAAACTAAAACTAGAGGCTCCCACGCTGAGGTCTGTCCAACGCTGGTCCGACCAAGCTGACTCCACACTCCAAGACTGCTTCCATCACGTGGACTGGGATATGTTTCGTATTGCGTCAGATAACAACATTGACGAATACGCTGATTCGGTGTGCGAGTTCATTAGAATGTGCGTTGAAGATGTCGTTCCCATAGCAACGATTAAAACATTCCCTAACCAGAAACCGTGGATTGATGGCAGCATTCGCGTGAAACTGAAAGCGCGAACCACTGCTTTTATCAGGGCAAGGTGTCTGGTAACATGACTGAATACAAACAGTGCAGCTATTCCCTCCGCAAGGCTATCAAACAAGCTAAGCGTCAGTACAGAGACAAAGTAGAATCTCAATTCAACGGCTCAGACACAAGAGGCATGTGGCAGGGTCTACAGTCAATCACGGACTACAGGAAGAAATCCAGCACAGTCACGGACCAGGATGTCTTGCTCCCAGGCAGACTAAATAACTTTTTTTGCCCGCTTTGAGGACAATACAGTGCCACTGACACGGCCTGCAACGAAAACATGCGGTCTCTCCTTCACTGCAGCCGAGGTGAGTAAGACATTTAAACGTGTTAACCCTCGCAAGGCTGCAGGCCCAGACGGCATCCCCAGCTGGCCGGTGTGTTTACGGACATATTCAATCAATCCCTATACCAGTCTGCTGTTCCCACATGCTTCAAGAGGGCCACCATTGTTCCTGTTCCCAAGAAAGCTAAGGTAACTGAGCTAAACGACTACCGCCCCGTAGCACTCACTTCCGTCATCATGAAGTGCTTTGAGAGACTAGTCAAGGACCATATCACCTCCACCCTACCTGACACCCTAGACCCACTCCAATTTGCTTACCTCCCAAATAGGTACACAGACGATGCAATCTCAACCACACTGCACACTGCCCTAACCCATCTGGACAAGAGGAATACCTATGTGAGAATGCTGTTCATCGACTACAGCTTGGCATTCAACACCATAGTACCCTCCAAGCTCGTCATCAAGCTCGAGACTCTGGGTCTCGACCCCGCCCTGTGCAACTGGGTACTGGACTTCCTGACGGGCCGCCCCCAGGTGGTGAGGGTCGGTAACAACATCTCCTCCCCTCTGATCCTCAACACTGGGGCCCCACAAGGGTGCGTTCTGAGCCCTCTCCTGTACTCCCTGTTCACCCACGACTGCGTGGCCACGCACGCCTCCGACTCAATCATCAAGTTTGCGGACGACACAACAGTGGTAGGCTTGATTACCAACAACGACGAGACGGCCTACAGGGAGGAGGTGAGGGCCCTCAGAGTGTGGTGTCAGGAAAATAACCTCACACTCAACGTCAACAAAACTAAGGACATGATTGTGGACTTCAGGAAACAGCAGAGGGAACACCCCCCTATCCACATCGATGGAACAGTAGTGGAGAGGGTAGCAAGTTTTAAGTTCCTCGACATACACATCACAGACAAACTGAATTGGTCCACCCACACAGACAGCATCGTGAAGAACCTCAGGAAGCTGAAGAAATTCAGCTTGTCACCAAAAGCACTCACAAACTTCTACAGATGCACAACCGAGAGCATCCTGGCGGGCTGTATCACCGCCTGGTACGGCAACTGCTCCGCCCACAACCGTAAGGCTCTCCAGAGGGTAGTGAGGTCTGCACAACGCATCACCGGGGGCAAACTACCTGCCCTCCAGGACACCTACACCACCCGATGTTACAGGAAGGCCATAAAGATCATCAAGGACATCAACCACCCGAGCCACTGCCTGTTCACCCCGCTATCATCCAGAAGGCGAGGTCAGTACAGGTGCATCAAAGCTGGGACTGAGAGACTGAAAAACAGCTTCTATCTCAAGGCCATCAGACTGTTAAACAGCCACCACTAACATTGAGTGGCCGCTGCCAACACACTGACACAACTCCAGCCACTTTAATAATGGGAATTGATGGGAATGATGTAAATATATCACTAGCCACTTTAAACAATGCTACCTTATATAATGTTACTTACCCTACATTATTCATCTCATATGCATACGTATATACTGTACTCTATATCATCGACTGCATCCTTATGTAATACATGTATCACTAGCCACTTTAACTATGCCACTTTGTTTACATACTCATCTTATATGTATATACTGTACTCGATACCATCTACTGTCTCTTGCCAATGCTGCTCTGTACCATCACTCATTCATATATCCTTATGTACATATTTTTTATCCCCTTACACTGTGTATAAGACAGTAGTTTAGGAATTGTTAGTTAGATTACTTGTTGGTTATTACTGCATTGTCAGAACTAGAAGCACAAGCATTTCGCTACTCTCGCATTAACATCTGCTAACCATGTGTATGTGACAAATAAAATGTGGTTTGATTTGATTTGATCTAGTTATATATTTTGCTACGCCGTCTCAAGATGGACAAACAGTACTATAGCCCCCTTTTTTTCTTGTTTTTCAAGTGAAGGTCTTTTAAGGAAGTATGTGACCACACTCGATCCTTTCTCCTAGCCGAGTTCTGCTTGGCGCCAGAAAACCAAAGCATGCTGACTCCTTTAGAGACACACGATTGCCTTTGTTTATCTAAGCTAAGACTTTCATGCAATAGCAAGAAAATAACAGACTTTACACCTCCAGTGAGTGGTGTGACATCAATAGTAAGTGTTTCCTCCTCACCATAGGTAATGGCTTGCAAAGTGGAGAATAATGCTTTCCCCCATGAAATCGTAGGAAGAATGTGTTTTGCCTCAGTCCCCTTTTGCTTCCACCGATTAATCTTCACAGCGGGAAATTTTGAAGGTCGTTTGTGGAGAATCTTCCCATTATACAGAGCTTAACATATAAGATGAGACCGGAAGAAGTTTTATATGTACAGTATTTCTATTAAACATATATATATCAAACTACATAATTTCTCTTGAACTCATGAATCTTGAATTAAGTCCCCTTTCCCGCCCTTCCGACACCATGAGCACGGCAGTGCGTTGCTGCGCTGGTTATTGTGGCATGCATGAGCTTTGTAATGAATACAGGCCAGTAGGTTACTTTTTCATTTCTAGAATGTGTTCTCTAATGGTCAGGGACAGGCAAGGGACAACTGAAGTTTGCCTCTATCAGGAGCAGAACAAATTCAAATCAAGTGAAGACTAGTTAGCTTGTTTTGACAGCACAGCCTAGCTTCAGTGCTTTCAGAAAGTATTTACACCCCTTGACTCTTCCCACATGTTGTTGTGTTACAGCCTGAATTTAATATGGATTCAATTGGGATGTTTTTGTCACTGGCCTACACACAATAACCCATAATGTCAAAGTGGAATTATGTTTTTTTCCCCCGTGTTTACAAATAAAAATGCCTTTTTTTTTTAATGTAGGAATTCAACCCCATTGTTATGGAAAGCCTAAAATAAGTTCAGGAGTAAACATTTCCTTAAGTTACATACTAAGTTGCATGGATTTCTGATTGACTATTGTACATCATCTCTCTACCCCACACATATAATTATCAGTAAGGTCCTTCAGTCAAGCAGTGAAACAGATTCAACCACAAAGACCAGGGAGGTTTTTCAATGTTTCGCAAAGAAGGGCACCCATTGGTAGTTGGTAAAAAAAGATGAAGTTCACATTGAATATCCCTTTGAGCATAGTGAAGTTTGTAATTACACTATGATGGTGTATCAATACACCCAGTCACTACAAAGATACAGGCGTCCTTCCTAACTCAGTTACCGGAGAGGAATGAACCCGCTCAGGGTCAATGGTGATTTTAAAACAGTTACAGTTTAATGGCTGTGATAGGCAAAAATTGAGAATGGATCAAAAACATTATAGTTACCCCACAATACTAACCTAATTGACATAGTGAAAAGAATGAAGCCTGTACTGAATAAAACTATTCCAAATCATACATCCTGTTTGTAACAAGGCACTAAAGTAACACCGCAAAAGATTTGGCAAAGAAAATCCAATACAACACATTACTGAGTACCACTCTCCATATTTTGCAAGCGTAGTGGTGGCTGTAATCATGTTATGGGTATGCTTGTAATAGTTAACGACTGGGAAGTTCTTCGGGAAAAAAAAGAAATGGAATGCAGCTAAGCACAGGCAAAATCCTAGAGGAAAATCGGGTTCATTCTGCTTTCCACCAGACACTGGGAGATGAATTCACATTTCAGTAGGATAATCAACTAAAACACAAGGCCAAATCTACACTGGAGTAGTTTACCAAGAAGACAGTGAATGTTCCCGAGTGGCCGATTGTCACGTTCTGACCTTAGTTCTTTTATTATGTCTTTGTTTTAGTATGGTCAGGGCGTGAGTTGGGTGAGTTGTCTATGTTCCTTATTCTATGTTTTGGGATTTCTGTGTTTGGCCTGATATGGTTCTCAATCAGAGGCAGCTGTTTATTGTTGTCCCTGATTGAGAACCATATTTAGGTAGCCTGGTTTCACTTTTGAGTTGTGGGTGATTATTTTCCGTGTTTGTTACCGTTTCGTTTGTTCCACTTTGTTATTTTGTATTTTTGTAGTGTTCAGTTTGTCTTATTAAAATGCACACTTACCACCCTGCAAATTGGTCCGAACACCGAGTTACACTTTTGACTTAAATCTGCTTGCAAATCTATAGCAAGACCTGAAAATGTTTGTCTAGCAAAGATCAACAACCAATTTGACAGAGCTTTTTTAAAATAATAATGGCAAAATGTTCCACAATCCAGGTGTGAAAAGCTTTTAGAGACTTACCCAGAAAGACAGCTGTAATCACTGCCAAAGGTGATTCTAACATGTATTGACTCATGGGGTTGAATACTTATCTACTCAAGATAAATTAGTGTTTGGTTTATCTCTAGATGTTTTACAAAATGTTCAAACTTTCCTTCCACTTTGACATGACAAATATTTTTTTGTAGATCGTTGACAAAAAAAAGGACAATTCATTTTAATCCCACTTTGTAACACAACAAAATGTGCAAAAAGTCAAGGGGCGTGAATACTTTCTGAAGGCACTGTTAAGAGCTGATTCTATCTAGCCTAAGTTATTTTTTTATTTTTTATTTTTTATTTCACCTTTATTTAACCAGGTAGGCTAGTTGAGAACAAGTTCTCATTTGCAACTGCGACCTGGCCAAGATAAAGCATAGCAGTGTGAACAGACAACAGAGTTACACATGGAGTAAACAATTAGCAAGTCAATAACACAGTAGAAAAAAATGGGCAATCTATATACAATGTGTGCAAAAGGCATGAGGAGGTAGGCGAATAATACAATTTTGCAGATTAACACTGGAGTGATAAATGATCAGATGGGCATGTACAGGTAGAGATATTGGTGATATTGGTGTGCAAAAGAGCAGAAAAGTAAATAAATAAAAACAGTATAAAAACAGTATGGGAATGAGGCAGGTGAAAAAGGGTGAGCTATTTACCTATAGACTATGTACAGCTGCAGCGATCGGTTAGCTGCTCGGATAGCTGATGTTTGAAGTTGGTGAGGGAGATAAAAGTCTCCAACTTCAGCGATTTTTGCAATTCGTTCCAGTCACAGGCAGCAGAGTACTGGAACGAAAGGCGGCCAAATGAGGTGTTGGCTTTAGGGATGATCAGTGAGATACACCTGCTGGAGCGCGTGCTACGGATGGGTATTGCCATCGTGACCAGTGAACTGAGATAAGGCGGAGCTTTACCTAGCATGGACTTGTAAATGACCTGGAGCCAGTGGGTCTGGCGACGAATATGTAGTGAGGGCCAGCCGACTAGAGCATACAAGTCGCAGTGGTGGGTGGTATAAGGTGCTTTAGTGACAAAACGGATGGCACTGTGATAGACTGCATCCAGTTTGCTGAGTAGAGTGTTGGAAGCCATTTTGTAGATGACATCGCCGAAGTCGAGGATCGGTAGGATAGTCAGTTTTACTAGGGTAAGCTTGGCAGCGTGAGTGACGGAGGCTTTGTTGCGGAATAGAAAGCCGACTCTGGATTTGATTTTTGATTGGAGATGTTTGATGTGAGTCTGGAAGGAGAGTTTGCAGTCTAGCCAGACACCTAGGTACTTATAGATGTCCACATATTCAAGGTTGGAACCATCCAGGGTGGTGATGCTAGTCGGGCATGCGGGTGCAGGCAGCGATCGGTTGAAAAGCATGCATTTGGTTTTACTCGCGTTTAAGAGCAGTTGGAGGCCACGGAAGGAGTGCTGTATGGCATTGAAGCTCGTTTGGAGGTTTGATAGCACAGTGTCCAATGACGGGCCGAGAGTATATAGAATGGTGTCGTCTGCGTAGAGGTGGATCAGGGAATCGCCCGCAGCAAGAGCAACATCATTGATATATATATATTGATGGTCAGCTGATTTAGCCTACCCGCCCCAGCAGTGGTTCAAGCAAATAAGTAGTAGTTATTTCTAACCAAGTAGTTTTTTGTTGAAAGAAAGGCCTATGTTAAAAAATAAATAATGTATGAATGTGTGTGTGTGTGTGTGGGGGGCTTTTCTTCTCTGAACACTTGCCCCAACAAAGGTATGTGCATGGCCCTGCCAACTACTATACAGTAATCTCTCACTCTGTATGAGAAGTCATGTATTCTGTGTAAGGGTCTGAACCATTCCAATGGCAACTCATTAGAATGCTGTCTTGTGAGCCAGCCTCACTGGAGCCATGCTCATCTAGGATTGCATCAAGGCTGGTCTGCTTTGCTGTCAGATCTCTCTCTCTTTCTCTCTCTCTCTCTCTCTCTCTCTCTCTTCAAACCTCATCCAATGTCAGCTGGGCTGCAGTTGATAGTTTGGCTGATAACTTTGAGATACATTTGCAAATCATGCATTAAAGTCACGAGGGGATATTTGTGTGAATTGGGAGTTCGGACACTGAACAAAAATATAAAGTGCAACGTGTTGGTCCCATGTTTCATGACCTGAAATAAAAGATACCAGAAATGATCCATGTGCACAAAAAGCTTATGTTTCTAAAATGTTGTGCACAAATTGTTTTACATCCCTGTTAGTAAGAATTTCTCAGTTTCCAAGATAATCCATCTACCTGACAAGTGTGGCATATCAAGACGCTGTTTAAACAGCTTGATCAATATACAGGTGCACCTTGTGTTGGGGACAATAAAAGGTCACGCGAAAATGTGTTTTGTCAACCAGCAAAATGCCACAGATGTGCAATTGGAATGCTGACTACAGGAATGTCCACCAAAGCTGTTGCCAGATAATTTAATGTTAATTTCTCTACCATAAGTCACCTCCATTTGACGGTACGTCCAACCGGCCTCACATTTACATTTACATTTAAGTCATTTAGCATATGCTACCGCAGAACACGTGTAACCAGCCCAGGACCTCCACATCCGGTTTATTCACCTGCGGGATCATCTGGGTTTGCACAACTGAAGAAATTCTGTAACAACTGTCAGAAACCGTCTCAAGGAAGCTCATCTGTGTTCTTGTCATCCTCACCAGGGTCTGAACCTGACTACAGTTTGGAATTGTAACTGACTTCAGTGGGCAAATGCTCTCCTTCAATGGCCACTGGCATACTGGAGAAGTATGCTCTTCACAGATGAATCCCGGTTTCAAATGTACCAGGCAGATGGCAGACAGCATGTACGATATTGTGTGGGTGTGTGGTTTGCTGATGGCAACATTGTGAACAGGTGCCCCATGGTGACGGTTGGGTTATGTTATGGGCAGATATAAGCTACGGACAAAAAACACAACTGCATTTAATCGATGGCAATTTGAATGCACAGAGATACTGTGACAAGATCCATTGTCATGTCATTCCTCTACCGCCTTTACCTCATGTGTCAGCATGGCCTCAAATCGCAAGGATGTGTACACAATTCCTGGAAGTTAAAAACGACACAGTTCTTCCATGGCCTACATACCCACCAGACATGTCACACATCGAGCAAGTTTGGGATGCTCTGGATCGACGTGTAATGACAGCGTGATCCAGTTTACGCCAATATCCAGCAACTTCGACCTGCCATTGAAGGTGTCTATGACCAACATATGCATATCTGTATTCCCAGTCATGTGAAATCCATAGACCAATTGACTGATTTCCTTATGAACTGTAACTCAGTAAAATCTTTGAAATTGTTGCATTTATCATTTAGATTTTTGTTCAGTGTATTTCAGTGGTGGTCACTGCCATTTAAGATGAGGGAGGATGCTTCCAGACAAACGAAACACCTTCTTTGCCCGCATTTGTAAAACCAAAAGCTTACGTTGACTTGGAAGTGTTCCAGTGTTGGATCGTCCTAGCCAGCTAGATAACATAGCGTCCATCTGTTTGAGCCTGGGTGTTTGAGTTGTTGAAACTAGCTAGCTGCATTTGCTAGCTACTGTATTTAAGTGAAAGCGAAGAAAATGACAAACTATAGCAATCTCTCTCTATATCTTGCTCCTCCCTTTTTGATGAAATTACTTTGTTTAAAACTATTAAACTTATTGTCTTTCTCTCTCTCTCTCTCTTTGAGTCAACTACTCCCCACATTGTTTGCACTACAGTGCTAGCTGGCTGTAGCTTCTGCTTTTAGTACTAGATTCATTCTCTAATCCTTTGATTGGGTGGCCAACCAAGACATCAAAACTATGAAATAACACATGGAATCATGTAGAAACCAGAAAAGTGTTAAACAAATAAATACAAATATATTAAATATTTTAGATTGTTCAAAGTAGCCACCTTCTGTCTTGATGACAGCTTTGCACACCCTTGGCATTCTCCCAACGAGCTTCACATGGAATGCTTTTTCAACAGTCTTGAAGGAGTTCCCACATTCTGAGCACTTGTTGGCTGCTTTTCCTTCACTCTGCGGTCAAACTCATCCCAAACCATCTCAGTTGGGTTGAGGTCGGGTAATTGTGGAGTTCCTAGGTCATCTGATGCAGCACTCCATCACTCTACTTCTTGGTAAAATAGTCCGTACACAGCCTGGAGGTGTGTTGGGTCATTGTCCTGTTGAAAAACAAATGATAGTTCCACTAAGCGCAAACCATATGGGTTGGCGTATCGCTGCAGAATGCTGTGGTAGCAATGCTGGTTAAGTGTGCCTTGAATTCTAAATAAATCACTGAAAGTGTCACCAGCAAAGCATCCCCACACCTCCTCCTCCATGCTTCATGGCGGGATCCATAGATGCAGAGATCAACCATTCACCTACTCTGTGTCTCACAAAGACACAGCTGTTGGAACCAAAAATCTTACATTTGGACGCAACAGAACAAAGGACAGATTTCCACCAGTCTTTTGTTTCTTGGCCCAAGCAAGTCGCTTCTTATTATTGGTGTCTGTTAGGAGTGGTTAATTTGAAATTTGACTATGAAGGCCTGATTCACTCAGTCTCCTCTGAGCAGTTGTTGTTGAGATGTGTCTGTTACTTGAACTCTGAAGCATATATTTGGGCTGCAACTTCTGAGGCTGGTAACTCTAAAGAACATATCCTCTGCAGCAGCGGTAACTCTGGGTCTTCCATTCCTGTGGCGGTCCTCATGAGAGCCAGTTTCATCAAAGAGCATGATGGTTTTTGCGACTGCACTTGAAGAACGTTTCAAAGTTCTTGACATTTTCCGTATTGACTTTCATGTCTTGAAGTAGTGATGGACAGTTGTTTCTCTTTGCTTGTTTGTGTCACGTTCTGACCTTGTATTTATTTAGTATGGTCAGGGCGTGAGTTGGGGTGGGCTGTCTATGTTTGTTTTTCTATGATTTGGGATTTCTATGTTTCGGCCTAGTATGGTTCTCGATCAGAGGCAGGTATCATTAGTTGTCTCTGATTGACAATCATACTTAGGTAGCCTGGGTTTCACTGTTTGTTTGTGGGTGTTTCCGTGTCTGTGTTTTTCACCACATGGTACTGGTTTCGTTCGGTCCACATTTATTGTTTTTGTATTTCAGTCGTGTTCATGTGTAGTATTTCTTATTAAAAGAACCATGGACACTTACCATGGTTATTGGTCCTCTGATCCTTCTCGCCTCTCCTCTTCGGAAGAAGAGGAGGAAATCCCTTACAGTTTGAGCTGTTCTCTACATAATATGGACTTGGTCTTTTACCAAATAGGGCTATCTTCTGTATACCACCCCTAGCTTGTGACAACACAACTGTTTGGTTCAAATGCAATAAGCAGGAAAGAAATTCCACAAATTAGATTTTAACAAGGCACACCGGCTAATTGAATTGCATTCCAGATGACTACCTCATGAAGCCAAACATACCCTTGTAAAACTGACCATCCTACCAATCCTCGACTTCGGTGATGTCATTTACAAAATAGCCTCTAATACCATACTCAACAAATTGGATGCAGTCTATCACAGTGCAATCTGTTTTGTCACCAAAGCCCCATATACTACCCACCATTGCGACCTGTACACTCTCGTTGGCTGGCCCTCGCTTCATATTCGTCGCCAAACCCACTGGCTCCATGTCATCTACAAGACCCTGCTAGGTAAAGTCCCCCCTTATCTCAGCTTGCTGGTCACCATAGCATCACCCACCTGTAGCACGCGCTCCAGCAGGTATATCTCTCTGGTCACCCCCAAAACCAATTCTTTCTTTGGCCGCCTCTCCTTCCAGTTCTCTGCTGCCAATGACTGGAACAAACTACAAAAATCTCTGAAACTGGAAACACTTATCTCCCTCACTAGCTTTAAGAACCAACTGTCAGAGCAGTTCACAGATTACTGCACCTGTACATAGCCCACCTATAATTTAGCCCAAACAACTACCTCTTTCCTTACTGTATTTATTTTATTTATTTATTTATTTATTTTGCTCCTTTGCACACCATTATTTTTATTTCTACTTTGCACATTCTTCCACTGCAAATCTACCATTCCAGTGTTTTACTTGCTATATTGTATTGTATTTACTTTGCCACCATGGCCTTTTTTTGCCTTTACCTCCCTTATCTCACCTCATTTGCTCACATCTTATATAGACTTGTGTATTATTGACAGTATGTTTGTTTTACTCTGTCACGACTTCTACCGAAGTTAACTCGGCGCTCGGCGTCGCCGGCTTACTAGCCGCTACCGATCCCTTCTTCCTTTTCTAGTTGTTTTGTCTGTATTCCTTTTCACACCTGGTTTCAATTGCTTTTATTTCTGTGTGTATATAGGGCACCTGCTACCTGCCTTAATTCATGCAGGATTAAGCTTGTGGGTATTTGCGTTCGGTATTCTATGCTGTTTATTACTTTCGCATTTACGTATGTGTATGTAGTGTCGGAACTGTGGTTGTTCCTCCATGTATTGACACGAGTTTCCGTTCCTTCAAGAACGTAGTTTGGATATCTGGGCCAATTTTGTATTGGTGAACTATGTATACATACATATATCTATATTAAACACGCTTCTCAGAAATCCCTGCTCTCCTGCGCCTGACTCCTACACCTCTCACCGAGACGCACCTTATCACATACTCCATGTGTAACTCTGTGTCATTGTATGTGTCGAACTGCTTTGCTTTATCTTGGCCAAGTCGCAATTGTAAATGAGAACTTGTTCTCAACTTGCCTACCTGGTTAAATAAAGGTGAAATAAAAATATATAATTAAAAAAAGCCAGTTGAGAGAATGCCAAGTGTATGTAAAGATGTCATCAAAGCAAAGGGTGTCTACTTTGAAGAATCTAAAATATATTTTGATTTGTTTAATACTTTTTTGGTTACTACATGATTCCGTATGTGTTATTTCATAGTTTTGATGTCTTATAGTCAAAAACAAAGCAAAACCCTGGAATGAGTAGGTGTATCCAAACTTTTTAATGGTACTGTATTCTATTTAAATTCGTGACCAAGACACTACCTACTTTATATTTGTAAATATACTCATGCTCGACATGGCACATTCATAATCTATACTGTATACCCTATTGTGTACATATCAGGGTGTTTGTTACTAAGCATACTACCTCCTCTATTAATTGAAATTATTATTGATGTTTATTATTGTACTGCAATTGTTCTGGGAGCAAGCACACAAGCATTTTGCTGCACTATTTTATACCTGAATAAAGTGACAAATAAAATGTGATTTGATTTATAAATGAATTTGTCCAAATGGGTAAAAAAAATCAACTACTTCAAATGGTGGGGACTATATACTGTAGATGAAGTGCTTTCATTTCTAAACTGTAATAACGGTTTATGGTTTACGGATATAAAATACATTCTGTACATATGAAACATTTGATCTCAAATCTCAAAATGCTGTAGTACTTTGATTCATGCGTGCTATTGTTTCTTTCCAATATGTGACCATTTTCATAAAATTATTCAACTGAAAAAATATGCATGAAATTATTTAAATATATTGGCTTTGAGTAAATTCCAACTTGAGGCAAATTTCTAAACTCTCCTTAGAGCAAATTAGTCTTTTCCTAATCTATCGTGGACAGACTAGTCGAGCATCTGACAAAATTGTGAGATTTTAGTTCTGGTTTAACCAAGATTAGTCTTCTCCCTATACTGATGGTTTCATGGAAAGCCAATCCCCTTGGGGCTGCAAAGCTTTCAGCTAGATGCCAGTCAACAGTTGGTCTTGTACTGCATCAAAGTCAAGGGCATACAAAAAACTAGTTTAGTTTACGTAACGCCACAGCGATGCATCTATCAAAGTAGACATTGTGGGAAATTGAATATGATGATTTATACAATCTACCGTAAAAAGTTGAAGATGAAACCTGAGTCATTTGCAGAGGATGTATAGGGAGGACTGAGCAGCCAACAAATTCACAGTTTCCCCTCTTTGTGGGTATAGAGAGAGGTTATGGTTGTGGTGTGTTAGAGAGAAAAGAAATTCATCATCCCCAACGATCTTGGAAGGGCTTTGGAGGCTATGAGCCCTAAAGTGGAATAGATGGACAACCTTCACATATATTTAGATCTGCTTAGCCAGGGAGAAATAAGGAAGGAAGTTGAACCTGAACGCAAAGGATAGCACTGAAGCACTGCACACTTGCAGTGTACACCTGCATCGTCAGCTTCCCAAGAGGACACGTTATGCAAAAGCTAAAGGAAGAGGCACCAGCTTGGAAAGTATACTCTAGAAGGGGATCAGAGGGCCAGTACACCTTTGTAAATGGGGAGAGGAACTGCAGAGAGAAGAGGTGACAAATTAATGACGGGGCCGGAGATTGGCTACTGCGCTGGATCTGTAATTCCATAATATCCCACACGTCACTTTTCCGACACAGGTGTACACCTCCGCCGTGAGAGTTAGGACTGGGAGAAACACCTGTTACCATGGATCTGTTTTTAATCTGTCAAAATGGCCATACTTGAGGGTCCATAGTGGCTGGGCGATAAGATGAAAAGGTGAGTCAATGTACTCCAATCTACATATTAGACAGCGTTAGTAAAAAATCGAATCAAATTTTATTTCTCACATACACATGTTTAGCAGAAGTTATTGCGGGTGTAGCGAAATGCTTTTGTTTCTAGCTCCAACAGTGCAGTAATATCTAACAATTCACAACAATACACACAACCTAAAATTAAAAGAATGGAATTAAGGACTAAATCAATATTAGGATGAGCAATGTCGGAGTGGCATAGACTAAAGTAGACTACAGTAGAATAGAATACAGTATATACATATGAAATGAGTAAAGCAAAAATATGTAAAAAGTATTAGAGTGACTAGTATTCCATTATTAAAGTGGCCATTGATTTCAAGTCTATGTGTATGGGGCAGTAGCCTCTAAGATGCAGGGTTACGTAAACGGGTGGAAGCTGCCTAGTAATGGCAGTCTGATGGCCTTGAGATATAACCTGTTTTTCAGTCTCTCGGTCCCAGCTTTGAAGCACCTGTACTGACGTCGTCTTCTGCATGATAGCGGGGTGAACAGGCAGTGGCTCGGGTGGTTGTTGTCCTTGATTATCTTTTTGACCTTCCTGTGACATTGGGTGCTGTAGGTATCCTGGAGGGCAGATAGTTTTCCCTCTGTGATGCATTGTGCATACCACACTTCCCTCTGGAGAGCCCAGCGGTTTCGGGCGGTGCAGTTGCTGAACCAGGCAGTGATACTGCCCGACAGGATGCTCTCAATTGTGCATCTGTAAAAGTTTGTGCGGGTTTTAGGTGGCAAGCCACATTTCTTCTCCTGAGGTTGAAGAGGCACTGTTGCGCTTTCTTCACCACACTGTCTCTGTGGGTGAAACATTTCAGATCGTCAGTGATGTGTACGCCGAGGAACTTGAAGCTTTCCACCTGCTCCAATGTGGTCCCGTCGGTGAGGATAGTGGTGTGCTCCCTCTGCTGTTTCCAGAAGTCCACTATCAGCTCCTTTGTTTTGTCAGCATTGATTGAGAGGTTATTTTCCTGGCACCACACTCCCAAGGCCCTTGCCTCCTCTCTGTAGGCTGTCTCGTTGTTGTTGGTAATCCGGCCTACTACTGTTGTATCGTCTGCAAACTTGATGATTGAGTTGGAGGTGTGTGTGGCCATGTAGTCATGGGTGAACAGGGAGTACAGGAGGGGGCTGAGCATGCACTCTTGTGGGGCCCCTGTGTTGAGAATCAGCGAAGTGGAGGTGTTGTTTTCTACCTTCACCACCTGGGAGCGGCCCATCAGGAAGTTCAGGACTCAGTTGCCCACGGCGGGGTTGAGATCCAGGGCCCCGAGCTTAATGATGAGCTTGGAGGGTACAGTGGTGTTGAATGCTGAGCTATAGTCAATGAACAGCATTCTTACATAGGTATTCCTCTTGTCCAGATGGATAGGGCAGTGTGCAGTGCGATGGCAATTGTATCATCTGTTGATCTATTGGGGCAGTTTGCAAATTGAAGTGGGTCTAGGGTGTCAGGTAAGGTAGAAATTATATGATCCTTAACCAGCCTCTCAAAGTACTTCATGATGACAGAAGTGAGTGCCACAGGGCGATAGTCATTTATTTCAGTTACATTTGCTTTCTTGGGTACAGGAACAATGGTGGACATCTTGAAGCAAGTGGGGACAGCAGACTGGGATAGGGAGTGATTGAATATGTCCGTAAACACATGTCCATAAACACTAGTAGCTACTGTAGTTATAGAAGGCAAGAATACCATGGCAACATAATGACCCCTAACCTAGTTATCAAACTTCTACATCAACAACACGTAGTGAATCGTGTTGGATGGCATCAGGGGGAAGATATACATAACATAGATAGCACAATAGCTGTTGAGGGGACATGGTGTTGGTAGGGCCTACAACTGTGGTCGATCAATTCCCTGAACAAGGTATACTGGAGGGTGTTACCTTTAAAGCGTCGACGAGTACATGTCCTGGCAGCACTTACAAAGCTATGGTTGGAACTAAATATAGTGGTAAGAACAGTCAATGTTTAGTGACCTCGTATCAGGTATGTTTGTAGATGTATGGATAGGTGTTGACATAAGTTACACTGTAGGCTACTGTCAATTCGGTTTTCAAAGGCAATATAAAAATTTGTACTCAAAACTGGTAGGTGGGCGTGTGTTACATTTCTACTGTTTTAGCGCTAATATGCCATGTGGCCCGGCTTGGAATGCATTTAGTCCAACTGTTAGTTACTATTACTAAGCACTAATCCCTTTGTTATTGGTGTATGATGTATATGTTCTAAGTTCTTTCACAATGTGTCAAATTAGTTATGAAGACATCTTACCCATTATAGCATGAACTGGAATAGTACAATAGATGCTTGAACAGGAGAAAAAATAAGATGGCTGAGAAAATACTTAAAATTACTATTCTCATACCTTGAGTTTTCTATATCAGCGAGGAATATAAATCAAATATTTTATCTCAGTGGAAGGCACTGATTTATTCATGTACATGGTCAGGTTGTTCAAATACCTGTGTGTGTGCCTGCATGTGTGTGCATGGGTGTGTGTCCGCAAGTGTGTATGTATGCCTTTTTAAAACTCATTTATGTAGCAATATATATCCCCATTACAGTTTTATTGTTTGTATTGGATTTCTGGGTCCGGTCTCAGTGATGTCATGTACTGTAGGAGATATGGAGGAATGAAATGTGTGGCAATAAGTGTCATTCAAATAAGCCTTTGTGGTGCTCCAGCTGCAAGTGGAGATAAAACCTGAATGTGTTTGAAGACTCCATGATTAAATGACATGTTCATTCTTCTTTCTGGTAATATGGAGTGATTGGATTTCAGAAGGTCAACAGAGGTTTAAAATAGTGACATATTATAAATAGAGACAACCTTTAAGCACAACGTTCCCAGTTTGCTTTGTACACATCTTAATATTCACATCACTGCTGCTATTTCAAACGTTTACATTTTAGTTTGAACAATAGGTTCAAAAGTGCAAATCCATTATTTGCCAAATAGTAAAAATAAAAAAGTTACTGTATCATGATTATTTCATTGAACAGTTGAACAGTTGTGTGTGAGTAAAATAATTCCCCAGCTTTGCATGTATAATCAACGTGACCTAAAGTGCATTTATTGATTTGTTTATTGACTATTCTTAGTCGATCTCTGTATAAAAAAAGTGTTTTGTTTTCGGTAGAAATTAAATAAAAGCAGCCCTGAGCTTATTTAATACGTATTCAAAAAGAGCAAACAAACTGAGCTCAAAGTACAATGTAATTAAATAAATCAAAATAATTCAGTGCACTCCAAGTCATGAAGTACCAGATTGTATTGAGATTTCCCATCAGAGAGCATGATTCTAGCCATTCTGGTTAGCTGTAGACTAATTGTACATCTCCCTCAACTAATTTTCTTCCCTTGAGAAAAAGTGTCTTCTCTGCTTTCTCTGTTCTCTCTGCTAGGCATTTGATCTTGTTCCCAGCGCTAAAGAGACAAGGTAGCTTAAGAAACTATTAAACGTGACTGCCATACAATGTATGCTGCTGCTAACTAAAGAACCAAACTTAACTTGTCTTAAGACCTCTTGGCCATCTTAAGAGCACATGACTTTCCCCATGCCTCTCTATCAGACTCATGTTTCACATGTCATCGTACAATACATAGGCAAGCTCTTTTGCATTTAGGAGCTATTGTAATGTCTCCTATCCACCTCCATTATCTGTCCATGATTAAACTACTGGGGTCCTGTTTCGCTGTCTTTTGTTGTTTGTTGTTGTTGTTGTCAGGCCGCCATATCCACATGGTATATCAAAATCAGTTTGTATGGAAAATGAAGGCCTTTCGTTTATGAATGAGGGGTTTTAAAACATTACACTGAGTGACAAATTTCAATGCGATTCAAATTATTCTATGTGTTGTGAGTCAACTGATTGCGTTGGGATTTTCTGGCATTGAGAGAGCATGATGATATTGAGTTCTTGGAGAGTGGGGGGCATGCCCACAGTATACGCGTTATCCTTACTACAGAGCCTGTAATTTTCTCCTTCACAACTTTCATGGTAGTAGTTTGGTACATCCAGTTGTAAATTCATTCACGTGAGTCATTCATTTTACATTGACAACAATGAATTGTTTTAATACAAATGATGCTTCAAATAGATAGGTGTGCAGAAAACAACACGGGAGCAATTATTTTCTCTCTAAATACAGTATGTGATCTATATGCATTCTAACTCATACTGACAGTGAGAATTACCTTGATGATTCACATTACACCAGCTAAATGTTCCATCAGAATTACTCTTGCATTGGATTACAAGATTAATGCCTTTACAATGAATGGCAGTCTCGGTTGAATTCTAACTTCAGATACGTTCTATGCACTTCAGATACTCATTCATCAACTCAAGATTAAGAAGAAAGTTTGAATTATACTCATTAAAATTTGAGTTGTGTTAATTATTCCCACACAAGCATGTAGTCTTCTGAATCCCAGTTTTTTTTTGCCTGGTCCCAAGACCAGGCTACCTGCTTTGACCTAGCAACTCCTGTTGTGACATACATGGTCCTGTTGTCACGTCCTGACCTTAGTTCCTTTTTTATGTCTCTATTGTAGTCAGGGTGTGAGTTGGGGTGGGCATTCTATGTGTTGTTCTACATTTTTGTATTTCTGTGTTTGGCCTGGTATTGTTCCCAATCAGAGGCAGCTGATGTTGCCTCTGATTGAGAACCATATGTAATGATGTAATGTAATGTATTGCCTGAGTGTGGTGCGTTATTAACGTCTGTCCAAGTTACTGCCTAGATCCACTGGCCGGGACAACTGGACGATGGGCCGGAACACAGAGCCACTGCCTTCCCTCCCAGGTCCATTCTGGTTTGCATATTGTACATTGTGTGGAAAATGTCCAGATCAAAGAGAATGTTTTGTAAAGATTAAATGTGAAGTTAGTTGTCTAAATTGGATCTGAGTAAAATCCAGGCCTTGCCTCGTAAACTTGTTACGCCCAGAGAATTGCCCTAAAGGCGGAAACGCCCATTTCTGACCACCTGGTCAACACTCTTCATCGATTCGTCTGTCTACACTGCTTTCATTCCTACGCTGTGAGCCCTGAGCTACAGGGCTGACTGTCGTCAAAAGACCCCTTTCAAAACAAGGACGAGGAAACAGACCACTAAGACAAAGGACACTGACATTGTGAGGACAACCAGAGAGTTACACCCTGTAACCAGAGAAGTTTGTCATCAGAGAAGCCGAAACTTGTCCACGAAGAGACACCCCGTCAGAGAAATTCAACACATAATTACATCATTATGACCCATAAGATCGGCGGTCCGGGCCAAGGTTAGGGATAAACTAGGTCTAAGTTTACAAATGTACCCAAGTGTGGTTTTCACTCTCTCTCTTTTAAATCTCCATTTTGTGTAACAAGTGTCATATTGTGTTTGCCCGCTAGGTAGCGGTTTCGTTGTACTAAGTTCGAATCAATAGCCAAGACTGTGTTTTTGTGTATGTGTATCTTATATTATCATTTTAGCTTGTTAGTAAATAAATAATCAACTCAATTGGTGTGGTACGGACTCATTGGTGGGACTCGGGATTCTCGGATTATGCGACGTTCAGAATGAGACTGTAGAGGAAATTGATTAATTAGCGACTGTTGTAAAATGGATATACTGATATTCTTTGAGTTAGTTTGGGCAATAGAAACACAATAAACACAAAGCTTCCCATGGTGCCTCAGGTTAATGAGTTAATAATTCCTGATTAATTTAATCACGTCGTTAGCCGTTACTCAGTTGTCACATTAATCAATGCAACGTCACGACACCCCTGGGTGGTCTCCCAGATATGGGAAATCTTTGGCAGGGCCGATGTAGATCTTTACGCATCGTGAGGAAGCGCACTTTGTCTGTTTCGCTTAATGAGAGACCCAAGCACTTCATTGGGAACAGACACCCTGGCCTCCGACCCTCCTTTACACATTTCACCCTGTGGAGCTGGTTCAGCCCAAGTGGAGAGGGTGCACCTGGAGGGTTTGTTGTTGATTCTTGTGGCTTCCTGTTGGCTAGAGGGTTACCTCCAAACATTATTGCTATTATTATGTCACTATATTTATGCTGAGGGGAGTTGGGCATCACCCCACACTTTGAGGTTTTATAGCTTGGAGGTCACTGTACTTGCGGCTTAGTCTTGACAAAAGTAGTGACTAGCGTCTTGAAGATGTCTTTGCAGTAACTTACTGGGTGGATCCTCTTCAGACAGACATCTCTCCCAATAAATCAGATGATTGGGGAGGTGGGGCTTAAAATGCAAGCGGGAGTTGTGCTCGTGCAAATCCATACCCCAAGAAACATAATGATGCCAGACCTTTAATGCAAATGCAGATAGCTACTCTTTGTGCTAACGTTAGCCAGTGCCAGCTGTCATGGCGTATTGTCATAGCCCGAAAAGGTCCAACCAACAGCAACACCCATGTCACCATCTCCAGTACTGTTACAGGCTGACTACACCGCTCGCGTTGCAAACAAATGTAGAAATCTATGTTTTTCAATTATTGCACCCACATTGCTTGAGCGCGCCAAAGAGCGTCTGCGTTGCCAAGGGCTAAAATAGAAATCAGTTCTATTTCTGACACAGATCGCGCTGCAAATCCTGCCTCTCCCATTTCCTCATTGGTTATACCCACGTGGGTGACTGAAAGGTCAGTGGCGGTAATGCACCTAATTTATGAAACTTGCCAATCGCATTATAAAGTCAAGAGAAGAAAAGGCCTGGAAAGAGGAGAGATGACTAGAAACGATTCGGTTGGCCATTTTATGTGTGGATTAATTGTCGGAGTAGAGGACCTTGTGCATTTCAGTTAAAATATATCCCAGGACAAATTAGCTAGCAACAGCAAGCTAGCTAAATAGGACAAATCAGCTAGCAAGTGCAAGCTAGCGAGCTAAATTGCTATACATGTTTAATGCTTTTCGACCTGTCCCCAAATTAATATAATTGGTTCAGTTTGTTTTGATATTTTAACCTGCGTGTCGTGATCACATTTGTTGTGGGGGGGAAAATAAATTTGTGCACAACGGTGCACGCGCGCAGCTGGTTTGGGTTCCGTGTAACTGGATATTTTAATAGCTAATATCTGCCACTACCAGTGATGTGTGTGTGTGTGTGTGTGTGTGTGTGTGTGTGTGTGTGTGTGTGTGTGTGTGTGTGTGTGTGTGTGTGTGTGTGTGTGTGTGTGTGTGTGTGTGTGTGTGTGTGTGTGTGCATAAATCATTGATCACTCCTATGTAGCCTATAACCTTAGTAGATCAATTTAAGATAATAACTAGCTGCCTAGCTAGCTATCTAAGTACGTTAGGTAGCTGGTTAGGTAGCTAGCTAAATATATATATTTAGTTACCTTTTAAATCAAATCAAATCAAATTTACTTATATAGCCCTTCGTACATCAGCTGATATCTCAAAGTGCTGTACAGAAACCCAGCCTAAAACCCCAAACAGCAAGCAATGCAGGTGTAGAAGCACGGTGGCTAGGAAAAACTCCCTAGAAAGGCCAAAACCTAGGAAGAAACCTAGAGAGGAACCAGGCTATGTGGGGTGGCCAGTCAACTTCTGGCTGTGCCGGGTGGAGATTATAACAGAACATGGCCAAGATTTTCAAATGTTCATAAATGACCAGCATGGTCGAATAATAATAATAAGGCAGAACAGTTTAAACTGGAGCAGCAGCACAGTCAGGTGGACTGGGGACAGCAAGGAGTCATCATGTCAGGTAGTCCTGGGGCACGGTCCTAGGGCTCAGGTCCTCCAAGAGAGAGAAAGAAAGAAAGAGAGAATTAGAGAGAGCATATGTGGGGTGGCCAGTCCTCTTCTGGCTGTGCCGGGTGGAGATTATAACAGAACATGGCCAAGATGTTCAAATGTTCATAAATGACCAGCATGGTCGAACAATAATAAGGCAGAACAGTTGAAACTGGAGCAGCAGCACGGCCAGGTGGACTGGGGACAGCAAGGAGTCATCATGTCAGGTAGTCCTGGGGCATGGTCCTAGGGCTCAGGTCCTCCGAGAGAGAGAAAGAAAGAGAGAAGGAGAGAATTAGAGAACGCACACTTAGATTCACACAGGACACCGAATAGGATAGGAGAAGTACTCCAGATATAACAAACTGACCCTAGCCCCCCGACACATAAACTACTGCAGCATAAATACTTGAGGCTGAGACAGGAGAAGTCAGGAAACACTGTGGCCCCATCCGAGGACACCCCTGGACAGGGCCATACTGTAATATCCACATTCATTTAATTTGATTATGCTTTTGGACCAATTTCTTGTTGCCATAGACAGAGATCGGAATATTACATTAGATCTGGGGTTTTTAAGTTTGCCAAAGCACAGTCCCCACACCACTAGAGGGATATCTTCAACCACCAACTTACCATCCTGAGACAAGGCTGAGTATAGCCCACAAAGATCTCCGCCACGGCACAACCCAAGGGGGGCGCCAACCCAGACAGGATGACCACATCAGTGAATCAACCCACTCAGGTGACGCACCCCTTCCAGGGACGGAATATGAGAGAGCCCCAGTAAGCCAGTGACTCAGCCCCTGTAATAGGGTTAGAGGCAGAGAATCCCAGTGGAAAGAGGGGAACAGGCAGAGACAGCAAGGGCGGTTCGTTGCTCCAGAGCCTTTCCGTTCACCTTCCCGCTCCTGGGCCAGACTACACTCAATCACTGAGAGATGAGTCTTCAGTAAAGACTTAAAGGTTGAGACCGAGTTTGCGTCTCTGACATGGGAAGGCAGACCGTTCCATAACAATGGAGCTCTATAGGAGAAAGCCCTGCCTCCAGCTGTTTGCTTAGAAATTCTAGGGACAATTAGGAGGCCTGCGTCTTGTGACCTTAGCGTACGTGTAGGTATGTACAGCAGGACCAAATCCGAGAGATAGGTAGGAGCAAGCCTATGTAATGCTTTGTAGGTTAGCAGTAGAAACCTTGAAATCAGCCCTTGCTTTGACAGGAAGCCAGTGTAGAGAGGCTAGCACTGGAGTAATATGATCAATTTTTTTGGTTCTAGTCAGGATTCTAGCATCCGTATTTAGCACTAACTGAAGGTTATTTAGTGCTTTATCCGGGTAGCCGGAAAGTAGAGCATTGCAGTAGTCTAACCTAGAATTGACAAAAGCATGGATTAATTTTTCTGCATAATTTTTGCACAGAAAGTTTCTGATTTTTGCAATGTTACGTAGATGGAAAAAAGCTGTCCTTGAAATGGTCTTGATATGTTCTTCAAAAGAGAGATCAGGGTCCAGAGTAACGCCGAGGTCCTTCACAGTTTTATTTGAGACGACTGTACAACCATTAAGATTAATTGTCAGATTTAACAGAAGATCTCTTTGTTTCTTGGGACCTAGAACAAGCATCTCTGTTTTGTCCGAGTTTAAAAGTAGAAAGTTTGCAGCCATCCACTTCCTTATGTCTGAAACACATGCTTCTAGCAAGGGCAATTTTGGGGCTTCACCATGTTTCATTGAAATATACAGCTGTGTGTCATCCGCATAGCAGTGAAAGTTAACATTATGTTTTTGAATAACATCCCCAAGAGGTAAAATATATAGTGAAAACAATAGTGGTCCTAAAACGGAACCTTGAGGAACACTGAAATTTACAGTTGATTTGTCAGATGACAAACCATTCACAGAGACAAACTGATATCTTTCCGACAGATAAGATCTAAACCAGGCCAGAACTTGTCCATGGAGACCAATTTGGGTTTCCAATCTCTCCAAGAGAATGTGGTGATCGGTGGTATCAAAAGCAGCACTAAGGTCTAGGAGCACGAGGACAGATGCAGAGCCTCGGTCCGATGCCATTAAAATGTCATTTACCACCTTCACAAGAGCCGTCTCAGTGCTATGATGGGGTCTAAAACCAGACTGAAGCATTTCGTATACATTGTTTGTCTTCAGGAAGGCAGTGAGTTGCTGCGCAACAGCCTTCTCTAAAAATTTTGAGAGGAATGGAAGATTCGATATAGGCCGATAGTTTTTTATATTTTCTGGGTCAAGGTTTGGCTTTTTCAAGAAAGGCTTTATTACTGCCACTTTTAGTGAGTTTGGTACACATCCGGTGGATAGAGAGCCGTTTATTATGTTCAACATAGGAGGGCCAAGCACAAGAAGCAGCTCTTTCAGTAGTTTAGTTGGAATAGGGTCCAGTATGCAGCTTGACGGTTTAGAGGCCATGATTATTTTCATCATTGTGTCAAGAGATATAGTACTAAAACACTTGAGCGTCTCTCTTGATCCTAGGTCCTGGCAGAGTTGTGCAGACTCAGGACAACTGAGCTTTGAAGGAATATGCAGATTTAAAGAGGAGTCCGTAATTTGCTTTCTAATAATCATAATCTTTTCCTCAAAGAAGTTCATGAATTTATCACTGCTAAAGTGAAAGTCATCCTCTCTTGGGGAATGCTGCTTTTTAGTTAGCTTTGCGACAGTATCAAAAAGGAATTTCGGATTGTTCTTATTTTCCTCAATTAAGTTAGAAAAATAGGATGATCGAGCAGCAGTAATGGCTCTTTGGTACTGCACGGTACTGTCTTTCCAAGCTAGTCAGAAGACTTCCAGTTTGGTGTGGCGCCATTTCCGTTCCAATTTTCTGGAAGCTTGCTTCAGAGCTCGGGTGTTTTACTTTCCAAAGCCTACATTTCCCAATATCAGCGACCAAAGACAATGTATCTTAGTTGTGTCATAGCTAGTTTCATGATTTAATATCACATGCCAGGGTGGTTTATCAGCAAGCTATATTTTATTAAGTGTTTATGGCCTTAGAATAGTACAACTGCACTCCGACAATAGGGATCAGTTATGTACAAAACTAATTGATCGCTATTAAGTGATTGATCACTACAACAACTTTTTATGGTCATTAAGATCAGACTGCAGTTTATTGTGTATATGTATTTGCAGTCATTCGTCCAAAAACTATGCTTAAATACACATGGTTATGTTGTAGGTCTGGTAATGTATGTCCAAACCATGGCAGCATGCATGCAGAAGGACAGCTGTGATGCTAGGACTCTTTCTATTTATCATATCCACATTGTAGAGTGCAGTTGGTGACAAACCAAAATATGTTCCTGTCACTACAGCAACGACAGGAGCAGCAGCATCATCCCGGATGTCAATGTCAGTGGTCCAATAGCCTCCCTTTGCTCTTGTGACCTTTTCGCCAGGGACTGTCAAGGTCAGACTACAGTCTCTTTTGTTTATGCATTTGCAATCATTACGCTTAAAAGATGCATGAACTGCAGTATTGTGTTGCTGATACATGTATGTGTACACCATGTAAGCATGCATGCAGAATAGCGTCTGTTATGACAACTCTACCTCTATTTTTCTCCTATCCAAATTGTAGAGTGCAGTTGGCAGACCTGGGGCCAAAACAAGAGATGTCCCTGTCACGGCAGCAACAACTAAACACTGACGACAAAATAAGCAGGCAGAGGAGCAGCATCCCAGACGTCAACTAATATTCAACTCAGAATGAAAGCCAAAGTGAGTGTGATACAGAAATCAAATCACTTTTGTATGCTCTGTGTGTATGGAACATCTATAAATACAAAAAAATATATATTTTGGCCGTTTAATATAATGTATGTCAGTTTCGAGTGATTCATTGAACCGAACAAGAATACCTACTGATAGGCAGTTGCAGACAATTTAGTGCGGGGTCGGGGTAGTATCACCGCTACCCCCCAAAATCAAATGGCAATCCCTGGCCTAAAGTGATGGTAAAAGGAAGTGCTGGTAAAGGAAGTGCTGAAGTTGGTAATTAAAAGAACGTACCACGCTAACAACTTTTCACATCAACTAAGACCTGCATCAGACTAGTCCCCTCTCACTTACCCCTTAGAGTCGATGTCCACGCTCTGGGGAATATCAAATTAGCATAATACAAAAATCAACATTGATGAAATCTGTCAGTTTAAGCTAGAGATCTGTTTCTATGCAGGCAATGTGTCTCAATACACACGTCCGCCGATGTCGTCCTTCCGCATCTGCTGTGTCTTCCCGTGGAAATGTTTGTAGTGTGCAAACGGTTTGGTCTACAAACTATTATGACACTTTTATGGAACGATAAGATCTCTTTAAGATTTCTTTAAAACTCTCACGAGCGTCACAGGACTCATCTGAAGTTGGTACAGCCGATTTGCCAATTTTTGTCTGTAGCATCTGACCAGTTTGGGCTAAATGCTAAAATGGAAAGGGGAATGGAAATGGAGTCTCTCACAAGCACATACATGTCAGTTATGTGCTCTAGGTCACCCACGAGCCTTGCAAGGCTAGTCTGAATTTATCTGGGTACCAGTTAAATAAATGTATGGTGGTATACACTAAGTATACCAAACATTAGGAACACCTTCTTAATATGTAGTTGAAACCCCCTTTTGCCCTCAGAACAGACTCAATTAGCCAGTGCATGGGTTCTACAAAGTGTTTAAAGTGTTCCACAGGGATGCTGGCCAATGATGACTCCAATGCTTCCCACAGTTGTCAAGTGGGCTGAATGTCCTTTGGGTGGTGAACCATTCTTGATAAACCTGACCATGAAACGCAGCAGCCTTGAAGTTCTTGACACGAACCGGTGCACCTTTCACCTACTACCATACCCTGTTCAAAGGCACATAAATATTTAGTCTTGCCCATTTACTCTCTGAACGGTACACATACACAATCCATGTCTCAATTGTCTCAAGGCTTAAAAATCCATCTTTAACCTGTCTCCTCCCCTTTATCGACAGCTATTGAAATGGATTTAACAAGTGACATCAATAAAGGATCATACAGTAGCATTCACCTGGTCAGTCTGTCTGTCATGGAAAAGCAGGTGTTCTTAATGTTTTGAACACTCTGCGATAGTTTAGTGCCTAAAATAAGGGCATAAATACATGTTAATAGTAATACAGTAATAATAGTTTCCTGATATTTCAGGCACTTTAGAACAAACTTCCTTTAGATTGTTTTTGTAATGGTTTATCCATATATGACGCTGTTATTCAATCTGTTTCTACGGGCTAATAGCAGTAAGCCCAAATTCAATGTTTCATCAAATAATTTTGGGATACCTTAAGGGGTCCTAAAACTTAAATATCCATACGTGTTCTTTGACACCCAAAAGTTCTCATTACATTTTGAATGCTTAGCAGGACAGGAAAATAGTCCAATGCGCGCACTTATCAACCGAACATCCCTGGTCATCCCTACTGCCTCTGATTTGGCAGACTCATTAACCTGACATGATTTGTTTGTAAATTATGTCTGAGTGTTGGAGTGTGCCCCTGGCTTCCCATAAATAACATTTTAAAAAACAAGAATGGTGCCATCTACTTTGCTTAATATAATGGATTTTAAATGATTTATGCTTTTGGTACTTAAGTATATTTTACACCAAATACTTTAAAACTTTTACTTCAAGTAGAATTTTACTGGATCTGAGGAGAAGAGTTAATAAAAGTGAATAATAGCATATGTTTAATACCATACAACAGTTATACAGGCCGGCTTGTCATCAAGAAATATCAAATATACACCTTTGTTACCAATCTACATACTTCAAACATTGGTTTGCTGAGGTAACTAAATTACGAGAGAGAAAAAGAGAAGATAAGGCTGACAGAAGTAAGATTATTAGGTTAGGAGAGATGGTTTGAAAGGTGAGTTCAGGCTGTACCGGTGAGCTAGGTCTAGCTCTGTGATTGAGCAGAGCACTGCCTTCAAATAGCTTTTCTCGTCATTCAATTACAGTACAGAGAGTAACTGCACAGTCACTTAAAAACTTCTTAGGGCTGCAATACCGTTAACGGGATGATATGACAACAGCCAGTGAAAGTGCAGGGCGCCAAATTCAAAACAACAGAAATCTCATAATTAAAATTCCTCAACCATACATGTATCTTATACCGTTTTAAAGGTAATCTTGTTGTTAATCCCACGACAGTGTCAGATTTCAAATAGGCTTTACAGCGAAAGCACCATAAATGATTATGTTAGGTCACCACCAAGCCAAAGAAAAACTCAGCTATATTTCCAGCCAAAGAGAGGAATCACACAAAGCACAAATAGAGATAAAATTAATCACTAACCTTTGATGATCTTCATCAGATGACACTCGTAGGACTTCATGTTACACAATACATGTATGTTTCTAAAGACGGGTGACATCTAGTGGAAGCCCTAGGAAGTGCAACTTCATCCATATCCCACTGTGAATTCAATAGGGCCTGGGTTGAAAATCGACCAACCTCAAATTTCTCACTTCCTGTTTGGATTTCTTCTCAGGTTGCCGCCTGCCATATGAGTTCTGTTATACGCACAGACATCATTCAAAAAGTTTTAGAAACTTGAGAGTGTTTTCTATACAATACTACGAATAATATGCATATATTAGCAACTGAGACTGAGGAGCAGGCCGTTTACTCTGGGCACCTCTGGGCACCTTTCATCCAAGCTACTCAATACTGCCCCTGCAGCCATAAGAAGTTACACTCCCTTTAGTTAACAAGCTCAGCCAAAGGCTATTTAAAGCAATACAAAATATATTTAATTTCACACCACCATCACCTTCAACAGTCTGTTTGCACTCCTACATTTTCCCTCATTTGAACAATGCCTGAATTAGGTAAAGTAGCCTTCTGTGTTCTGCTTGTACAATTTTTCAAGACCGTTGTCGTACTATCCACAGGAATGTTTAACTAGGGAACAGATGTATGTAGGGACGTAGGTGGGGAAAGCCAGGCATCCCAACTCCTCTTCCTCTATTCCAAATTGACGTTGTTAACTTGAAGACTCGTATGCCGTAGCATTGATACATTGTTGGAGGAACAAGTTTGTCTAAGGAGACTTCTTACGGCTGGGACAGGGGAAAGTCACTAGGCAGCACACCGTGTGCGCACTACCCAGACTGCTGCCCCCAGGTCCGGGTGGTCTGCTATGGGCCGTTTTCATTTAGTATCCAATGGGGTCGGCTTGGGGACTGACTAAAAGGGCACGTAGCTTGATACAATGAGAACAGAGTGGCGGATGAGAGCTCTGTGAATGGAGAGTGAAGGCTCTTGACTGCCTTTCAGGAGAGTGTTGTTGGCTTGGCCTATGGACAGCTCACCGAAGCTGGATGTAACCTGGATATGCCAGTCTCTATTGAAGACTGTTGTACTACATTTACTTTTGTTTGTTTTTTAAATAAGGAAAGTGCTACATAAAATACATATTATTACTACTACTACTACTACTACTACTACTGTTCCCTGAAGGAGGGAAAACAAGGTACAACACCTGTTTAGACTCGCACTGCCCATTCCTGGGCTCGGTGAAGAGCATCATTAAACCTAAGCAATGAATCTGAGCTTCACACGAATCACCTGTGAAAGTCGGGTTTTCCAGCGCGTCTCAGATTTCATTGACCCTGTCAGGCGTGATTTTGGTTCCATCAACTGAAGCTGCGAGAGTGTCACTCCCCCATAGTATGTGGTACGTCATTTCCCTCCTTCAGGGAACAGTAGTTATACTCGTACCATTACATTATTTATTCTACACAACAGTGATCTATTCTGTATGACCACATGATAGGTGATCCAGCAACAAAAACAGATGAATACATCCACTACAGTAGAACTACTGTACTGGATGTCCTCTATTAACCAATTGAAGGGAAACTCTAACATTCAAACAACACAGCTACCCCACCACTTTAGGTTTGGTAAACCGCTGAGGGATGTGTACTGGAGACATGTACAGTATCTACTCTTAAAACCAGTTAAAGCGAGGCGTCCCTCTCAGAGTCCGCCCCCCCCCTCCCGTTCAGTTGAAACCGTGGGGCAGGCAATCCAAAAATATTCTTAGAAATATTTAACCTCCACACATGAGGAGTCCAATACCTCAAATGAAAGATAAACACCTTGTTCATCTACCCAGCATGTCAGATTTTTTTAATGTTTTACGGCGAAAACACAGCACATATTTATATTAGACAACCACCGAAGCAAAGGCAAGAGGCAGCCATTTTCTCCCAGAAAATATAAAATTATAAAATCAGGATTAAAAGAATAATAATAAATAAATAATTCACTAACCTTTTGAAAATCTTCATCAGATGACAGTAATAGGACATGTTAACACAGTACATTTATGTTTTTTTCAATAATATGCCATTTATATCCATAAATCTCTGTTTACATTGACGCCATGTTCAGAAAATGCACAAAAATGTCCGGAGAAATTTTAGATAGCACGGTGTTGGAGGAAATTATGGTCGAAATGATTAATTATGTATACATTTAAATTAGAACCATTTATTTAAATACTATTATGTTATGGTATGAAATGTATGGGTTCTTGGTTAAACTAGGACCGAAAATGTAGGTAAAACACATTCATTGTCTGTACCTTGCGGGTTTAAGGGAGAGGGATGGCATATATCTTCTCAGACAGATAAGAATGTTTGTTTGATGTTCCATTAGTGGAGAAAAGTATATCTTTTAGACAGATTGGAATGTTTGTTTTATGAGGGGAGTAGAAGACAGTCTCCAGATCTGAAGACACTGCGCTAATTGTGTGGATCGGAGAGAGGGTGAGAAACTGATGTCATTTTATGTTCTCTCCTTAAAATGTAATGTTTTTTGTATTTTAAGTCAGTACTCACTTGAATTAAACGCTGTTACCTGACTTTTAAGACTGGTCTCGATCTATTTCATGCATAATTAATGAATTTACAACTCATTAATGATATAGAGAGAGTGCGAATTTGGTTTTGGCTACAAAACATATAGGAATTTAGAATTCCTCTAACACACCGCCAGATAACAGAAATAAACATCAGAAACTTTGACTAAATATACATGTTCTACATATAGTTAGAAAGATACACTGCTTCTTAATGCAACCGCTGTGCCACATTTATTTTTAACGTTACAGAATTAGTTCGCTATGTTATAATCTGAGACGACGCTCAGACGTAAGCAATATTTCTACGCTATGTTGGAGTCAACAGAAATACAAAATTACAACATAAATATTCCCTTATCTTTGATGGTCTTCGATCAGAATGTAGTGGAAGGAGTCATACATCATACCCAATACATCGTTTGGTTTCAAGTCGTGTGTCTTTGTATTAGCATATGCTACGAGTTCCATCTGAAATGCATCCAAAATTACTTCTGGTCCCGAACAGTTGCCCCAACTTTCATGATTCCAAAACTAGTTTGGGAGATCGCCTGCCCTGTGAGTTCTGCTATACTTACAGACATAATTCAAAACGGGTTTAGAAGCTTTAGAGTGTTTTCTATCCAATAATAATTATTATATGCATATATTAGCAATTTTGGACAGATTTTCTTTCAGTTTACTATGGGCACGCAATTCATCCAAAGAGGGGACCAATCCCAGATTACACCTTTTCCAGGCTATGGACCAACACATGAGAGGGTAATCCATAGATACCAGGGATCAGAGTTGCCGACCCCATATAAAGGCCTCACAAGTTGACTCTTTCTCCACTCTACCACCAGCTAGGAGTCAGCCTGCTCAACAACTTAACGTGTTTTTCACATATTTTTCTTCTTTGAAGATGTCGAGCTCCAGTCCCCAAGTATAGGCTGCCAATTCCACTTCAGGCCATCGTCAGCTCTCAAGGGGAAACTGTGCTAAGGGTTTCCAGTCAAATGGAGAGACGAGGCGAGGAAAAGAGGGAGTGGAGGACTGAGAGGAAGAGAGGATAGGAAGAGGGCCTCTTCTATATATCTAATCAAAGAGAGCTAGTGCATACCAAGAGGGCTCTCTGGTTGGAGATGGAGTGGGATCCGTAATCTGTCAGAAAACATGGATACTCTCAAGACTTAAAAATAATCAGCAACTTCTGTCAACCATTATGCACGCACAGACATATCTCTATTTTCATAACCCTCATGAGTAAATACTTAATCAAACAGCAGGGGATGCTATGCAATATACATTATGGGCAGTAAAATATTCGATTTAAAAAAAAAATACTTTGCAATTTTCACAAGTACATTTGGTACATTTGCACAACTCAAAGCACAAAAATCAAAACAGATCAAAGTGAGGTTTCAAAACTCAACAAACCCATTCACAATCACTTTTTCAATTCGGATATATATTCAATCTAAATATGCACTTTTCAAAATGAAATATCCACCTAATTTTTGACATGATTTTCTTGTCATTTGACAACAATACAATTAACTCACACTTAATCAAACTGCTCAAAACGGATAACTACTGAACCAAAATGACCCTCTGTGTAGTGCCTAGTTAACATACAGTGCCTTGCGAAAGTATTCGGCCCCCTTGAACTTTGCAACCTTTTGCCACATTTCAGGCTTCAAACATAAAGATTTAAAACTGTATTTTTTTGTGAAGAATCAACAACAAGTGGGACACAATCATGAAGTGGAACGACATTTATTGGATATTTCAAACTTTTTTAACAAATCAAAAACTGAAAAATTGGGCGTGCAAAATTATTTAGCCACCTTAAGTTAATACTTTGTAGCCCCACCTTTTGCTGCGATTACAGCTGTAAGTCGCTTGGAGTATGTCTCTATCAGTTTTGCACATCGAGAGACTGAAATGTTTTCTCATTCTTCCTTGCAAAACAGCTTGAGCTCAGTGAGGTTGGATGGAGAGCATTTGTGAACAGCAGTTTTCAGTTCTTTCCACAGATTTTTGATTGGATTCAGGTCTGGACTTTGACTTGGCCATTCTAACACCTGGATATGTTTATTTTTGAACCATTCCATTGTAGATTTTGCTTTATGTTTTGGATCATTGTCTTGTTGGAAGACAAATCTCTGTCCAAGTCTCAGGTCTTTTGCAGACTCCATCAGGTTTTCTTCCAGAATGGTCCCGTTTTTGGCTCCATCCATCTTCCCATCAATTTTAACAATCTTCCCTGTCCCTGCTGAAGAAAAGCAGGCACAAACCATGATGCTACCACCACCATGTTTGACAGTGGGGATGGTGTGTTCAGGGTGATGAGCTGTGTTGCTTTTACGCCAAACATAACGTTTTGCATTGTTGCCAAAAAGTTCCATTTTGGTTTCATCTGACCAGAGCACCTTCTTCCACATGTTTTGTGTGTCTCCCAGGTGGCTTGTGGCAAACTTTAAACGGCACTTTTTATGGATATCTTTAAGAAATGGCTTTCTTCTTGCCACTCTTCCATAAAGGCCAGATTTGTGCAATATACGACTGATTGTTGTCCTATGGACAGAGTCTCCCACCTCAGCTGTAGATCTCTGCAGTTCATCCAGAGTGATCATGGGCGTCTTGGCTGCATCTCTGATCAGTCTTCTCCTTGTATGAGCTGAAAGTTTAGAGGGACGGCCAGGTCTTGGTAGATTTGCAGTGGTCTGATACTCCTTCCATTCCAATATTATCGCTTGCACAGTGCTCCTTTGGATGTTTAAAGCTTGGGAAATCTTTTTGTATCCAAATCCGGCTTTACACTTCTTCACAACAGTATCTCGGACCTGCCTGGTGTGTTCCTTGTTCTTCATGATGCTCTCTGCGCTTTTAACAGACCTCTGAGACTATCACAGTGCAGGTGCATTTATACGGAGACTTGATTACACACAGGTGGATTGTATTTATCATCATTAGTCATTTAGGTCAACATTGGATCATTCAGAGATCCTCACTGAACTTCTGGAGAGAGTTTGCTGCACTGAAAGTAAAGGGGCTGAATAATTTTGCACGCCAAATTTTTCAGTTTTTGATTTGTTAAAAAAGTTTGAAATATCCAATAAATGTCGTTCCACTTCATGATTGTGTCCCACTTGTTGTTGATTCTTCACAAAAAATACAGTTTTATATCTTTATGTTTGAAGCCTGAAATGTGGCAAAAGGTCAAAGTTCAAGGGGGCCGAATACTTTCGCAAGGCACTGTATGTAGATTGATTGAGGGGGAAAAACTGTTTAATTCATTTTAGAACAAGGCTGTAACGTAACAATGTGGACAAATTCAAAGCGTCTGAATGCTTTCCGAATGCGCTACATAGTTTGATAACTGCTGGACAATTCACCCCCAGACAAAAGTATTTAGTGTAGAGGTGCTGACTAACAGTGACTAAACCGTGGGCTATAAGAAGAAATAGTCACACACTCTCTATATAAACTCCCAGTCGTTTGTTGGGTAAACCACCAAAGTTTTGGCATCACTGTGCCTTCTTCAGGGTAATGTAATGGATGCTTCAACAAGATTATGTACCGTAGACAAACAATATATTTAATTGGTTCCAATTTCCTTTCATTTTTGTAACATGTAATATTTTTCTTCAACTATAATGCATAATAAGCATCATCAACAGGGGGAAACATATTGGGTGTACACTGCTAAGCTGTAGAAAGAATATATTAATTTATTAGACTGGTTCATAAAAAATAATTGTTCCTAAGGGCCTGAGATCAAAGTCAATATTCAGACCACTAGGGGTCAATGTTTTTAGGTAGGGTATCCAGTAGGCCTGCCTCTGTTGTGGTACTAGGGTCTCTATGTTACCTCCTCTCCTTGGAAGAGCAACATGCCCAATGCCTGTGTATTTGAGGGAGGAAATAGGATGGTTAGCTTCAGCAAAGGGAGGTGCTACTGGATAGTCAGTTTTCTTACACCTGATTTAGCTGAGGTGTTCTGACCATGGCTCCTGTCGTGAATGAGCCTAGTCAATATGACCTGATGACTTCTCAAGTCCCCAAGACAGGACTCTGGTAACACTGAAACAAGGAAGAGCAAGAAGAAGCGGAAGAAGGACAGGAAGCAAAATGTTGGTAGTCTATGGAGATGTTCCTCTGCCAGAGGGTGGAGGTTAATCTTATATGGCGACACCCCCATCAAACTCAAGCCCTAGATGTGAGCTGGTAGAGTTGGCTGATGGCACGTGGGCCATGAAGCAGATGACCCCACGGGTTGTCATCCCCTACAAAGGAACCAATGTGTTACCGGACTCTGTGTGGACATTACGTGCAAAGGAGACAATGTGTTATGTAACTTTGCTTAAGTTGTCATGTGTAAGGGGAAGGATGAGTTGTGTGGCTGTAGTCAATGGAGGCATGGGCTTGGGCAAAAAAAAGTGTATAAAAAAACTATGTAAAAGATACGGAAAGAGGGATTTGTTGGTGAATACAGATCAGGAGCTGATTGTATTTGAAGTTAGTAGACTTTGGGGCAAGGTAAGAACAGAATATAGCTGTTATCCTTAGAATCAGCTGCATTATAATGATTATATAAAATCTATAAAATCCATCAGTTGTGAAGCTGTGGAACCAAAAGGGAAGTGTTATTGGTTATCATTAACTAGTTCATTTATTTGTTGATTAAAGTGGTGAAGATGAAGAGAAGCATTGTAACAACTACAGGCTCAGGCGATTCACCTTAGGTGGCCCGTGCCAGACCATATTGTGGGCTCCACAGGAAAACAAGGGGAGCTCGAGAGGCGCACTAAAGGAGCACTGGATGTCTATAGTTTGTCCTCTACCTAGAATAAGTGTCAAACCCCTGCTATCAGTTAGTAATTAATTTTAAGTAATTAGTCTTAGCTGAAGCCCTATACCCGGGACTTAGTGTGGGAGGACCAGCCGCTAGCAGGAGTGTATGAGATCATGCTTTGCTTATAAAAAATAGTTTATGTAATATAATAGTACTGCGGATCCAAAAAATAAATATTTAATTACTTGTTGGTTTTGTACAGAAATAGCCCCTGTTGATGCGTAGTATACTGTGTCATAAACGACTCGTGAAGTGTAATCAGTAGGAAGGAGGGACAGACCAAGAGGGGTGACCCATTTGATAGTGTGGAGCTCAGGGCTGCTAACTCAGCTCAGGGTAGGAAGACGGAGGCCCTCCTCATCACCGGGAAAGAGGCTCATCCCGCCAATGCTCAGTGGTAGTTGACCCACCCTGTGAGGTCAAGATCCAAAAGGCAAAGACGACCTGCATGTGAGTGAAGCTAGTAGGTCCGTCAGAGAGGCGGCCCGTACTAGTCACCTGGACTCTCCCCAGGGTCAGGAGCAGCGGCTGCATTGGCCAGGGCTTGCTGGTCTCGCAATTCATCTTCTTCCTGTCTCAACTCCTCTTCAGTATATTCCTGCTCAAATGAATATGGCTGTGTGTTCCTATGTTAACCCTTTACACTCGTACCCGTATACGGGTTGAAAATGCTGTACAGTAACATGTTATAAATAATGTCAGAACTCAGGCCCTGTGCTTCAGAGCGCTGTATGGGTTTTGAATGACAGACACGCTGAACTTGAGCCCCCCCCACCCCCCACGCGACAAGACATTTCCCCCAACCCCTCCTGCTAATTGCACAACTTTTGCAAATGTTTTGTTTTCTGAGTGAGGGACATGCTGTAAATTAAGATGACTCAATGTACTTTGAAAGATGAGAAGCTGAGGATTATAATACATACTGCTTTGATGTCATACAAGAAAACCAAACACCCGTGAGTCCAAATGTGCACTTTACATTTCCATATCATAAAACTCATGTCATATACACTGTACACGTTTATGATCACTATGTTTGATGCACAGTTACAAGATGACATGTTGTCATACCCTGGGTTGTTCTAAACAGAATAAGCCTGTGTTTGTCTATTTTGAAGAAAAATTGTTGCAGAACACCTGAATGCACACATGACTCCTTTCTATGTGCACCAAAACTACCATCTGTTTCTCTGAATTACCCCGTGAAAGATTAGCACTATAAGATTGTATTTTATAACTTAGCTAGTCATGTTGGCAATGCAACATGCTTTCAAATGATGCCCACCTGACCCACATTGTAAATTATAAAGTGCCTTTTTGTATTGTCTAAACAACAGTAATTGTCACGTTCTGACCTTAGTTTCTTTTTTACGTCTTTGTGTTAGGTTGGTCAGGGCATGAGTTGGGGTGGGTTGTCTATGTTCTTTTTTCTATGTTATATTTTCTACGTGTTTGGCCTAGTATGGTTCTCAATCAGAGGCAGGTGTCGTTCATTGTCTCTCATTGAGAATCATACTTAGGTAGCCTTTTCCCACCTGTGTTTTGTGGGTGATTGTTTTCTGCATCTTACAGGACTGTTTCTTTTTTTTCACGTTGTTATTTTGTATTTCATTGTTCAGTAATAAAACATAATGAACACATACCACGCTGCGCATTGGTCCGATAGTTCATACTCGTCGTCAGACGACAAAGACAACTGTTACAGTGATGTTGGGGATGCTGTGCTTCAAACTGAACAACTACAAGTGTGCTTGCTCTATTTCTTCAATGGAACAGCTAGGAGAGGTAAGTCATAAAAGTGCCACTTGGGGACACCAGTACGTCCTACCACTCAAATCCTTTTGTGTCTTACATACCTCACATTTTCCAATAATATTTGTATAATGTTACTGAATACAATCAGAGTATTTACACATTTCGTTATCAACAAATCTTGCAGAAAGTACAATAAATGTAAAGTGGAGTTTATTGTTTGGATTCAGTCTTTCTCCCGTCGACCTGTAGAAACTAGCACTGGCCCCGTTTTGAAAAACACGTCTTAGAAGGTGAAAAGGAAGTAGGGCTCCCGTCAGGCTGTAGTATACAAATCCAGGGAAAATGAGTCAACCTAGATATCCTGCACTGTCCTGGCAGGTAGGAATAATTACAATGGCTTTGTTGAACAAGGACAATCATATATATTTGCTGCAAGCGTGATTTAGCAATCGGCGAAACACAAAGGCCACAATAATTGCTTCAAAACATGACTCCAATCATTGCTTGATCAGACAGCAGGCTGAATCAACCAATGACTTTATTGGTTGAACTCTCCCTGCACAAAAATTCTAAAATACTGCTATAGTGCATAATTATGTCTGAAACACCTCTCATCAATCAGAAATATGTAGGCAGACTGGAAAAACACCCCAAATAATGGCTAGCGGTGAATTTAGACTTACTCTTGATAATTTTCATATTTTCAACAGTTTGATTGAATTTGAACCTTAACATGTCCGTAGACTACATATTAGTTTTTGGTAGGAGTGGAGTCACTTATGTAACTTATTATTATTGCTCATCACTTATGAAACTTATGTTATGAGGACACTCTCCATATGAAAATAAGAAGAGTTAAATCTGGTGAAAATGAAAAGAAAAGAATCTGACTTCAACTTCTGCCATTCAATTAGAAAGACCCCTACTTTGCCTCAGAGAACATGTTCCCTGGTAGATTGATTCCCCTCTCTCTCACACTCTATTTCTCCTTCTCTGCGTATGTTTTCTCTTTCTCGTTAAGTAGAAATATTTTCTTTCAAGACCCAGTGTATATCAAAAGAAGGTTGGTTGAATCAGAATTGATTCACTAAGGGCACAGTCCTTACATACCATAAGGGAACATTTCGGCAGTTGCTGTATGGTTAGTGAGAAAGTCCATATTGCAAATGTACGGTCCCTTACTAGACGTCCGAAATCGTTTGTAAAATTTGCGGACGGCGTCGGGCCGAGCGGCAGGGCCGGACCTACCGGGAAGTCATCAAATGAACTTTGTCGGACATTCGGTTTCCGTTTTACAAAAATAATCAAGTTTTGGTCATTTTTCCGCTGTCCTGGAAAATCCCACAAGAGGGCATAAGCAATCATATTGCTATTGGACAAAACATCACGATTCACGACGGGGCCTTATCTCGAAAATTTAAAATATTTCGAAGCCGAAACTTGGTGAGCGTAGGTTTGGCATAATGGGCAGTTGGCCCCGAACAAGATGGCGTCTAGGCCTCAACGGTTTTTGAGTTATGGCCATTTATCTGGGATTAAAGGTCCAAAATGAAAATAGAGAAATTATTTTTCCACTTCACGTCAAAGTCAAGGAGCCTCCGGTGTCAATAAAAAAAGAACCAGCCATTTATCTATCGTCATTTAAGAGAAATCGTACAATGACAGATTGGTGATGTTCACGGATAGGTGTTTTTTTTCAACGGTTACAGATCCAGTTGCAGGGTGTTCATACGAATCTTTTTAAAGTGTGCTGCGGAGCTCTGCGAGATTTCTGTGATTTTCTATGATTTTCGGAAAAACACACTCACTAAACCCTCTATAAATAACTCAGTTCATAACGTAAAGACTTAAAACTCAGGATTCTGTGAAGGCATACTCCAATAAGGATATGAGTTTATTTATAACTTCCTGTGCCAACCGGAAGTGCCTTAAATAGTGTCACAGTGGCAGTTTCCAAGGGTTAAAAAGGTCAGATCTTTTCAAAACTTCATATGTGTGATTAGGCAACCCACATAAAATGTAAGTCAGTCATTTCTCCCAACAGATGTCAAAGAAAAGCTCTCTCTCACACACACACACACACACACAAACACACACACAGCAAGGATGGAGTGACAAAGTGCGGTGCTTAAAGACAGACAAAGCCTACAATGGCACTTCCATATTCTCTAGGCCGTGCCGAGTTCAACAAGATGCCTCGCTTGACCGTAGCCCGCTCGGTCTAAGCACAGCGACCATTAGAAAAGTAGGCCCAAAATGAAGGCTGGCCCTCAACGTCATTTGCTTTTGGGTGACAGTGAGAGAACCGTTAAGGTGAGAAGCACAATTCGACCTCAGGAACGTACCCGAGGTCCTCCCGATCCGTGCAAGCTTAACCTTGACCATGTGGCATTAACCCTTTCCAGTAAAAAGAAGGTGTTTACATCAAACAGTTTGTATTGACTTCTCTCCCCATAGGAATACATTGCCTGCATCTCTAAGTTCAACCTGAAGCCTATGTGGGTTATGAATGCCTTATGAACCTGTCTTCTATGACAGTCCATCAGACCACTATGAGGTCTACCGGTCGATTCTAAGCTTCCTGGAGCAACCGGAAGTGGTTAAATTGACCCAAAAGGTGTTTTGATGTACATAACCGTCAAAGGTGAAAATGACTACATTCAACCCTGTGTAGATCGTAGATCAGTCAATTCTTAACTTAAAGACTTAAAACTCAGGATTCTGTGAGGCTACCTCAGTCAAGACATGTGTTTACCTATAGCTTCCTGTGCCAACCAGAAGTGCCTTTAATTGGGTCACACTGTCTGTTTTGAAGGGTTAGAAACGTCACATCTCTCCAAAACTTCATATATGTGACTAGGTAACCCTCCTAAACTGTAAATCAGTCATTTCTCCCAGCAGATGTCAAAGAAAAGCTCTCACACACATACACAGCAAGGATGGAGTGATAAAGTGCGGTGCTCAAAGACACAGAGAGCAGGCAATGGCATAAACATAATCTCTAGGCTGTGCCGAGTTCAACGAGATATCCCGCTTGACCGTAGAAGCACAATTCGACCTCAGGTACATTCCTAAGGTCCTCCCGATCCGTGCAAGCCTAACCTTGACCGTGTGGCATTAACCCTTAACAGTAAAAAGAAGGTGTTTACATAAAACAGTTTGCATTGACTTCTCTCCCCATAGGAATACATTGCCTGCACCTCTAAATTCAACCTGAAGCCTATGTGGGTTATGAATGCCTTATGAACCTGTCTTCTATGCCAGTCCATCAGACCACTATGAGGTCTACCTGTGTCGATTCTAAGCTTCCTGGACCAACCGGAAGTGGTTAAAATCACCCTAAAAGTGTTTATCCATACCCTGCTTGCAGTTTGATAGACATAGTGCATTCAACCCTGTGTAAATCAGTCAATTCTTAACGTAAGGACTTAGAAATGTCCCAGAGTCACAAGACTCGGTGCATTGCGACCGTCTCGGCCCATATAGACAGACCCCAACGTTTCTGTCCGATAGCTCATTCAAGGACCCCGTAGCAAGTCATGGAAAAAAGTGGATTTTCAGCACCAATTAGGGTTTTGCTCGGGCACCAAATGACCGATCGAGCCGAAACTTGGGATTCGGGGTCGCCTCAGCTTGGCCTACCCACAACATAAGAAATGGACCCGCAGCTGGAACGTAACTACGTGTTTTATGTTTTTTGTATGGTTTGAACCGAAGGCGTTGTGCATTTTGGGCCAGCTCTGAAGTATGTGATAGTTGGCTACTAAACAAGTTGGAAAAAGTGGGTTTAGTGTCAGTTTGTATCAGTTTGGTGTCAGAATGATATCTAATTGACTGATGGACGGTGACTTGCTGGTGACTCTTGTCCATTTGCAATATGTTTAAACAGTGAGGTACCATCACCAAAGTGACATTCTGAAATCAACCCTAACGAGCCATTGAGATGAACCAGAATCAGTGCCCAGCCATCCCGAGTTCATCGGGCCAGTCAATTTCACATTCCTGCAGGATTTTTATAGCATGACAAATTCGTGATGGTACCTGCCCATTGAACCATATTGCAAATCCACAGTGACTTTGCAAAAGTAAGAAAACATAAACAAATGGACATAATGAAATCACCTTATTTTTATTTTTGGGTTACCAGTTGCACAACAATGCACGTGCATTTGCAATATGATTCAACAGTGAAAAAACATTACAAAATGGACATGATGAAGTCAACACAACGAGTGATGGAAAGGAGCAACTATCACTGCCAGGCCATCCTGTGTTCATCAGGCCAGACAATTTTGCATTTCTGCAGGATTTTTGAGCATGTCAAATTTCTTATGGTAAATGCCCATTGAACCATATTGCAAATGCACGTGCACTTGCAAAATGATTCAACAGTGAAAAAACATTACAAAATGGACATGATGAAGTCAACACAACGAGTGATGGAAAGGAGCAACTATCACTGCCAGGCCATCCTGTGTTCACCAGGCCAGTCAATTTTGCATTTCTGCAGGATTTTTGAGCATGTCAAATTTCTTATGGCATTTGGCCCCCCAAAAAAGTGACTTTTGACTTTGACTTTTGACTTCCTATGAAATCATATTGAAAATGGACAAAACATATTCCTTATGCGCATGTAAAAAAAAAATATTTATATGATAATAAAATTGGACAAAAGTATGTTGATACAGTTCTTATACGTGTGTAATTGACACAAAATTCGAAAGAATTTCGAAAAACGGTCCAGAAATCACTTTTTTAAGGGGTGATAAGTTTTTGACAAAAAAAAAACATTTTTTCAAAATTTTGCTTTTGGATGTTGACTTGGGTTACATTTCCAATATGAAAAACCACGGTGGAGCGGATTCGCCCCCTGTTGGATTTTTAAAGTGCTACAACTAGCAATTGCCATGTGGCATTTGCAATACACTTTGGATGAATCAACGCCGAATTGGGTGGTATTGGACAATGTGTATATGGTTTGTCCGATGCCAATGACATGCCATTCATTTTTGTCCAATACAGGGGGGGTATTCCCTTACTTAAAATATGCCCACTTAGCTCTGACTTGTGTAAATCGTGCATTATGTCAAGGGGACCTCAAGTAAGGATTAGGCCTTGGATTCAGTAGAAAATGTTCTTTCTTTTATTAAAACCCCTCATACTACCTACTGGGGTAATTTTGACCCAAGAGGCATATTTTGTAACATAGCCCAATGGGTGTATTTGTTTAAATCAATGTTTAATATTTATGTATCAATATGAAGAAAATAAATGGTCCTTTTGGGGTTATTTTGACCCCAGCTAATTCTGCCTGTAGTAATTTGATAGATAGGACCTTTATTTGAATCTAGATTTCTCTGGAGACATGATAACAAGTTATCCATACCACCAGAATGTGGAGGGGACCTGTATCAGTGATTTTGACCAGATAGACTGATCATATTGTCAGAGTCTATCTAAAAGATATAGCGAAGGAGTCAGGCGCAGGACACAGATAAGAGTAACAATCACTGGTTTTCTCAATCCAAAATGTAACAAAATCCCATCCCAAACAAAGGACAAAACAGGACTCAAAATACAACACACCGGAATTCACGAAAGACATTCACACACAAAACAGAAAGGGAAACCAGAGGGTTAAATAAGGAACATAATTATGAGATGGGAACCAGGTGTGTAAACAGACAAAACAAAAGGAAAAATTAAACATGGATCGGTGGCGGCTAGAAAGCCGGTGACGTCGACCGCCGAACGAATAAGGAGAGGGAACAACTTGGTGGAAGTCGTGACACATATGCATAAATATAGCACCCCATGTACTCGCGTAAGATTTATATACCATGTATTGTATGACTGGCTCGTCAGCACACCTGTGGCGGGGGTGCCCGGCTCGTCAGAGATCATATGCGTCTGCGGCTGGGGGGGAGCAGGAGCGGGGGATGGGGGAAGAAGAGGAGGGGAAGGAAGCACGCCTCATGACCAGAGTGCAGGTCCAGAGGGGAAGGCCACAAGGAAGGAGGAGGAGCAAGAAGCGGCTGATGGAAGAGAGAAGGAAACAGAAGGCACGGGAGTAGGAGAACCAGGAAAAGTGTCGGAAGAAGGCAACCGAGTGGAGGAGCATGAGAGAGAAGAAAGCGAGGGAGGAGTGTTGGAGAAGGAGACGGTGGAAGAGCAAGTGGACTGGGGGGAAAGTGCCCTGGTGGAAGAGATGAGGGGTATGGTGGAGGAGCTGGGGGGGGGTATCTCTCCACTGCCGCCATCACCAAAGAAGAGAATGAAGAGGAGGGTGCGATTGGCCGACAGTGAGAGGGAGGGGATGGCCACGATAGTGATGGGGGTGGGAGAAACCTCTGGGTTGCTGCTGGTTTCCCCAGGCCCTCAACTTCTGTTGGGTGGGGACACACCTAACAAGACTGGGTACAGGAGGAGGTGGGGAGTTTTTTGTTTGGGGACTCAGCCTCCCTGATTTTTTTCCAAACCAGCTGCAGCACTGGGGAGGGGGAAGAGTGTGGGGGTAGACCCAGGGTGCAGGGCACCCCGGAGCCAAACACTATTCCTGCATCCTGGGTTGGTGAGATGGAGGAAGAGGGGGGGATGTCGGGAGTACGGATGGTGTTCTCACCGGTAGATATGGAGCAGGGGAGCATCGGGTGAGTCTCCTGTTTTCGTTTTTTTTTCTGTCTGGGTTTAGAATTTGAGTGTATTACATGTTTTTATTTTATTCGTTCATGGGGTCTAATTTTACTTTTGTTAGTTTAAATGTAAGGGGTTTAAGGGATTTTGTTAAGAGGAGGGCGGTTTTTAGTTATTTGGAGGGCGTGAGGTTTGATTTTTGTTTTTTTACAGGAGGTTCACCTGAGGGATGGAGGGGATGTTAGTAGGTTTAAGAGGGAGTGGGACAAGGGGGAGTCGGTTTGGGGTATTGGGGGGGGTGCACTCATCGGGGATTTTGTGTGGGCACAGGGAGTTAAAAGTGGAGGATTCTTTTGTGGTAATGCAGGGAAGGGTTATAGGGGTGGATGTCACGATAAGGGATTGGGAGATGGTGGACTGTCTGACGCCCCTGTGTGTCACAAATAGGAAATTAGTGATAGGGCGAGATTTTAATACAGATTTAGGAATAGGGGGGGATAGCAGTGCAGGCGCCATTACCGGGCTAATGGCTTGCCATGGTCTGGTAGATGGTGGTCTGCACACTACTCCGAAAATGGCCGGTCCTACATGGCGCAACTCCAGGGGGGTTGAGCGGAGGCTCGACTATATTTTTGTACCCAGGTCTTTGGGTAAGTTGTCTGGGCGGCTGTTGCCTGTTTTCTTTTCGGATCACGACGGGGTGCTCCTGCAGGTGGGGTCGCCAGTCTGCCTCTTTGGTAGGGGGTACTGGAAGTTAGATCGGGATGTGCTGGAGGAGCAGGCTTTTGTTGACGGTTTTTATGGTTTCTTTTGGAGGCTTGAAGGCCTCCGGTCCATGTGCGAGGGGGTGTTAGAGTGGTGGGAATTAGGTAAGGTGAGGATTCGGGCTTTTATAATAGGGTATTGCAAGAGGAAAAAAGGGAGGAGAGGAGGGAGGTGGATCGTATCCAAAGGTTAATTGAACTCGAGTACGAGACAGGCAACCTCGGCGGGTCGTTTGACTGGGAGAGATCCGCAACCCTAAAGGCGCAGCTCAGGGAGTTGCAGGTGCGGAAGGCTCGAGCTTTCCTGGAGCGTGCGCATAGTGGCTTTCTAGAACACAATGAGACTTGTTCTGCTATGTTCTTTAAGTCGGTTAGTGCCAGACAGAGTAGGAAGGTAATGCATGGCGTTAGGGAAGAAAATGTTAGTATAGTTAGAGAACCAGAGGATATGGTCAGGGTGACAACTGATCATTTCCAAGGTTTATTTAAGGAAAGGGAAATAGATGTAGAGCAGGGAAATGTGTTTTTAGAACACTTGTCCAGGCGGTTGCCGGAGGACATTAGAGAAGTGATGGAGGCCCAGATTTCACTAGAAGAGGTTGAGAGCGCTCTTAGGAGGATGGGAAAAGGGAAGGTGCCTGGGATGGATGGGCTGCCGGCTGAGTTTTATCTCAAGTTTTGGGGTATACTTGGACCAGTGGTCCTCGAAGTTTTGAAGGCCATCCTTGAGACGGGGGTCCCGGGGGGATCAATGGCTGTTGGTGTGCTGTCACTTTTATATAAGAAGGGGGAAGTAACAGACCTTGGCAACTGGCGGCCGTTGACCATGCTGTGTGTATATTACAAGCTACTTGCAAAGGTTTTAGCAGACCGGTTGCGCACAGCCCTTCCCTACGTCGTCCATGAGGATCAGACGTGCGGGGTAGAGGGCCGCTCTATTAGATGGAACCTACAGTTAATCAGGGACTCCATCACTTGGGTTGCAGACTGCCTTTAATGGTAGCAGCGCTAGATCAGGCGAAAGCCTTTGATCGCGTGAATAGATCCTTTTTAGTGTTAGGTCGATTAGGATTTGGGGAGAAGTTCATAGGATGGATTCGTACATTATATGTCGGAGCGGGGTGCCGAGTTAGTGTAAATAGTCACTTGGGTGACGTTTTTGACCTCTCGTCTGGGGTCAGGCAGGGGTGCCCACTCTCGGCTCTCCTCTTCGTTCTGTACATGGAGCCTCTGGGGGCTGCCATTAGGGCAGACACAGGGGTGGAAGGCTTGTTGATCCCTGGAAGTGGTGGGCTGCGTGTTAAGATGACGCAGTACGCCGACGACACTTCCTTGCTGCTGTGCAAGGACTCGTGCCTGACAAGGTCCCTTGCCATCTTTGGGGATTTCACCCGAGCGTCGGGAGCAGTTCTGAACCATGCAAAGTCTTCTGTCAAGTTTTTCGGAAGATGGCGCGGTAGAACGGATGTGCCTGGGGGGTTATCTCTCTGTGAGGGTGCCCTAAGGATTCTCGGGGTCCATTTTGAGACCTCCGGCTCAGCGACGCTAAACTGGAACATGCGTATCGCAGTGGTACAGAGGAAGCTAGCAATGTGGAAGGCTAGGTATTTGTCTTTTATGGGCAAAGTGCTGGTCCTAAAGGTGGATGTGTTGCCGTCTCTTTTGTATTTGGCGTACATCTACCCATTGCCGGCTTGTCTGAGGAGGCCTCTAGTGAGGCTTGTGTTTCAGTTCATGTGGAGTGGCAGGTGCGAGTGGGTCGCCAGGGCACGCATGATCTGTCCCATCGGGTAGGGAGGTAGGGGGGTACCACATTTCCCCCTCAAGCTGGACACAATTTTAGTTTCTTTCTTGTTAACAGAGCTTGCTCATCTGCATGGAGCAGCCAGAGCAGCTAGATCCGCCAGTCAGCCAGGATCCGCCAGTCAGCCATGATCTTCCAGATCCGCCAGTCAACCAGACACTTCCAGATCCGCCAGACAACCAGACACTTCCAGATCCGCCAGTCAACCAGACACTTCCAGATCTGCCAGCCAGCCAGGATCTGCCGGAGCCAACTACCTGCCTGAGCTTCCTCTCAGTGCTGAGCTTCCCCTCAGTCCCGAGCTTCCCCTCAGTCCCGAGCTGCCCCTCAGTCCCGAGCTGCCCCTCAGTCCCGAGCTGCCCCTCAGTCCCGAGCTGCCCCTCAGTCCCGAGCTGCCCCTCAGTCCCGAGCTGCCCCTCAGTCCCGAGCTGCCCCTCAGTCCCGAGCTGTCCCTCAGTCCCGAGCTGCCCCTCAGTCCCGAGCTGCCCCTCAGTCCAGTGGGGTTCTGGGTGAGGACTACTAGGCCATGGTCGGCGGCGAGGGTGGACTCTCCGAGGACGCGAGGGGGAGGAATTAAGACATTGATGGAGTGGGGTCCACGTCCCGAGCCGGAGCCGCCACCATGGACAGATGCCCACCCGGACCCTACCTATTGTTTTGATGTGTGTCCGGGAGTCCACACCTTAGGGGGGAGGTTCTGTCACGCCCTGGTCGAAGTTGTATGTTTATCTTCATTTATTTGGTCAGGCCAGGGTGTGACATGGGTTTATTTTGTGGTGTGTTTTTGTATTGGGGTTTTAGTATGTATTGGGATTGTAGCTGAGTAGGGTTGTCTAGGAGAGTCTATGGTTGCCTTGAGGCGGTTCTTAATCAGAGGCAGGTGATTTACGTTGTCTCTGATTGGGAACCATATTTAGGCAGCCATATTCTTTCAGTGTTTTGTGGGTGATTGTTCCTGTCTTTGTGTTTGCACCAGATAGGGCAATTTCGGTTTTCATTATTTCATTTAATTGTTTTTGTAGTTTCTGCATGTGTAGTTTTTCCTTCATTTCAAAATATATCATGAATCATCATCACGCTGCATTTTGGTCCGATCCTTGTTCCACCTCTTCGTCAGAGGAGGAGATAGAAGAGAGCCGTTACAGTTGCCGTACCAGGCGGTGATACAGCCCAACAGGATGCTCTCAATTGTGCTTCTGTCGAGGTTTGTCAGGGTTTAAGGTGAATAGACAAATGTATTCCGCCTCCTGAGGTTGAAGAGGCGCTGTTGAGCCTTCTTCACACCACACTGTCTGTGTGGGTGGACCATTTCAGTTGGTACGCCGAGGAACTTAAAACGTTCTACCTTCTCCACTTTTGTCCCGTCGATGTGGACAGGGGGGTGCTCCCACTGCTGTTTGCTGAAGTCCACGATCATCTCCGTTTTGTTGACGTTGAGTGAGAGGTTGTTTTAAAAAGACCTAAACAAAATATTTATGTGAATCGAGGTTACTCTGGAAAAATAATATTAAGTTACTCATATAACCGTCGGGGGACCTGTATCAGAGATTTTGACCAGATAGACAGATCACCTGAAGAGAGAGAGAGCACATTATGTACTCTCCTATGGTTATAACTGGTTGTACCTAGGTGTGACCGTGTATAACATTGCTATAACATTTTTTGCTTTGAAGTGACTGAGGATTTCAGCATGCTTTTTGAAGCATTCTGCCATAGGTTCTACATTCTTTAAAAAAACTGTACTGAACAAAAATATAAACGCAACATGCAACACTTTCAATGATTTTACTGAGTTACAGTTCATATATGGAAATCAGTCAATTGGTATAAATTCAGTAGGCCCTAATCTATGGATATCACATGACTGGGCATTAATGACTGAAATACTCCTCAGTTTCATTAGCTGCCCAGGTGGCTGGTCTCAGACGATCCCTCAGGTGAAGAAGCCAGATGTGGAGGTCCTAGGCTGGCTTGGTTACATATGGTCTGCAGATGTGAGGCCGGTTGAACATCCTGGCACATTCTCTAAAACGACATTGGTAGAGAAATGAGCATTCAATTCCCTGGCAACAGCTCTGGTGGACATTCCTGCAGTCAGCATGTCAATTGCAAGCTCCCTCAAACCTGTGGCATTGTGTTGTGTGACAAAACTGTGCATTTTAGAGTGGCCTTTTATTGTCCCCAGCACAAGTGTAATGATCATAATGTTTAATCAGCTTCTTAATATGACACACCTGTCAAGTGGATGGATTATGTTAGTAAAGGAGAAATTCTCACGAAAAAAATGTAAACAAATTTGTTTGCAAAATGTTAGATAAATTGTTTTTTTGTGCGTATCGAAAATTTCTGGGATCTTTTATTTCAGCTCATGAAACATGGGACCAACACTTTATATGTTGCGTTTATATTTTTGATCAGTATAGAATCTGAAAGGTTTCTTCGGGTGTCCCCATAGGAGAAACATTTGAGGAATCCATTTTGGTTCCAGGTAGAACGTTGAGATCCATGTAGAACCTATTACACAGAGGGTTCTACCTGGTACCAAAAAGTCCTATGGCGATAGCCGAAGAACCCTTTTGGAACTCTTTTTTTCTAAGAGTGTACCACTCCTATTGTTTCACTAGCAGCAATGCTAAGTAAATAAAGAAAACTAAGCCATATTTTTGGTCATGGATGAATAACTTTTTCAAAATAAAATGTGTATATTTAAAATGTTGGTGTACTGCCTATGGCAGTTATTTTTACAACATTTCTAAGAACTAAATGATACCACAATCAAAATGGTAAATTCACTTTTTTTTGTACTAATGTGGATTGTAGTTTTGAAAAAAGTTGCACATTAAGGGATTTTTTTTAGAGAAAGTATGCATATTAACTGTCATTTTTCTAAAATCAGTTGGTATTGGTAAAACAAATAACATTATTTACATGTCTAATGATGTTTTGCTAAGCTTTTATTTGATATTTTGCAATGATTGTTGCTTTTTACAATAGTTTCTTCTTGGGGTCAAAATTGGTATTCCATGCATCTAAAATATGTTGGTAGTGTGGGTTAGCTACAGCAGTGTAATGTATGATTTTGTAACTAGTGTGAGCAAGGACTGTGGTAACAATCAGAATTAAATTGTGGTATCAACATCACTTAGTGTGGAAACAAATGTCCTTCTGAGGCTGTCCTAACAGACTGTACTTCCATGACCATTTGTAATTGAAGTACTTCTCTGGAGAAAGGAATTGCTTCTCTGCAAATCAAAAGGTACAATTGAACACACCTATTGTAGCCCCATCAGTAAGAACGACAGAGGCCATTCTTATAGCACTTTCGTCCAATTTCCTAGTTGACCGATCTTAGCTATATGAATATGAAAAAAATATGAATATTTACATCTGACTATACACGTAAGTTTGAGTAATTAAAAACGTGTTTTTCAACCACGCCACAAATTTCTTGTTAACGAACTATAGTTTTGGCAAGTCGGTTAGGACATCTACTTTGTGTATGACACAAGTCATTTTTCCAACAACTGTTTACAGACAGATTTCACTTATAATTCACTGCATCACAATTCCAGGGGGTCAGACATTTACACACTAAGTTGACTGTGCCTTTAAACAGCTTGGAAAGTTCCAGAAAATGATGCCAATGGGTTTAGAAGCTTCTGATAGGCTAATTGACATCATTTGAGTCAATTGGAGGTGTACCTGTGGATGTTTTTCACGGCCTACCTTCAAACTCAGTGCCTCTTTGCTTGACATCATGGGAAAATCTAAATAAATCAGCCAAGACCTCAGAAAAAAAATTGAAGTCTGGTTCATCCTTGGGATAAATTTCAAAATGCCTGAAGGTACCACGTTCATCTGTACAAACTACAGTACGCAAGTATAAACACCATGGGACCACGCAGCCATCATACCTGTCACGGCAGATTTCTTCCTCTGAAGAGGTGAAACAAGGATCGGACCAATATGCGGCATGGTAAGTGTCCATGGTATTTAATATGAAAACTCAACATGAACACAAATACAAAACAACAAAGTGAACTGGCAACGAAACAGTCCGGAGTGGCACAAACACTGACACAGGAAACAATCACCCACAAAATACCTCATAGAACATGGCTGCCTAAATATGGTTCCCAATCAGAGACAACGATAAGCCCCTGCCTCTAATTGAGAACCAATCTAGGCAACCATAGACTTACATAAACACCTAGAAAGGAAACACCCCATAAACATACAAAACCCCTAGACAAGACAAAACACATACATCACCCATGTCACACCCTGACCTAACCAAAATAACAAGGAAAACAAAGAACTCTAAGGTCAGGGTGTGACAATACCGTTCAGGAAGGAGACGCGTTCTGTCTCCTAGAGATGAAGGTACTTTGCTACAAGAAGTGCAAATCAATCCCAGAATAACAGCAAAGGACCTCGTGAAGATCCTGGAGGAAACAGGTAAAAAAAGTATCTATATCCACAGTAAAACAAGTCCTATATCGACGCTGCTACAAAACCACCATAAAAAAAGCCAGACTATGGTTTGCAACTGCAAATGGGGACATTGATCGTACTTTTTGGAGAAATATCCTCTGGTCTGATGAAACAAAAATAGATCTGTTTGGCCACAATGACCATCATTATGTTTGGAGGACAATGGGGGAGGCTTGCAAGAACACCATCCCAACCGTGAAGCACGGGGGTGGCAGCATCTTGTTGTGGGGGTGCTTTGCTGCCGGAGGGACTGGTGCACTTCACAAAATAGATGGCATCATGAGGAAGGAAAAATATGTGAACATATTGAAGCAACATCTCTCGGTCGCAAATGGGTCTTCCAAATGGACAATGACCCCAAGCATACTTCCAAAGTTGTGGCAAAATGGCTTAAGGACAACAAAGTCAAGGTATTGGAGTGGCCATCACAAAGCCCTGACCTCAATCCTATTAAAAATGTGTGGGCAGAACTGAAAAAGTGTGTGAGCAAGAAGGCCTTTACAAAACCTGTCTCAGTTACACCAGCTCTGTCAGGTGGAATGGGCCAAAATTCACCCAACTTATTGTGGGAAGCTTGTCGAAGGCTACCTGAAATATTTGACCCAACTTAAACAATTTAAAGTCAATGCTACCAAATACTAATTGAGTGTTTGACCGACTGGGAATGTGATGAATGAAATAATAGCTGAAATAAATCATTCTCTCTACTATTATTCTGACATTTCACATTCTTAAAATAAAGTGGTGATCCTAACTGACATAAGACAGGGACTTTTTACAAGGATTAAATGTCAGGAATTGTAAAAAACTGAGTTTAAATGTATTTGGCTAAGGTGTATGTAAACTTATGACTTCAACTGTAGCCTTTTATCTCAGAGTAGTCTAATGTCCCCTGACATGTTACATCAAAGCTATGAAAATCTGTTAATATCAAGCATGTCTGAGTCTCAGAATACCCGCAGGGTCAATATATTTAGCAAAGAATCTACTGCATGGTGATATCTGTTTGAATTACATTTTGTGGGATTGTGTGTCCTATTACCATGGACTATGCAAGCACCGTATTTTTCATTATGTTGCAGGATACTGTATGTATTCTGTATGATGAAGTTAGATACACGTGAATTAATGAAAGTAGGAGGACATTTGATGAAAATACATTTCTGTCAGAATATTAGCAGCCATATTAGAGAGCCATGTAACATGCAATATTTCATGACACATGTAATACATGGATGTGGGGGAATAAAAAATGTAAGTGCCATTAACTTGTTGGGGACTAGGGTTCCAATTTTGGAACACCCCCCCCCCCCACGTTCAGCTGGAAGGTGGCGCATGGAACGCAAAAATATTCCTAAAAATATTTAACCTCCATACATTAACAAGTCCAATGGCTCAAATGAAAGATAAACACCTTGTTTATCTACCCAGCAAGATTTCTAAAATGTTTTACGCCGAAAACATAGCACATATTTATGTCAAACCACCACCGAAGACACGGCTAATTTGCATAGCCAAGTTGAAAAAAATATGCAATCAACAAACGCAGGATTAAAAGAAAAATAATGCACTAACCTTTTGAAATCTTCATCAGATGACAGTAATATAACATGTTACACAGTACATTTGTTTTTTTCAATAATATGCTCAAAAAATGCTATTCAAATGTCCTGAGAAATGACGATAGCTCCGGCAGATAACGTCAGCTAACAAGGAATACACATCATAAACTTTGACTTAATATGCATGTTCTACATATATATAGTTAGATACACTTCTTCTGAATGCAATCGCTGTGTTACATTTATTTTTAACGTTACAGGTTTCGTTCACTAGGCTATACTATGAGACGGCGCTCAAAAAGTAGCATTATGGCTCCTCTATCTTGGAGTCCACATAAACCCAAATTTACCACATAAATATTCCCTTACCTTTGCTGTTCTTCCATCAAAAGACCTGGAAGGAATTATACTTACCAAAAACAGCGTTTAGTTTTGCAGTCTGTGTCTTTCGGTTCTCAAAAACGACACATTTCGGTTGAAATGTAGCCAAAAGTCAAGTGGATGCGCACCAAAACGTCGAACTTACATATATGTCGATTAAACTTGTCAAACTAACTTCATAATCAAGCTTTAACATGTTATAAAGGTGTACAGCAATCGTGAGGACGAACAGAAACACAGGCACCGTTTAATCGATCTTGGAAAAAAGACAGGACTTGACCTGAGCGCGAAAAAAGTGACCTGTTATTTTGCGTGACCGAAAGGTATCCAGTGAGCACGCGATTCTCACAATGAGAAGCCCCATTGAAAGCTGAGATCGCGCTGAAGGCAGAGAGACTGTTCCCAGAACTGTAACTGCTTGGGAGGGTGGGGGCGATGACGTCAAAGTTGGGCCAACTTTTCTGATCACAAGAGAGAGTTTGGGAGAATGACTGCCCTGAGAGTTCTGCTTTACATACAGACATAATTTAAACGGTTTTAGAAGCTTTGGAGTGTTTTCTATTCAATAATATTTTTTATTTGCATATATTAGCAACTTTTGACAAAAACAAATTATGTTTACTATGGGCACGCAATTACTCCAGCGGGGGCAGTAGACAGCCCTATCCCCAACACATTTGGGTCTATTAGCTAAAACAAGGGCCCATTTCTGTGAAAATAGTTTCTGGTGTTGCCTTTTAAATGAAGAGATGGACTATTTCATGAGTTCTTAATCCCCCAATGTTCAGGTTGACTGGAAATTAAACAGCCATTTTCTTTAGCGTTACAGTACATTAACTACTGTCTACATTGTTAAATGAGTTTGTAATCTGCCAATATCATTTTAGTTGACTGAATGTTATACAATCATTTTCTTTGTCTTGACATTAGCAGCTGTTATTTTCCATATTATTATAATGATATTATCTTACGTCACCTCTAACCTCTCAAAATGACTTTCTGCTATACCAGGGCAGACGAAAGTAATGTAATAATTAAACTAATCTTATTAAATCCAGTTTTTAATTTAAGGTTTTTAATTAACTGCAACTTGTTACATGATAATCGTTCTGATTGTGTTAACTCAACAGTTAGTTAAGTACATTCATAATGAATGCATAGGACACATCAGACATGCAGAAGTATTATTATAAAAAAATGTATCACTTCAACGCATTTTTTTCCCCAAATGTAAGTTCAAAACTCTAAACTGATTGTGCATTCATTCAAACGTCTTCCATCTTGAGTCATTCATGCAAAATTTACGTTTTTGGTGAAATACCATGACAACATTTAGTTTAGTCACCAATACATCAGATAATGAGAGCCTGACCATTGTCATTTAAACTACCAACCCAACAGAAATAAAATATACAGATTTCAGTGCTGAATAGAGATATATTTTTTTAAATAATTGTACACATAGGTTGAGAAATGTAATTCTTACAGTTCCATTATCCGTATACAGTACATATGCAGGAAAAAAATCATCAGAAATAGGGGTATTGTAAAACAGTTGGCAACTTTTGTATGCCATTTCTGCCCTATGCAACATTGTACAGTATCACCTTTCTCCCTGCTTGAAATTCATCAGCTTCCAGTGTATCAATGAAATTCAGATAATGAGTGAAATATTGTTATATTACAACCCAAGTATTTCAGCAGTGCATTGTACACAAAACTCTAATTCCAAATGTCATCACTTAGGGTGATTCTTTCTACTTTGATAAAAAAAAAAAAAATAGAGTCACACACTATATATAAACTCCCAGTAATTTATTGGGTAAACTACAAATGTGTTGGTATCACTGTGCCCTCTTCAGGGTAATATCATGAATGTTTGAACCAGGTTATGTATACAAACAGTGCAATTCGTGCAACCAATTCCAGGGTTTTCCTTTATTTTGACTATTTTCTACATCGTAGAATAATAGTGAAGACATCAAAACTATGAAATAACACATATGGAAAAAAGTGTTAAACAAATCAAAATATATTTTATATTTGAGATTCTTCAAATTAGCCACCCTTTGCCTTGATAACAGCTTTGCTCACTCTTTGCATTCTCTAAACCAGCTTCACGAGGTAGTCACCTGGAATGCATTTCAATTAACAAAGTTAATTTGTGGAATTTCTATCCTTTAGGCAAAAATTTAAGGAAAAAAAAGGGGCGGATCAAGAATATGCATATCATTGCTTCAGGGCCTGAGCTACAGGCAGTTAGATTTGGGTATGTAATTTTAGTCAAAAATTTGAAAAAAAAGGGCGGATCCAGAGGTTGACTTCTTCAGGATTGGTGGGTCCCCTTCATGATGCTTGAGCTAATGTGATTAGCATGAGGTTGTAAGCAACAAGAACATTTCCCAGGACATAGACATATCTGATATTGGCAGAAAGCTTAAATCCTTGTTATTCTAACTGCACTGTCGAATTTACAGTACCTATTGCAGTGAATTCTGTGCTATTGTTTAATAAGGAGAGTGCACAGTTTTGAATATGAAAAGTTATTAATAAACAAATTAGGCACATTTGGGCAGTCTTGATACAACATTTTGAACAGATGCAATTGTTCATTGGATCAGTCTACAACTTTGCACATACACTGCTGCCATCTAGTGGCCAACATCTAAATTACACCTGGGCTGGAATAATACATGTTGGCCTTTCTCTAGCATATCAAAGATGGTACAAAAAAATACAAAAAAGGTAGTTTTTTGTCTTTGTATTATCTTTTACCAGGTCTATTGTGTTATATTCTCGTACATTCCTTTCACATTTCCACAAACATCAAAGTGTTTCCTTTCAAATGGAACCATGAATATGCATATCCTTGCTTCAGGGCCTGAGCTACAGGCAGTGAGATTTGGGTATGTCATTAAGGCGAAAATAGAAAAGGGGAAGATACTTAAGAGGTTTTAACTCAATGTTGTTGTTTTTTATTGTTTGCAAACTGACACATATAAATGCCAAAATAACATGCAAAACAGTACCAGTCAAAAGTTTGGACACACCTACTCATTCAAGGGTTTTTCTTTATTTTACTAGACATCAAAACTATGAAATAACACATATGGAATCATGTAGTAACCAAAAAAGTGTCAAACAAATCTAAATATATTTTATATTTGAGATTCTTCAAAGTAGCCACCTTTTGCCTTGAGGACAGCTCTGCACACTCTTGGCATTCTCTCCAGAGGAGTTGGCAAAATCTCAAAGAGATCTGGCACCCAGATCTGGCACTCATTTCTGATCATGGCCGTTTGTTTTTTGTTGTGATTTCAGATTTTGGCTGACCGAGGTTTTACCCTTAAAGATGACTTTGCTCCTAAAGGAGTACAGTTCCTCACCCTAGCATTCACATGTGGCAGAAGCCAACTTCCAGAGAAAGAGGTGGAAGAATCAGTAATCAAATCTAATGTTCAGATTCATATTGGTAGGCTTTTAATTCAATATTAGCATGGATTTTCACTGGGACAGTAATTCATAATAAGCAGTACCACACACACAGTAAATAATGCTGCAAAATATGTACATTTGCATGACACACTCTTCAACTCCGCATTATCCTTATACATATACCTCTGGCAATCTGAACTGATGGGGATGGTGTGGGGATGCTTTGCTGGTGACACTGTCAGTGATTTGTTTAGAATTCAAGGCACACTTAACCAGCATGGCTACCACAGTATTATGCAGCGACACACCATCCCATTTGGTTTGTGCTTAGTGGGACTATCATTGGTTTTTCAACAGGACAATGACCCAACACACATCCAGTCTGTGTATGGGCTATTTGACCAAGATGAGGGGTGGAGTACTGCATCAGATGACCTGGCCTCCACAATCCCCCAACCTCAACCCAAATGAGATGGTTTGGGATGAGTTTGACTGCAGAGTGAAAGAAAAGCAGCCAAAAAGTGCTCAGAATATGTGGGAACTCATTCATGACTGTTGGAAAAGCATTCCAGGTGAAGCTGGTTGGGAGAATGCCAAGAGTGTGCAAAGCTGTCATCAAGCTACTTTGAGGAATCTAATCTAATCTCTTCTTCTTATTGGTGTCCTTTAGTTGTGGTTTATTTGCAGCAATTTGACCATAAAGGCCTGATTCACGTGGTCTCCTCTGAACAGTTTATGTTGAGATGTGTCTGTTACTTGAAATCTGTGAAGCATTTATTTTGCCTGCAATTTGTAAGGCTGGTAACTCTAATTAACTTAAACTCTGCAGCAGAGGTAACTCTGGAGACAGTTTCATCATAGCGCTTGATGGTTTTTGCGACTGGTATTGAAGAAGTTATTGAAATGTTGTTTCTCTTTGCTTATTTCAGCTGTTCTTCCTATAATATGGACTTGGTCTTTTACCAAATAGGGCTATCTTCTGTATACAACCCGAAAAATATCTCAACACAACTAATTGTCTCAAATGCATTAAGAAGGAACGCAATTCCACAAATTAACTTTTAACAAGTCACACCTGATAATTAAAATGCATTCCAGGTGACTACCTCATGAAGCTGGCAGAGAAAATGCCAAGAGTGTGCAAAGCTGTCATCAAGGCAAAGGGTGGCTACATTGAAGAATCTCAAATATACAATATTTTGTTTTGCTTAAACACTTTTTTGGTAACTACATGATTCCATATGTGTTATTTCATAGTTTTGATGTCTTCACTATTATTCTACAATATAGAAAATAGTAAAACATACCTGGAATGAGAAGGTGTGTCCAAACGTTTGACTGGTACTGTATACATACATACAGCACACACAGTTGAAGTCGGAAGTTTACATAAACTGAATTTGGCTAAGGTGTTTCACAATTCCTGACATGTAAATCCTAGTAAAAAATCCCTGTCTTAGGTGAGTTAGGATCATCACTTTAAGAAGGTGAAATGTCAGAATAATAGTAGAGAGAATGATTTATTTCAGCTTTTATTTCTTTCATCACATTCCCAGTGGGTCAGAAGATTATATACACTCAATTAGTATTTGGTAGCATTGCCTTTAAATAGTTTAACCTGTTCAGGATACCACGGTTTACTGCCCCTTCTGGAGGATTTGGGTACCCATATAAAACATGATACATTTTTGTCAAAAGTTGCTAATATATGCAAATAAAAAAATATTATCGAATAGAAAACACTCTAAAGCTTTTAAAACCGTTTAAATTATGTCTCTATGTATAGCAGAACTCTCAAAATCTGCATTTTCCCAAAATATCTCTTCTCATCTGAAAAGTTGGGTCACCTTTGACCTCATCGCAAACACCCTTCCAAAACAGTCACAGCACCTGGAAGAGTCTCCACGTGTTCAGCGTGATCTCAGCTTTCAATGGGACTTCTCATTGTGAGAATCGCCCGCTCGCGAGAGTTTGAGCACGCGGTAAGCTCTCAGTCACTCAAAAAAACCTGTGCGCAATGGTCAAGTCCTCTCTCTTTTCCAAGATCGATTGAACAGTGCTTGTGTTTCTGTTTGTTCTCAAAATTGCTGTACACCTTTATAACATGTTAAAGCTTGATTATGAAGTTAGTTTGACAAGTTTACTCGAAATATTATATATTCTTTCGAAGTTTTGGTGCGCAACCACTTCAATTTTGACTACATTTTTACCAAAATCAGGCTATTTTGAGAACCGAAAGACGCAGACTTGAAAACTGAACGCTAATTTGGTGAGTATAATCCCTTACAGGTCGTTTGATGGAAGAATAACAAAGGTAAGGGAATATTTAATGTATTCATTTTGGGTTTCTGTCGACTCCAAGATAGAGGAGTCATTATGCTACTGTGGGAGCGCCGACTCCATATTATAGTCTAGTGAACGCAAAATGTAACGTTAAAATTAAATGTAACAATGCAATTGCATTTAGAAGAAGTGTATCTTGCTATACATATGTAAAACATGCATATTTAGTCAAAGTTTATGATGTGTATTCCTTGTTAGCTGACGTTATCTGCCGGGGCTATCGTCATTTCTCAGGACATTTGGGTAGCATTTTTTGAACGATGCATCATTGTAAACAGAGATTTATGATATATATAGCATATTATTGAAAAAAAATGAATGTACTGTGTAACATGTTATATTACTGTCATCTGATGAAGATTTCAAAAGGTTAGTGAAATGATTTTTCTTTTAATCCTGCGTTTGTTGATTGCATATTTTTTCCTACTTGGCTATGCTAATGAGCTATGTCTGCAGTGGTGGTTTGACATAAATATGTGCTATGTTTTCGCCGTAAAACATTTTAGAAATCTGACTTGCTGGCTAGATAAACAACTTGTTTATCTTTCATTTGAGCTATTTTACTTGTTAATGTGTGGAGGTTAAATATTTTTAGGAATATTTTTGCGCATTGTGCGTTATGGTAATGAGCTTGAGCTGTAGTCACGCTACCAGCAGAGGAATAAAACTCCCGAGCTGGTTAACTTGGGTCAAATATTTCTGGTAGCCTTCCACAAGCTTCCAACAATAAGTTGGTTGAATTTTGGCCCATTCCTCCTGACAGAGCTGGTGTAACTGAGTCAGGTTTGTAGGCCTCCTTGCTCGCACAAGCTTTTTCAGTTCTGCACAAATTTTTAATAGGATGTAGGTCAGGGCTTTGTGATGGCCACTCCAATACCTTGACTTTGTTGTCCTTAACCTCTTCAACCTATGGGGCGCTATGTCATTATTGGATAAAAAAAACGTGCCTGTTTTAAGCGCAATATTTTGTCACGGAAAGATGCGACTCTGCATATAATTGGCAGCTTTGGAAAGAAAACACTGACGTTTTCAAAACTGCAAAGATATTATCTGTGAGTGCCACAGAACTCATGCTACAGGCGAAACCAAGATGAAACCTCAAACAGGAAATGAGCAGAATTTTTGAGGCTCTGTTTCCCATCGTCTCCTTATATGGCTGTGAATGTGTGATGAATGAACCTAAGCTCTCTGCCGTTCGTCCAAGATGTCTGCAGCATTGTGACGTATTTGTAGGCATATCATTGGAAGATTGGCCATAAGAGACTACATTTGCCAGGGGTCCGCCCGGTGTCCTTTGTCTAAATTGTTGCGTAATCTTCAGCTGCATGCATTTTGCCATGCGATTCAGAGGGGAAAGGACACTTCCACGAACCATATATCATCGAAGAGATATGTGAAAAACACCTTGAGGATTGGATCTAAACAACGTTTGCCATGTTTCAGTCGATATTATGTTTTTTTTATGTTATTGAGTTAATTTGGAAAAAAAGTTTGCCGTTTGGATAACTGAATTTTCGGGGTTTTTTGGTAGCCAAACGTGACGCACCAAACGGACCGATTTCTCCTGCACAAATAATATTTCAGGAAAAACGGAACATTTGCTATCTAACTGAGAGTCTCCTCATTGAAAACATCCGAAGTTCTTCAAAGGTAAATGATTTATTTAATTGTTTTTGCTGGATTTTGTGAAAATGTTGCCTGCTGATGCTAACGCTAAATGCTACGCTAGCTACGCTAGCTATCAGTACTGTTACACAAATGCTAGTTTTGCTATGGTTGAGAAGCATATTTTTGAAACTCTGAGATGACAGTGTTGTTAACAAAAGGCTAAGCTTGAGAGCTAGCATATTAATTTCATTTCATTTGCGATTTTCATGAATAGTTAACGTTGCGTTATGGTAATGAGCTTGAGGCTGTATTCACGATCCCGGATCCGGGATGGCTAGTATCAAGAGTTAAGCCATTTTGTCACAACATTGGAAGTATGTTTGGAGTCATTGTCGATTTGGAAGACCCATTTGCAACCAAGCTTTGACTTCCCGACTGATGTCTTGAGATGTTGCTTCAATATATCCACATAATCTTCCTGCCTCATGATGCCATCTTTTTTGTGAAGAGCACCAGACCCTCCTGCAGTAAAGAACCCCCACAACATGATGCTGCCACCCCCGTGCTTCACTGTTGGGATGGTATTCTTCGGCTTGCAAGCCTCCCCCTTTTTCCTCCAAACATAATGATGGTCATTATGGCCAAAAAGTTATATTTTTGTTTCATCAGACCAGGGGACATTTCTCCAAAAAGTACAATCTTTGTCCCCATGTGAAGTCTGGCTTTTTTATGGAGGTTTTGAAGCAGTGGCATCTTCCTCGCTGAGCGGCCTTTCAGGATATGTCGATATAGGTATTTTGTTTCCTCCAGCATCTTCACAAGGTTCTTTGCTGTTGTTCTGGGATTGATTTGTACTTTAGCTCTAGGAGACAGAATGTGTCTCCTTCCTGAGCGGCATAACGGCTGTGTGGTCCCATGGGGTTTATACTTGCATACTGTAGTTTGTACAGATGAACTTGGTACCTTCAGGTGTTTGGAATTTTCTCCCAAGTATGGACCAGACTTGTGGAGGTCTAAAATTTTTTCTGAAGTCTTTGCTGTTTTCTTTTGATTTTCCCATGATGTCAAGCAAAGAGGCACTGAGTTTGAAGGTTGGCTTTGAAAAACATCCATAGGTACACCTCCAATTGATTCCAATTATGTCAATTATCCTATCAGAAGCTTCTAAAGCCATGGCATACTTTTCTGGAATTTTCCAAGCTGTTTAAAGGCACAGTCCACTTAGTGTATGTACACTTCTGACCCAGTGGAATTGTGACACTGTGAATTATAAGTGAAATAATCTGTCTGTAAAACATTGGAAAAATGACTTGTGTCATGCACAAAGTGGATGTCCTAACCGACTTGCCAAAACTGTATTTTTTTAACAAGATATTTGTGGAGTGGTTAAAAAAAAGAGTTTTAATGACTCCAACCTAAGTGTATGTAAACTTTCGACTTCAACAGCTAACTTTCTAAGGCTTCCATAACTTTTGGTCTATAGCATTCCCGGAAAACATGGATTATTGAGTCATTGTTAGATTTACACATAAGAAATGACTGTCGTGAATTTTGTCTCTTGTACAATAAATTCTATACATTAGTTAATACTGGATTAAGTGTACATTTTTATTAACTATAATTTCATGTATTATGTTCCAACATTCCCTCCATATTTTGCAATGATCGGTTATTTAAATTATTGGAATCAATAGTCTATATTCTTTCCTCTCTGCAAGGCTTTTTAAATCTTGCCTATCATATGAATATCCTTTTCTGTTATGATTTCCAAAATATTTCAAATCAACTTTTGTCATATGAAACTTTTAAATTGCATGCATTAGAAAATATCTACATTGGTCAGTCCAAATTGCTTTTTCATTTTGTCATGGAAATACATGTATTTCCTATTACCAAGTAATTTACAGTTTCTATGCCTTTAGTTTACCATGTGGAACAATTTATCAGTGAAAGCTATCCAAGGATTGTTCCATAGGGTTATGTTTTTAGGGAGTGATATTGGTTCTTGTAGAATTTTTCATTTTCTTCCATATTGTTATCGTGTTCTAAACTATGAAGTTGTTAATGTTCTCAGCTTTATCCTTTGAAAATAGAACCGTGAAAATATTCTGGGAATGACATTCACATATTCAATATGTACCCATTGTTCCTCTTTAAAATGCATTTAACTATGTGTTGCAAGTAAAATCCTTGGGTGGCGAGTTGATACAATTCCAAGTCTGGGAGGATAAACCACCCTCACACTTGGGAAGATGTAAAACGTTCCTTTTTATTCAATGAGTTTTATTTGCCCATATAAAGTATTTTGACCGAGTATACTTATTCGATGGGGTAATTGGTATTATGATAATAAATATAAAAACTTTAGGAGCCATGCCATTCTGAAGAGTTTTGTTCTACCTGGAATGATTAATTGGAAGATTATTCAATTTAATGTGATCTGCTTTTGTATAGTTAAGTAATGGGATAAGGTTATCTTTATATATTTGTTTTTTGTTGTCACTTATTGTATTTTATATTTTTTGTGGTCCACTTAAAGGATTGCTGTAGATCATGAGTTATTCTTTATTTGTTTTCCTATTGCCATTATTTAAATGTTTTCCAAGTTAATTTTATATCCTGAGACTTTTGAGTATTTTGACAATATTTTTAGCAAGGGGGGCATTGAGTTTTCAATATTGATCAGGTATTTTAGGAGATCATCTGCAAATAATTTGTGTTTATATTAATGTTTACCAATGTTTACCAGTTTACCAATGTTTGGGTCCTGTCTAATTCTTTCCGCAAGCGGTTCAATTGCCAATGTAAACAAGAGGGGGGAGAGAGGATGTCTTGTGCCCCTTTCCAAAGCCTTTTTGTCAGATAATGCTGTGAAGTTTTGAATAGAAAAGGCCATTAAAGACGATCAAAAGCCATTTCGGCATCGGCATCTATATCTTGTTTTTTAGCATATTAAACTGAAACATGTCCTTGTATTTGTTTGTAAGTGTTGATTTTTTAAAATAAATCCTGTTTGATTGAAATTAATCAAGTCTGGTAAGACTTTATCCATTCTATTGTTAATGAGCTTTGTTATTTTTTTATTGTCACAATTTATTAAACGTATGGGTCTGTAATCAGCAGAGGACTCTCCAGATATTACTGCACAGTCAGAACTAGAAGCGCAAGCATTTCACTACACTCGCATTAACATTTGCTAAACATGTGTATGTGACCAATACGATTTGATTTGGTGATGTAGTACAGCATACTCTACAATTGAGGAACAACGGGAAAGTAATTTTGCTTTGAAAGTTGATAAACTTGTAAACTTACTTTTGAGAAAATGGCCTTTGAATGTTATGGTACTACTATTGGAGAGCTCTTCTTTGTCTACAACCATTCAAGCATCGTTCACACCCTCTTAAGCTTTAGCCCCACCCATCTCTTTAAGGAATGATCCGAGCGTTCTGTACTAACTTTCTAGCTACTTCCAGACATCTAAGTAAGAGAGAACAGCTCACTGAACATTACTCACCCTAGCAGAGCTGGTTAGGCTGTTATGTTATCCAGAGCGTTAGTGACTGAAACTGTGCTGTCAGATTGTCAGTTCGTAAATTCAGAGCGTTTCACGATCAGAGTGCACACGGGATGCTCTGGCCAATGAGTAGGGTTGATCCGAACGTTCTAACCTCACAATGGCAGTCAAGCACCTAAGCTAACTGGCTAACATTGGCTAGCTTGCTAGCAACTTCTAGACACATAATGAGAGAACCCCCCTCTCTGACCATTTTACTCAACCTAGCAGAGCTAGTCAGGTCGTTTCATGTTGTCCAGGGCGTTGGTGACTGTAACTGTGCTATTGGCTACAATTTAATTACGCTTTTTTGCTGATGTTTACTGACAGTGGCCATATTCAACGGGTGTTGAGCATTCGGAAATTCATCAGTTATTCTGCGCTCTGACACGCTAAGTCTAGAGTATTTTGTTAAGACAGCTAGCTAGTTTGGTAGCTAGGTCAACAATGAACCATACTCCAAACTACTCTGCAGGTGCCTAACCAATCAGGTTAGTGCCAGACATGTACACAAACATATACAGTTGGCATTGCTGTTATGATTTTAGTTGTGCTTGATGACCTTTGTTTTAAATGTATTATTTTATTTTATAGTTTTTTTTGCATTGTTGTTTTGCTGTTTTCTTCTGTCTTTTCCTTTTTTCTCTTTAGTTCTCTTGGTTGTTGGTGCATTGGGGGGGTTCACGGGGGTGGGGAAATTAATTAATTTACTTTTTTATTTTCTTCTTCTTGAGGGGGCTGTGGGAGGGTCTCAAATGGTTGAGGAACAGCTATTGGGGAACTGTGGGGGGGATCTTGGAGAGTTCGTGTTCACGTCTGTGTGTCACTCTGAATGGGAATCTGTATGGTATGATGTAGATGTTGAGCGGCTTCACTGCAAGTATATTATACATTTCGGATATTCAATAAAATAAATGTAATTAAATAAATACATAAAAATACTGTGCCTCAGAAGTTTCTGTCCATGATTGATGCAACCCAAAAAAGCATGAAAGACCGAATAAATGAGTACTTGAGGTCAGCGAGTAAGTCTGGACATGCCCTGCTCAGCCTTATCTAAGGAATTAGTACACTACATGTAGGCTACAGTAAACGTCTCAGTGTCCTGTTGGTTTTTGTCACACTGCACAGTAGCCTAATAAACACATGTCTTTTGAAATGTTTTTATTTTATTTGATCTAATTCAATAATAATTATACCATTGTAGATATTGTGTTTTTATTTTCAGAATACAGTAGTGATGGACATTGGTCACAGTTCACGCATTGATGAGCCATTAAATTGGACAATAGTCGCCAGAAAACCTCATAATAACTAATTGGTGATCTAAACTAATTGGTATCTGGCCATCCAGATACAATGACAAATGCAACAACCCCTACAAATATATGAATATATTATAATCCACATAATAATTCACCCTAGAAAAATCCCCCAATTTCTGGCTTAAATTTCTGGATGTAAATACATTTAAACGTCATGCTTATCGGTCTCTTATTATTTCTTAACTGATAATTGAAGCGTGTCTCCTGTTCACTATTCAAGTGCAGGCAACAGGCTATCAGTGTGTCACCCACCACTTTACAATGTGAGCTGGAGGCATTTTCCACAAGTGTAGCAGGCTGTGGACTCTGCAAACAACATTTCCACTCTGAAAATAAGAATGGTAAATGACTGTAATTAATGAATTCAATTGCATTGGAATACAAAAGAATCCATCCACCAATGATGGACTATTAGCAGGACAATAGACTCTTGCCAAGTTGATTTCCATTTATAGGGACTTGAAATGTAGTAATGGATGTTTAATGGGTGTTTGCCAACTAATTATAATGACATGAAGAAGGAGACCCAGGATGGTAGGCTGAGCAAGCTCTACCTGATTATTACAGTATGTGTGATTAATATTTTTTCTGACCATTTCGAATAATGCAGGGCGGTGCAGGGCGGTCCGGACGGAGACGGTGGAATGCCCGCAGCATTGAATGGTCCAACACGTCCTCCACAGGAACCCAGCATCTCTCCTCGGACCATACCCCTTCCACTCCATGAGATACTGAAGGCCCCTTGCCCGACGCCTCGAATCCAGTATCACGCGAACGCCGTACGCCGGGGCCCCCTCAAAGTCCAGAGGGGGCGGAGGAACCTCCCGCACCTTAGACTCCTGGAGTGGACCAGCCACCACCGGCCTGAGGAGAGACACATGGAACGAGGGGTTAATACGGTAATCGGGGGGCTGTAACCTGTAACACACCTTGTTCAGTCTCCTCAGGACCTTGAACATCCCCACAAACCACGGACCCAACTCCCGGGCAGGGCAGGTGGAGGGGCAGGCTTTGGGTTGAGAGCCAGACCAGGTCCCCCGGTGCGAACACTGGGGCCTCGCTGCAGTGACAGTCTGTGCTGGCTTTCTGGTGCAGCACGGCGCATGGGTGGAGTCCCATGTCTCCTCCGCGAGCCAGAACCAGTCATCCACCGCAGGAGCTTCGGTCTGACTCCGATGCCAAGGAGCCAGAACCAGATGGTACCCCAGTATGCACTGGAAGGGGGAGAGGTTAGTGCAGGAGTGGCGAAGTGAGTTCAAGGCCATCTCTGCCCAGGGCACGAACGCCGCCCACTCCCCTGGCCGGTCCTGGCAACAAGACCTCAGAAACCTACCCACATCCTGGTTTACTCTCTCCACCTGCCCGTTACTCTCAGGGTGAAAACCCGAGGTAAGGCTGACCAAGACCCCCAGACGTTCCATGAATGCCCTCCAGACCCTAGAAGCGAACTGGGGACCCCGATCAGACACTAGATCCTCAGGCACCCCGTCTCCGCAGTCTGTAGGGTTGTAGGGAGACCGGGCAGAGTAAGGAGACGGCAGGACTTAGAGAAACGATCCACAACAAACAGGATCGTGGTGTTTCCCTGTGATGGGGGGAGATTGGTTAGGAAATCGATCGACGGGTGCGACCATGGCCGTTGTGGAACGGATAAGGGGTGTAACTTACCTCTGGGCAGGTGCCTAGGAGTCTTACACTGGGCACACACCGAGCAAGAGTAAACATAAACCCTCACGTCCTTAGCCAAAGTGGGCCACAAGTACTTCCCAATCAGACAGCGCACTGTCTGACTGATGCCTGGATGACCAGAGGAAGGTGACGTGTGAGCCCAATAGATCAGCCGGTCACGTACAACAGACAGAACGTACAGACGCCCAGCGGTACACTGGAGGGGAGCGGGCTCTGCACGTAACGCCTGTTCAATGTCCACAACCCACACTACCGGTGCCACCAGGCAGGGAGTTTTTTTCTCTCTCTCTCTCTCTCTCTCTCTCTCTCTCTCTCTCTCTCTCTCTCTCTCTCTCTCTCTCTCTCTCTCTCTCTCTCTCTCTCTCTCTCTCTCTCTCTCTCTCTCTCTCTCTCTCTCTCTCTCTCACAATCTAGCCTTTATGGCAATGTACTTATATAATCTCCAACCATTTCAGATTTAAGTCTAACTTTTTTTTTTATGACTGACTACTTTAGTGAGAGGTCTGATGAGATTTCTAATCATTTCTGCCCTCTGAATTCATATTCAATATATATATAGGCCCATGTCCACCTTGATATTGGGGGGGGGGTGCACCATGCGGCCGTGCCTAACGGGGAAAGGGGGATGGAGCCGGTCAGGAGAGGGAACCGGGCGAGAGCCGAAGCCAGCCTCACGACCCTCCCGGCCCAGAACCCCACGCAGAGGGAAGGGAGAAGCTGGGGGCGTGGGTCCCCGTTTACCTGTGCTTCATTGGTCTGTTTTGTTTGATGGCCCTCCAATCTGCACTTGTTAGATGGCCCTCTGACCTGCAACCGTTTTCTGTGGTTATACATGTGTTCCCTTTCTTGTAGTGTGTCTTATTGCCCGTCTTACTATCGTCCTGGGCTTATAGATCGAGTCAGTCCTTCATCAGATGATCCGCAACATGTCGGCTGAAGCGATTAAGAGAATTAGCTGAAGAGAATTAAGAGAATTAACATTAGTTACACCAACTGGTAGGCTAATCACACAGTTGTCTATTGTCCTACTGATGGCCCTTGTGAAAAACAAGAATTTGAAAAAAATGTTCCCCCTTCCGCTTGCCTCTTCCATTAATTTTGAAAGAGGATTTTCCAGTAAGCGACAAAAGGCTTACTTTCATTAGCCTACTTTGTTACAATATTTCTGCCATTCAGTGATATTTATTCCAAAAGTAATTCGTTATGGATCCATAATGAAATAAACATCTGCATTTTGAAAAAGTTTTTTTAAATCATTATTTTATTAACAAAAGCATAAAGATGTGTTTGAAGAAAACACATTTGATTCGTTATCCATCCCAGTTGGTATTCTGTGGAACCATGCGTTTGTTTGTTGCTTGTTGTCCAGCCCCTCGTCCACTGATCTCCACAGATGGTTGTCGTCATGGTTGTAAGCTCTGTAAGAACACATTCACGTTTTTAGTACACAATTATCGATTGTATTACACAGTATGCCCACACATTGATAGCCTATTCAATTTTTTTAAGAAAATGCACTGAAACCAAAATACCTTTAGTTTTGGGGATCCTCTCACCTCTGGCTCATTTTCAAGTCCTCTGGTGTTTACATTCCAAACCCTGGATCGGGTAGCACCATAGAAAGAAGCTGGCTTGATAAAAACTGTCTGTAAGCCGGGAAAAGTGTCTGCTCGGACCTAAACACACTGCCGCCCGTGGTGCAGTGCAAATGAGGGCATAAACTGGGTCAAGACGCCAGCAGAGTAGTTGTGTAGTAAAATAAAAGTTAAATCAATTTAAATAAATAAAAGGCCTACAATACCAACGGTTGGCCTACAGTATCCTGAAATTAAAATAAAATAAAAAATCTCTACATGTACTGTAGGTCTCCTGATTTAAACCCGATCCAAATTGTTGGGCACCAACTGAACACATTCATATAATTTAAACAGGCAGTTCTCCGCCTGACTCTCAGCTTATTTTAGTAAAACGCTCTCCACAGACCGCGCTTATTTGAGACCAAAACTAGCGATCAATTGTAGAGTTGTGACTTTTTAAAATCACTTGTATTTTATATTTTTCTCTTTTAGACTATCAGAAACAATGTTGGTAATTATTTATCCAAAGCCATGAATGAGTGAGTCACTCAGTTATGTAAAGCTTGAAGTCGGAAGTTTACATACACTTAGGTTGGAGTCATTTAAAACATGTTTTTCAACCACTCCACAAATTTCTTGTTAACAAACTATAGTTTTTGCAAGTCGGTTAGAACTCAGTGCCTCTTTGCTTGACATCATGGGAAAATCAAAATAAATCAGTCAAGACCAAGAAAAATTGTTGACCTCCACAAGTCTGGTTCATCATTGGGAGCAATTTCCAAACGTCTGAAGGTACCACGTTCATCTGTACAAACAATAGTATGCAAGTATAAACACCATGGGACCACGCAGCCATCACACAGCTCAGGAAAGAGACGCATTCTGTCTCCTAGAGTTGAACGTACTTTGGTGCGAAAAGTGCAAATCAATTCCAGAACAACCGCAAAGGACCTTGTGAAGATGATGGAGGAAACAGGTACAAACGTATCTATATCCACAGTCAAACAAGTCCTATATCAACATACCCCGAACGTCCGCTCAGCAAGGAAGAAGCCACTGCTCCAAAACCGCCATAAAAAAAGCCAGACTACGGTTTGTAACTGCACGTGTACTTTTGGAGAAATGTCCTCTGGTCTGATGAAACAAAAATAAAAATGTTTGTCCATGATGACCATCATTATGTTTAGAGGAAAATGGAGGATGCTTGCAAGCCGAATAACACCATCCGACACGTGAAGCATGGGGGTGGCAGCATCATGTTGTGTTGGTGCTTTGCTGAAGGAGGGACTGGTGCTCTTCACAAAATAGATGGCATCATAAAGATGGAAAATTATGTGGATATATTGAAGCAACATCTCAAGACATCAGTCAGGAAGTTAAAGCTTAGTCGCAAATGGGTCTTCCAAATGGACAATGACCCCAAGCATAGTCCCAAAGTTGTGGCAAAATGGCTTAAGGACAATAAAGTCAAGGTATTGGAGTGGCCATCACCAAGCCCTGACCTCAATCCTATAGAGAATTTGTGGGCAGAACTGAAAGAGCATGTGCGAGCAAGGAGGCCTACAAAGCTGATTCAGTTGCACCAGCTCTGTTAGGAGAAATGGGCCAAAATTCACCCAACTTATTGAGGGAAGCTTGTGGAAGGCTACACAAAACGTTTGACCCAAGTTAAACTGGGAATGTAATGAAAGAAATAAAAGCTGAAATGAATCATTCTCTCTACTATTATTCTGACATTTCGTATTCTTAAAATAAAGTGGTGATCCTAACTGACCTAAAACAGGGAATTTTTACTAGGATTACATGCCAGGAATTGTGAAAAAAGTGAGTTTAAATGTATTTGGCTAACGTGTATGTAAACTTCCAAATTCAACTGTATATTTTCTTTATATATTTTTTTTATTTAACCTTTATTTAACTAGGCAAGTCAGTTAAGAACAAATTATTATGTTCAATGACAGCCTAGGAACAGTGGGTTTAACCGCCTGTTCAGGGGCAGAACGACAGATTTGTACCTTGTCAGCTCGGGGATCCAACGTCCAACGCTCTAACCCCTAGGCTACCCTGCCGCCAATTATGTGATGATCTGACCACATTCTGTCCCCTATCAACACTTTCTTTTTACTTTTGGTGCCAGAGAGAAGGACATAAGAAAGTAATCAAGATGACTAGCTTGATTAAGCCTCAGCCATGTGTATCTCACGAGGTCAGTGTATTCAAGCCTCCATATATCCACTAATACATCCAATACATGACTTTCATGATTTCCTTTACAGTCCATAGAAGTATTTAAAACCGTAGTAAAATCCCCCACCATAATAATAGTCTAGTGTTGCTTCTAGAGTTGATACATATTTTCAAGGAAGCTTGGCTCATCATTATTTGGTCTGTATAGGTTAATAAGCCATATCTGTTTGTTGTCCAATAACATATTTAAAATAATCCATCTACCTTGATGATCTGTTTGGACAATTTGCACATCTTCATCAAAATGACTGTTAATTAATATCATCACCCCTTTTGAATTTCTTTGCCAATGGAAGAAGTATATTTCACCTTCCAGTCCTTTTTCCACAAAACTTCATCCAAAATTGTTGAATGAGTTTCCTGTAATCAATAGATATTATATTCATTCTCTTCTAACCAGGTAAATACTGGTCATATTTTCTTATTATCTGCTAAGCCAATACAAATATAACTTGCTATACCTATTTCACAACTTACCACAATGAGACACAGGTTTCAATTCTATTCATCAAAATATACGTTTGTTAATAACGTACCATTAAAAAGTAACATGATGATAGTGTCTACAGTGCCTTGCGAAAGTATTCGGCCCCCTTGAACTTTGCGACCTTTTGCCACATTTCAGGCTTCCAACATAAAGATATAAAACTGTATTTTTTTGTGAAGAATCAACAACAAGTGGGACACAATCATGAAGTGGAACGACATTTATTGGATATTTCAAACTTTTTTAACAAATCAAAAACTGAAAAATTGGGCGTGCAAAATTATTCAGCACCTTTACTTTCAGTGCAGCAAACTCTCTCCAGAAGTTCAGTGAGGATCTCTGAATGATCCAATGTTGACCTAAATGACTAAGGATGATAAATACAATCCACCTGTGTGTAATCAAGTCTCCGTATAAATGCACCTGCACTGTGATAGTCTCAGAGGTCCGTTAAAAGTGCAGAGAGCATCATGAAGAACAAGGAACACACCAGGCAGGTCCGAGGTACTGTTGTGAAGAAGTTTAAAGCCGGATTTGGATACAAAAATATTTCCCAAGCTTTAAACATCCCAAGGAGCACTGTGCAAGCGATAATATTGAAATGGAAGGAGTATCAGACCACTGCAAATCTACCAAGACCTGGCCGTCCCTCTAAACTTTCAGCTTGGGAGACTCGGTCCATAGGACAACAATCAGTTGTATATTGCACAAATCTGGCCTTTATGGAAGAGTGGCAAGAAGAAAGCCACTTCTTAAAGATATCCATAAAAAGTGTTGTTTAAAGTTTGCCACAAGCCACCTGGGAGACACACCAAACATGTGGAAGAAGGTGCTCTGGTCAGATGAAACCAAAATGGAACTTTTTGGCAACAATGCAAAACGTTATGTTTGGCGTAAAAGCAACACAGCTCATCACCCTGAACACACCATCCCCACTGTCAAACATGGTGGTGGCAGCATCATGGTTTGGGCCTGCTTTTCTTCAGCAGGGACAGGGAAGATGGTTAAAATTGATGGGAAGATGGATGGAGCCAAATACAGGACCATTCTGGAAGAAAACCTGATGGAGTCTGCAAAAGACCTGAGACTGGGACGGAGATTTGTCTTCCAACAAGACAATGATCCAAAACATAAAGCAAAATCTACAATGGAATGGTTCAAAAATAAACATATCCAGGTGTTAGAATGACCAAGTCAAAGTCCAGACCTGAATCCAATTGAGAATCTGTGGAAAGAACTGAAAACTGCTGTTCACAAATGCTCTCCATCCAACCTCACTGAGCTCGAGCTGTTTTGCAAGTAGGAATGGGAAAAATGTTCAGTCTCTCGATGTGCAAAACTGATAGACATAACCTAGCGACTTACAGCTGTAATCGCAGCAATAGGTGGCGCTACAAAGTATTAACTTAAGGGGGCTGAATAATTTTGCACGCCCAATTTTTCAGTTTTTGATTTGTTAAAATATTTTTAAATATCCAATAAATGTCGTTCCACTTCATGATTGTATCCCACTTGTTGTTGATTCTTCACAAAAAAATACAGTTTTATATCTTTATGTTTGAAGCCTGAAATGTGGCAAAAGGTCGCAAAGTTCAAGTTCAAGGCACTGTATCTCCTTCCCCTGAAACATCCACAACATGGTCCCCCGTGGTGACCATATTCCCAAGCATCTCCGTGCAGTCAGACCTTTGATTTTCTGGCCACAAGGTCCACAATAATATGCCCCCTCTCTGAATGTTCGAGTGTGACCCCCTCCCCATGTGTTACTACATACAGCTAGTGTTGCCACATTTTGACCGCATTTTGGCTGCATACAGGCCACTTACAGCAGCCCCATAAAACAGATAGGGACTCCTTAGTATCTGGATTGTTCCGGTGGGTGTCTAGGGTATAGGGTTGTGGACTGTTCCATCAATATAGGACCATAAATAAATAAATTAGATGTATAATTTACTTAACAAATATAGTTCCCCATGATAGGACAATAAATAAATAAAATGATGTATAATTTATTATAAAATGTATATCCCTGACCTGCACAACATTGAAAGCTCTCACAACCCCTGCTCACAGAATTACATTGGTTCTGGGATATGCAACCATTTCCTTTGAATGGCGGTCTATGGGACAAACCAGGACATGTCCCCCAAACAAGGGGCGTGGCTTTAAATGTTCTAATTTATGACGTGACTCCGATGCTGAGTAAAACTATATCCTCCTAATTGCTGCTTACAAGCAAAAACTCAAACAAGAAGTACCAGTGACGCGCTCAATAAGTGTGTTCCGGGATTCATCAATGGGATTCATTCAATGGCATTGAGGAGTTTACCACATCAGTCATCGACTTCAGTATTTCTTTCCTGCAGTCAAATGACCTAGTGGCCTCATGGGTGGAATGTTAATCATATTTGTCATAGTTAATAAAAACATTTCGCCGAAAATCCAGTGTTTCTATGTCAAACAATTTTGCTATATTTCAGTCTTCTGTGATGTACAGTACCAGTCAAAAGTTTGGACACACCTAATCGTTCAAGGGTTTTTTCTTTATTTGGACTATTCTCTACATTGTAAAATAATATCGAAGACATCAAAACGATGAAATAACACATAGGGGATCATGTAGTAACCAAAAACATGTTAAACAAATCAAAATATATTTTATATTTGAGTAGCCACCCTTTACCTTGATGACAGCTTTGCACACTCTTGGCATTCTCTCAACCAGCTTCATGAGGTATTCACCTGGAATGCATTTCAATTAACAGGTGCGCCTTGTTAAAAGTTCATTTTCAGAATTTCTTTCCTTCTTAATGCATTTGAGCCAATCAGTTGTGTCATTTAGAGTTTAATAGGTTAAATCTACAATGGCACTATAGCTAGACATCTTTATTTAGCCTTTTACTTACTTTGTGTAAAGGCTGAAAGGCATCATCATAAAAGCGTTTTGTTAAAATGGGTTACCCGTTTCTCTGCTGAACATAATGCATTCCTATGGTATTTTACCCAAAGTGACATGTACAGGGAAGGTTTCCTGTGACATTGATTAAATGGACACAAAATAGAACATCTTATTGTATATCAGTAGACTTCAGGGAACACCCATATAATGTTTTAGTGTTTACATTTAAACTACTGGAACTAGTCCTGTTGACCAGAGACAAGCTGTGTTCCACCGTGAGCTGTCTTGTGTTGTGGATATGTTGTCTAGTGCTGTGTTGCTAGTTGTCTAATGCACACACACTTGCTCAGCATAGGAGTGAAAATGGGCTTCCGTGAAGTTGGTACAAAGTTCTAATGCATACATACAACAAAAAGCACAACATGACGTGTGGTTAGTAGCTAGCTAGCTATGATACTGTTATACTTTGTATCTAACTAAATACATAGCTTCTCCCTAATGTGTATAGCTAACATTGCACCTGACGATAAGGTTTCAGGTCTTCCCATAGATGTTCAAGTAGATTTAAGTCTAAACTGTAACAAATGGGCAATTGTTGCACAATCCAGGTGTGGAAAGGTCTTAGAGACTTACCCAGAAAGACTCACAGCTGTAATCGCTGCCTAAGGTGTTTTTACAAGTATTGACTCAGGGTTGTGAATACTTATGTAAATTAGATATTTCTGTATTTCATTTTATAATAAATTTGCAAACAAAAAAAATTATGGGGTATTGGGTGTCGAAACAATTGATACATTATCCATTTTGAATTTAGTCTGTAACACAACAGAATGTGGAATAAGTCTAGCGGTATGAATACTTTCTGAAGATACTGTATATGTTTGGGTGGCTGACAATAATTAATTCAATATATTCAAGATAACAGGTAAGTAGTGGTTTTCTTTGCCACTGCCTAATACTATCCCAGTGTATCTGATACACTATGTACTGCATGTATATTAAAAGATCACAGTTTGTCTTAACTATCCAGTGTTTTATTTGTGTCTAAACCAAAAAGAAAAGAGTTCTACAGCCTCAATTACAAATTTGATCTACTTTTCCTATCTTGCTAATAAATCTTAAATCAGCATCAGACTTATTCAAGGTGACGATTATTGTCATGGATAACATAGATAGATAGCAGGTGCATGGAAGCTACGGTATCTCCGCTATCCATCACAATTATCTGGTTCCTTGCACCTGCAACACCTTTCCATTGACTGAACACAACGTATTGTCACATAAATCATTTGGAATTACTTTTCTCCCCATTTCCTATATGGAAATAATGAGTCTTTCTACAAAAAAAAAATGTAATGACTTGCGAAGGAGCGTTAGCACAAGAGCCTTGTTTCATATAAAGTGATTGATAGCATAGCACAAACAAGTCATATCACGTCCAATACAGTTTGTTCCAGCTTTCCATGAAATAACAGAAGCCAAAGTCAAAAGCTACCAGTCCTTGATGACCCTCCCACCCATGTACAGTGTCCATATTAGGACAGAAAGAGTTGGTGTCAGTGTCAGACTCAAATATTGCAGTCTACAGCTTTAGACTCCTTCCAAAGGCTTCCAAGTTGGACACTGACACCAACTCCTTATGATTCTGAGGCTTTTCTAGTATGGAGACCGTGTTGATCGACCAAAGGGTATACTGTTTATTGTTGCCCTTGCTCCCATCCTCTCCACTGCTTTGAAGGAATTGAGACAGGTTAAGTGTATGCTACTCTATAATTACGTTAAAGATTTGCTGATCACAGGTGTATTTTATCCAGTTTTACTAAGCCATTGCCATATGTTCATCTCTACCAAACTGCATCTCTCGACTGAACTGCATCTGTTACAAAATAAGTGTCTCTTCAATTAGAAGAAAGTCCAACTACTCTGGAAACCTACTGAGACTATAGAAGTTTGTTTTGTTTTTATAGAGAAGAGAGAAGCGGTGGAGTTAAGCTTTAATTTCCCTATAGACAAGAGTTTATGAATGACAATCTTCTTTCAGAAACTTGGCATAGATAATTAGTCGAGAGCCAATCAGGAATTTCACTCCGAGTTTTATCCCCATATTGCAACAAAGGCTCCAAATTAATTAAAGAAACAGGCATGGTCTGTCTTCTTAATCTCACGCGATAAATCGCCTGGCTAACATGTGTTAGTCAAAACAAGCCAGTCTGATCGCCCATTCCGAGCATTGGACACCAAATCTCATTCGTGGAAAGTGAAAGGACAATTCTCATTCGGGAAAAGTGAAAGTGGTAGACAGAACAAGTGAAAGTGTACAGAGTGCTGAGCCACAGTTAATTAAGCAGTGTTCTCAGGTGTTTGAGTTAATGCATTGTGATGCGTGGATACTGGCCTACCACCTAAACAATGCTCCAAGCACACACCCAGGCATGTTCCGCTATTGGGCAGTTAATTAATTGACCATTTGCATTCTAACATTTCCACCCCTTAGAAATCATGGGAGAGCTGATTGACAAGCTGATCTAATTGGTGTGTTCACATGCTCTGTACAGGTTGGCCCAATGTGACTAATGTAGACAAGACACCATTCGAAAGGGGGTTAGAGTAGAGGTGTCTCCTCAGACGATCATTCGTTGTCAATTTATCGCTCAAGTCAGTTATTGATGGTGTTATTAATAATCCATGACAACTTTATGGCCCATATGTACAGATTCATGTTTTTATAGCAAGTAAGAATGAGTATTTCAAGCTATTGGAAAATGGATGGCTCACCATCCTTGGTATATTCAACAACTCCGATCCTGGAGTCTTCTCTCTTTGCTATAACTATTGTTGTCGTCCCACCCTCAATGATGTCCAGGTGATCAAGTATTCAAGACACGTTGATACACCTGTTTTCCCTAGAAAAAAACTATTGTTTCTGTCATGACAGTACGTTTCTGCCGGCACACTAAAGAAGGCTCTTACACCTGATACAGATGACGCGCCGTTCAGTTTACTGACTAACTGATATTGTGAGAACCTTCCAGGTTGTTTAAAGAACATTGGTGCAGTGATATTAAGATTTCAAGGCCTGCCTCAGTGGTGCAAAGTATTATTGACGTACGGAATGTTAGGCTTAATTGTATAGCGTGTGTATTCTTACACATAACATAAATATAAATTCAGCATGTGAAATGTTGGTCCCGTGATTCATGAGCCGAAATAGAAGATCCCAGAAATTTTCCAAACACACAAAAAGCTTATTTCTCTCAAATTCTGAGCACAAATCTGTTTACATCCCTGTTAGTGAGCATGTCTCCTTTGCCAAGATAATCCATCCACCTGACCGGTGTGGCATATCAAGAATCTGATTAAACAGCACAATCTTTACACAGGTGCACCTTGTGGTAAGGAGAATAAAAGGCCACTCTACAATGTGCAGTTTTGTCACACAATAGAATGCCACAGCTGTCTCAAGTTGAGGGAGTGTGCAATTGGCATACTGACTGTAAAAATGTCCACCATTATCACGTTTTAGGGAAGACCCAGATGCAGACAGTGTCGAAAGTAACACACGTTTATTATTAGAACAGGGGCAGGCAAAACGACAAGTCAAGGGCAGGCAGAGGTCGGTAATCCAGATCAGAGTCCAAAAGGTATAGAACGGCTGGCAGTCTCAGGGTCAGGGCAGGCAGAATGGTCAAAACCAGGAAAAATAGAAAACAGGAACTAGAAACAGACAGGAGCAAAGGGGAAAACGCTGGTAGACTTGACGAACAATACGAACCAGCAAAGACAAACAGAGAACACTGTATACATACACTGGGGATAATGGGGAAGAAGAGGGACACCTGGAGGGGGGTGGAGACAAGTACAAAGACAGGTGAAACAGATCAGGGTGTGACAACCAGAGCTGTTGCCAGAAAACGTAATGTTAATTTCTCTACCATAAGCCGCCTCCAATGTCAATTTAGAGAATTTGGCTTAAGGCACTTCTTTAAAACTAACCAGAGGTACTAGCTACGACAACTTTCCCTATTTCTCTGAGAGGCTTGCAAACGTTTTAGAACTATTTAGTTGTTATAATTACCTTGCGACCGTGTTGCATAAACGACAATATGCTGCACAATGGATTCTGACTTTCTTGGAAGATAACACGATGGCATGGAACAAGTAATTCCCCTACCACACTTGATCATTTATTGGGTGCACAGAAAGACTTCAATGCCTGTTTTTGCTTGCCTCAATGAGACAAGGGTGTTCATGCAGATTTCAATGAGAGCATGTTGGGTCATGATTGAACTTTGTCTTGGATGCATGTTTCTTGGCTTTGAAAATGTGTTGCCTTTGTTGATTATATAATCGACTTGCTCAGCTTCTCACCCTAGAATGCTAGTTGGAAATGAAAATCATAGAGTGTAAAATCGTTGAAAGAGGGAAATCAATTGTGTATTCCTGGTCGCAGGGCCATACACATCTTTCAAGGGCATAGGCCTATTTCTGCAACAATACACTCATCACAAATAATAAGCAAGTTAGTTGCAGTGCCTCCTTAAGATATGATTAACATTGGGAAAAGAGGGTGGGCTATTTCACTGTTAGTCTACACCTGTTATTTACAAAGCATGTGACAAATGCAATTGGATTTAATTTGATTTGACTGGCTAGTATCTTGTGTGGATATTTTAGTATATGGTGGTTAGCTAGAGTGTAGACTACCTGTGTTGCTGCTGCCCAGACACACTACCCCCGACTGAAGGAGGGATGGAGTTGAATCGGAAAGAAGGAAATCAATTATGTATTACTGGAGGAAATCAATTGTGTATTACTGGTCGCAGAGTCATGTACAGACCTTTCAGGGGGAAGGTGTTCAAAATCTGAGCATAAGCCTATTTCTGCAACAACACACATTGCTGCTGCCCTGACACAGGTACAACTTCCGACTGAAGAGTGGATGGAGTTGAGTCAGAGAGTCATTGATGCAGCCGCTCATCTCTTACTGTCTTTCTCTGCTGCCCGTATCAGCCAAGCAGACCGAATATTGATGATGATGATGTAAATCAAATGTTAGTCAAACGTTAAGCTGCTAATGAGGCACATTCTTTTCTTTATTTGAACACAAAATATTTTTTAAACGACTGATACCAGCATATATAATTTTTTTATTCACACTGAATGAAAGATTAAATGTAAAGACATTGTACATTTTTCCCCTTTTTGTCCCACTTCAACCTCCTGGCCAAATCCAAGATGGTGGCCAAACTTTTACTTTCATCTATGCCATTTCTATCAGGAATGGGAACAGTGACAAGGTCCAAGCAAGGCATTTTTTAGGAGGGATACAGCTAACTTCCTACAGTTTCATAGCAAATATTTAATTGTGCACATTTTGCCATGAGGCCGAAAGAAAATGTTGCAGTTTTAAAGCTAATGTCCTGTAATTCTAAAACGTTTGCCATGAGGCAGAGAGAAATGGAAAACGGTCTGCTTACACCTGGCCAAAGCCCAAATCCTAAAACCTTGAGAAGCAAACCAACATTGTCACCAATACAAATATAAACCCTCTCATGAATCCTTATCATAGCAAACAAACTGAATTATCACAGAAGATTTTATAAAGACAAAGAAAAGAGATGAGTAGGGAATAACTTAATTTTCATCTATACACTACAGATAAAGTTGACACTTTTGCAAAAGTACTGCAAACCTAGGTGAGAAATGGATAATTATTCAGTGGTAAATATGCTCAGTGGTAAAATGTGCCTTTCTGTGCATGTTCAACACTCATACCATCTTTTACATAGTGTGTGTCATTTCCAATACAGATTGCTCAACGAACCAATGCACAACAAACAAAGGACACTTCTTTTTTTTGTGGTCATGCTCCAAGAACCATCCATGCTCCTCAAAAGTGGCTGTGTTCCAAGAAGAGTACAACAGCACTGGACATGTGCCAACCTTTATTTGTGAGGACCGTGTGGTCATAAAGGCCAGGCAGAACCCAGCACTTTGAGTGCCAGCCTCCCAATCCGAACTGTGTTATTACTTCCTTTGTTATAAATGTTTTGACAAGAAAAAACGCTGCTCCCGCCCTCTGCTTTCAGCTTGCTTTTTGATGTATGTCAGACAGACGTGTCCTCTGTCTCCATACATTCTCTTTGATTGCCATGCAGCTCCAGCTTAAAAGGCGGTTTCAAAGAGCAGAGAAAGGTAAAGAGAGCGAGAGGGTAAGAGAGGGTAAGAGAGAGACCATTCTGTGTTTTCATCCATCATTGTTGCTTACTTGTGTCAACAGTGACATGTCAGCTGTCATGGCCAGTTTGAAAAAGTCAGAAAGAGAACTTCAAAAAGTAATCCAGTTGACAAATCCCAATGAGATTTCTCCATAAAACTCCACAACAAATTTAAAGCAACTTTTCATATTGTCTTAATGGAGTAGTTCACTGTTTTACAACTTGATGTCTATTGGCCAAGAGAAACTGTAATCCATGGGTCACTATTTGTTAATAAACAGCCATTTGGCCATTTATTTTAAAAAACTAGCTCACGTAACCCTGGCCCATCACAGCACACCTCAACCAGACCCACCCACCTCAACACAGCTCTGCCAGACCTGGCCCTTCACAGCACAGCTCTACCAGACCAGGCCCACCTCAACTCAGCCCAGCTCTACACAGCACCGACCACTACCCTAGGGTCTGGCAAAAACACATTTGAGGGTAGTGCACCAAATGATGCAGTTCACACCATGTATCATTCACATCATCAGCCCTCATATGCTGAGAGTTTGGAGCCACACTGCCCTCCGCACCACCCTCCTAAATTCCCCCCACAACCTCCCTCCCAGGCTAGTTTTGGTTACTCTCGTTACTCCCATCCCCAAGACAGGACTGACATTCTGGTTCTCTCGGCAACATGGTTAAATGGTTCTGTATCTGACAAAGACTTTGAAGTAAATTATTTTAATGTATTTAGATGTGACAGATTAGAGAAAGGGGGAGGAGTGGCCATATATGTAAGATCTAATTTCATGGTGTACCAATCTTTAAATATTTCTGTTTGCAATAAATTTGAGCTCCTGGTTATAAATGTGTCCATGAATCAGAAAACACATTTATTTGTAGCTATTGGTACTATATCCATGTGTTAAACATATTTTTTGTTCCGGGAGTTGGTCATTTTAGGGGATTTGAATCTGGATTGGCTGTCCCGGCCTCAGATCAATTTTAATCGGACTCGGTTGATCTCAAAACCCAACCCATAAATGTGAAAAACCCTAGTAACTCCTTATTGATTGATAAAATTCTTACTAATAATCCACTGGGGCTGATTCATTTTTGCTGCAGCTCTCTGCCCCACTGATTTCTGAATCAGTAACCCATATTTTTTTACCTGACGATTATATCTGGTACTCTCCCCAAAAGGGTTGGAAGGTGGCCCATGTACTCCCCCTTCAAGGTGACCCTTGTGACCTAAATAATTATTGCCCTATTTCTAAACTTTCTTGCCTAGCTAAAATATTTTAATCCTTGATTCATTCTCAGCTACAATCTTTCTTATCTTCGAAATGTATTCTAATTGTACATCAGTCGGGATTTCGACCAGGTAATAGCACTATCTCTGCTGCACCCTCGTTATAAATTATATGGTTAACTAAACGCTGCCCTCTTCCTTGACCTGTCAAAGGCTTTCGATACTGTTGATCACTCACTGCTAATTCAGAGGCTTTCCTTAATTGGCCTAGACCAGGCGGCATGTAACTGGTTTAAAAATTACTTGACAGATAGAACTCAATGTGTATCTACTGATGGTGTTAAATCAGGTTTCCTGGATATAACGAAAGGTGTCCCGCAGGGGTCGATTCTGGGTCCTGTACCTTTTACTGTTTACATGAACAGTATCAACTTGTCTGTAAAAAACTGTAACCTGCACTTGTATGCTGATGATACTGTTGTGTATACTATTGCTCCCACGGTTGACCAGGCTCTATCTGAACTACAGTCTGCTTTCATTGTATTACAGAAACACTTTATTAACCTGAAATTATTATTGAATGAAGGTCAAACTAAGTATATGTTGTTCTCTGGAGCGCATAAAAATAACTGATGATTTAAGCATGTGTATTTTGTCCCTGCTTACAAGTATCTGGGTATCTGGATAGATGAAAAGCTGTCTTTTAAAAAGCATATTGATGAGTTAGGAAAGAAGCTGGGAATAAAAATGGGCTTCCTCTATAGAAATGGGTCCTGCAGATTATTCAGTCGATTTTCCTATCAGTGCTAGACTGTGGCGACATCATAAATATGAACGCAGCTGCCACTTCATTAAAGCCGTTAGATGCGGTTTATCACAGCGCACTGCACTTTATTTTGGGCGAAAAATGTTGTACTCATGACTGCATTCTCTACCAGAATGTTGGTTGGTCCAATTTGATATCACGTAGGTAGGTACATTGCTATGTTTTCATTGATAAAGCCCTTTCACAAAAAAAAACACACTGTACCTAAAATCTTTCCTAAACTTTAGACGTACGAGTTACCACACCTGATCTCAGGGATGGTTAACTCTGGAAATTCCTTTGGTCTCTACGGAGTTAGGTAAATCAGCTTTACCTTTGTGGAACAATCTTAAATGTTCTTACATTTGATGTTTTGGTGCATCTAGGGCAATTCAGAAGGCTAACTGAAGACCTTATTACTGATAAACGTGTTTGTTTTTTATGACCATGTTTTTCTTTCTACTTGCATTTTGTAGTTATGTTGATGTGTGTATTTTCTGTAATTTATGTAGTTCAGGGCTCATCTGTAAAAGAGACCTTGGTCCCAGTATGACTCCCTGATAAAGTAAAGGTTAAATTTTAAAAATAAGAATGAAAACATCACTTCCATTGACTGTGAGCTTGTGGTGGGGACAACCTGCCCCCTTGATCCTTTCCCCTCCTCCCTTCTTCAGACCATCTCTGGAGACCCTTTTACATTCCTGACTTCCCTCATCAACTCATCCCTGACCACTGGCTGCATCCCCTCTGACATCAAAATGGCCCTAGTCGCTCCCCTCCTCAAGAAACCAACACTCAACCCTACTGACGCCAAAAACTACATTTATTTCCAAAACACTTGAGCGGGCTGTCTCTGACCAACTCTCGCTATCTCTCTCAGGCTAATTTTCTGGACCCTAACCAGTCAGGCTTCAAGATGGGTCGCTCAACCAAACCTGCTCTTCTCTGTGTCATGGAGGCTCTCCGCACTGCCAATACTGAGTCTCTTTCCTCTGTTTTCATCCTATGAGATCTATCCGCTGCCTTCGATACCGTGAACCATCAGAGCTTCTTCTCCACTCTCTCAGGGCTGGGCATCTATTGGATTGCATCCTACCTTGCAAGCCGCTCCTACCAGGTGACATGGAGAGGATGTGTTTCTGCACTACGCGCTCTCACTACTGGTGTCCCCCAGCACTCAGTGTTAGGCCCTCTCCTCTTCTCTCTATACACTAAGTCATTCCGCTGTGTCATATCCTCACATGGTCTCTCCTATCATTGCTATGCAGATGACACATAACAACTTTTCTCCTTCTCCCGCTAGGTGGTGACATGCATCTCTGCGTTCCTGGCAAATATCTCAACTTGGATGTCGGTCCACCAGCTCAAGCTCAACCTCGACAAGACGGAGCTGCTTTTCCTCCTGGGGAAGGCCTACCCACTCCATCATTGTTGACAACTCAACGGTGTCCCCCTCCAAGAGTGCAAAGAACCTTGGCGTGACGCTGGACAACACCCTGTCATTCTCCGTAAATGTCAAAGCAGTGACTCGCTCCTGCAGATTCATGCTCTGCAACATCCGTAGAGTAGGACCCTACTTCACACAGGAAGCGGCGCAGGTCCTAATCCAGGAACTTGTCATCTTCCGTCTGGACTGGGGAAAATTCACTGTTGGCTGGGCTCCCCGCTTGTGCCATAAAACCCCTGCAACTTATCCAGAACCCAATGGTAGAACGAGCTTCCCCTGAAGGTAGGACAGCAGAGTCCCTGCCCGTCTTCGAAAAACATCTGAAACTGTACCTCTTCAAAGAGTATCTTAAATCATGTCAAAGCACACCCCCTCGCACACACCCTCTCACCCCTCCCCCACCTCCCACCAAAAACATTTAAAAATAAACTTTACTTTTTCCCACCCTTACTAGCTTTGACCATGCTGATAGCTACATTATTTAAGAAAAATGTTCTTACTATGACTGTAATATGTGGTTGTCCCACCTAGTTATCTTAAGATGAATGTACTGTAAGTCACTCTGGATAAGAGTCTGCTAAAATGTCAAATGTAAATGGCTGCTAAAGTTAGCTGAAGTTTTTAATGGCTGTTTAAAAAAACTGAACCATGGATAAAAGTTTATCCTGGCCAATAGACAACTTTCAGAGTGAGGTATAATCTAACATTAAGTTGTAAAATTGTGAACAACTCCTTTAAGTATATAATGGTGAGATTTTAGCAAAGCTTGTTTCCTGTTCAACATAATAATTTTGCAGTTTGCCACAACTGTAATCCCCCTTGTTGAGATGGAGATGTCAATATTCTTCCGCTAGAGGACAGTCGACTCCTGATAAATACTATGTTTTTTGACTGTCATTGCATGCACTGAACCAAAGTACTGTTGGGAGATAACATCAAAATAACTCAAAAATAATGTATCGGAATTGGGACTAGTGAACAGCACTGCACCATTTGCGCTTATCCTATGGACAGTCGTTTGGTGTTGTCTGTGCACTGCAAAACAGTCTTTCTAAAATTGGGACTTAGTTGCAACCAATTCCTTCTGGGTCAATGCTTAGCCTATTTGGGCTGGTGGTATACAGTGCGTATTGTTTGGTTAATTTGGGGGGACAGGAATTTTTAAAAGCCTTTATGTGTCAAAACATTTGGCAACCACTCCTGTAGAAACTCCACAATATAGCTAGAAAAACAAGTGAGTATAAGCGTTATTGATGATAATAAACATTGCCCTGACCCTTAAAACTTCACTCCTACTCTTTTATTAACTGAAACTTCCAATGGAACTTGTCATTTCAGTTCTTATTACGCAGTCTATGTCTTATTCACATCCACACGAAGAATGGAGCGTGCTCCCTTTCATATGATTAATAATGTGTCATTATTAAAGGGCAAAGGCTGATCTTTATCGCACAGAAAGAACGTCTCTGTTGCACACCATTCTTCAATGTACTTACTGCCCTTGAGAGTTCATTACAAAGTAAACTTGGAAAATCATCTAAAAGGTCAAAATGCTGCTGCATTCACTTGTTATTTAGTTTTAAGGTGGATTAGTATTCTGCAACATTTAAGTCCCGGAGGCTTTACAGAGCTTTTATTGATAAGATCAATGACTAATAATTGAGTCATGTGCCAATCACACTTATCCCCTGAGGCATGTGTGTGTTTATTTTGTATTGTATTGTAGACATAGACGCGGAAGATGTTTGGGGGTGGGGGTGCCCGTGCTACAGACGGCTATATCGTTCCACTAATACAGGACTAGTAAAGGCCCAGTACACTACTTTTGTGAAAATATACATTTTTCAACAGCAACCCAAAAATTGCCTGCACTACAGAAGGCTATACCGGTCTGCTAATACAGGCCCACTGCACTACTTTTGTGATATATATATATATATATATATACTGCTCAAAAAAATAGGGAACACTTAAACAACACAATGTAACTCCAAGTCAATCACACTTCTGTGACATCAAACTGTCCACTTAGGAAGCAACACTGATTGACAATACATTTCACATGCTGTTGTGCAAATGGAATAGACAACAGGTGGAAATTATAGGCAATTAGCAAGACATCCCCAATAAAGGAGTGGTTCTGCAGGTGGTGACCAGACCACTTCTCAGTTCCTATGCTTCCTGGCTGATGTTTTGGTCACTTTTGAATGCTGGCGGTGCTTTCATTCTAGTGGTAGCATGAGACGGAGTCTTCAACCCACACAAGTGGCTCAGGTAGTGCAGCTCATCCAGGATGGCACATCAATGCGAGCTGTGTCTGTCAGCGTAGTGTCCAGAGCATGGAGCCACTACCAGGAGACAGGCCAGTACATCAGGAGACGTGGAGGAGGCCGTAAGAGGGCAACAACCCAGCAGCAGGACCACTACCTCCGCCTTTGTGCAAGGAGGAGCAGGAGGAGCACTCTCAGAGCCCTTCAAAATGACCTCCAGCAGGCCACAAATGTGCATGTGTCTGCTCAAACAGTCAGAAACAGACTCCATGAGGGTGGTATGAGGGCCCGACTTCCACAGGTGGGGTTGTGCTTACAGCCCAACACCGTGCAGGACGTTTTTCATTTGCCAGAGACCACCAAGATTGGCAAATTCTCCACTGGCGCCCTGCGCTCTTCACAGATGAAAGCAGGTTCACACTGAGCACATGTGACAGACGTGACAGTCTGGAGACGCCATGGAGAACGTTCTGCTGCCTGCAACATCCTCCAGCATGACCGGTTTGACGGTGGGTCAGTCATGGTGTGGGGTGGCATTTCTTTGGGAGGCCGCACAGCCCTCCATGTGCTCGCCAGAGGTAGCCTGACTGCCATTAGGTACCGAGATGAGATCCTCAGACCCCTTGTGAGTCTATATGCTGGTGCGGTTGTCCCTGGGTTCCTCCTAATGCAAGACAATGCTAGACCTCATGTGGCTGGAGTGTGTCAGCAGTTCCTGCAAGAGGAAGGCATTGATGATATGGACCCAGGCTTTGTAGGGAGGTCATACAGGCACGTTGTGACGGCCCTGAATTTTTCCGAACTGAGACCAGTGCTTCTCCTTCCAATAGGACGCTTTCCCTGTAATTCCCAATTAAATAGCCAGCATCAGCTGCGCAAAAGTGGGTTTTGTGATGGAGACGTGAATGAGGATGTGTTCAACCCTCAGTTCTGAAGCTTCTCTATTCCGTTTGTTTTGTTGCCGTTAAACGTGTGTTTTGTAGCCTAAGAGAGTTTACCCAGGATCGGGACCCACTCTTTGCGTTGGAGATCTATTAGCGGATTGGATTGTCTGACTGACCGACCGACTACCAACTTTTTGTATACGCTATTTCATTTGTTTTGACTTAGTAAGAGTTGATACGCTTTAACCAGCTCGGGAGTTTTATTCCTCTGCTGGTAGCGTGACTACAGCTCAAGCTCATTACCATAACGCACAATGCGCAAAAATATTCCTAAAAATATTTAACCTCCACACATTAACAAGTAAAATAGCTCAAATGAAAGATAAACAAGTTGTTTATCTAGCCAGCAAGTCAGATTTCTAAAATGTTTTACGGCGAAAACATAGCACATATTTATGTCAAACCACCACCGCAGACATAGCTCATTAGCATAGCCAAGTAGGAAAAAATATGCAATCAACAAACGCAGGATTAAAAGAAAAATAATTTCACTAACCTTTTGAAATCTTCATCAGATGACAGTAATATAACATGTTACACAGTACATTCATTTTTTTTTCAATAATATGCTATATATATCATAAATCTCTGTTTACAATGATGCATCGTTCAAAAAATGCTACCCAAATGTCCTGAGAAATGACGATAGCCCCGGCAGATAACGTCAGCTAACAAGGAATACACATCATAAACTTTGACTAAATATGCATGTTTTACATATGTATAGCAAGATACACTTCTTCTAAATGCAATTGCATTGTTACATTTAATTTTAACGTTACATTTTGCGTTCACTAGACTATAATATGGAGTCGGCGCTCCCACAGTAGCATAATGACTCCTCTATCTTGGAGTCGACAGAAACCCAAAATGAATACATTAAATATTCCCTTACCTTTGTTATTCTTCCATCAAACGACCTGTAAGGGATTATACTCACCAAATTAGCGTTCAGTTTTCAAGTCTGCGTCTTTCGGTTCTCAAAATAGCCTGATTTTGGTAAAAATGTAGTCAAAATTGAAGTGGTTGCGCACCAAAACTTCGAAAGAATATATAATATGTCGAGTAAACTTGTCAAACTAACTTCATAATCAAGCTTTAACATGTTATAAAGGTGTACAGCAATTTTGAGAACAAACAGAAACACAAGCACTGTTCAATCGATCTTGGAAAAGAGACCAGATGGACCAGATGGGACTCTTTTCCTCCCAAACCAAAAGGAGAAACCAATGTTTTCTCTGGTAGGCACAACCTACCTGGCACCCCTATAAATAATAACTTCAAGTCAAAACCGTTAAAACGTGGAGGCCACACACACTACTGAGCCTCATTTTGACTCGTTTAAAGGACATTACATCAAAGTTGGATCAGCCTGTAGTATGGTTTTCCACTTTAATTTTGAGTGTGATTCCAAATCCAGATCTCCATGGGTTGATAAATTTGATTTCCATTGATAATTTTTGTGTGATTTTGTTGTCAGCACATTCAACTATGTAAAGAAACCAAGTATTTAATAAGAATATTTCATTCATTCAGATCTAGGATGTGTTATTTTAGTGTTCCCTTTATTTTTTTGAGCAGTGTATATATATATTTTCTAATAAACAATGTATTATTATTCAGATGTTTTAGGGGTGCTGCAGAACCCTCAGCGCCCCTACTTCCTGTGGCTATGATTGTAGAACTTGTATTTAAGCCTTATGAGTCTTTCCACTAACTTACAAAATAATACTATTAAGCAATTACTTAAAAACCTAATAATCAGGTTTTCTACATACTAAAGTAGAATACAATACAATTCAGCATTTACTCAAATGAAATAATCAGGTGTTCTACCATCAGCCACTCCATACTAAAGTAGACAATAATCTAACTCAGCAATAAATTCAGTTCAATTGAATTAGGTCTCCTTTTCCTACATTCAACCCGTTCCTTTAGGGGTTCCATATTCCAGGCCCATCTTACAAATATCAATATGCCAAAATTGAGTTTGTGTGTGAGTGGCATGACCTGATCATTCATTCTTGATTAGCTCTGGTTGCCACTGGATAATTGTCAAAGAGATACACCTGTGTTTGACAAAGATTGTTAAAAATAGACTTCCAAAATCGGACTCCCCACTCCCAAGAAGGGATGCCTTTTGCATCCCTGTGATATATGTAATAGAAATTGTGCACCAATTTTGAATTTAATTAAAAACCTGTTGTATTAAATGAAGTTCCCTTTAATACAGACCATATGAATAATTCAATTAAACTGATTTTGTATTTGAACTAAGACTATTTTTTGACAGCAGGTCGAGCATAACACATCAATCCTGTTACCCATAGATATACATGCTAGAAATGCTTTAACAATTCACATATTTGTGTTAAGCATGCATTCAATTGTCACTCGCTGTTGCAAAACAAGGAGGTAGCTGACTAGTGATGGTTATTCAGCAGCCTGATGGTTTGAGGGTAAAAACTATTTGCCAGTCTTCCCATTTTTGCCATGATGCTCCAGCACTGCCCGCGTCTGAGTGGTTGAGGAGGGGGAGAACAGGGCATGGCTTGGGGGGCTGGGGTCCCTAATGCTCTTCTTGGCCTTGCTGGTGTTGTAGGTGTCCTGTAGAGCAGGCACTGTGCACCCAATGGTGCGTAGGGGCTGCACGTATCACCCTCTGAAGCGCCTTGTAGTACGCGGCGGTGGAGTTGCCATACCAGACTGTGATGGAGCCCGACAGTATGCTCTCGATTGTGGCGCTTCTGTAGATCCCTGTGAAGGCCCTCAGGGAGAGGCCGAATTTCTTCATCATCATGAGGTTGAAGAGTCACTGTCGTGCCTCCTTCAGTACAGTCTGTGTGGTTAGAACATTTCAACTTCTCTGAGATGTGTGCTCTGAGGAATTTGAAGTTATCGTCCATCATCACAGCATTCCTCCTGGTTCCAGCTGAAGTCCACAATCAGCTCCTTTGTTTTGTTGACATTGAGGGACAGGTTGTTTACCTGGATCCACGTCGTCAGAGTGCGTACCTTCTCCCTTTAGGCTGTCTCGTCGTTGTTGGTAATCAGGCCTACTACTGTTAAGTCATCAGAAAATGTGATTATGGAATTGGTGCGAAGCCACGCAGTCATGGGTATGCAGTACAGGAAACACAGGCGGGGAATGATGATGCACCCCTGTGGGGCACCCGTGTTGAGAATCAGTGTCGAGGAGGTAATGTTGCTTACTTTGCCATCTGGGTACAGCCCGTCAGGAAGTCCAGGACCCAGTTTCTGTTGCCGCCTGCTACCGACCCCCGTCAGCTCCCAGCTGTGCCCTGGACACCATTTGTGAATTGATCGCCCCCCATCTAGCTTCAGAGTTTGTCCTGTTAGGTGACCTAAACTGGGATATGCTTAACACCCCGGCAGTCCTACAATCTAAGCTAGATGCCCTCAATCTCACGCAAATCATCAAGGAACCCACCAGGTACAACCCTAACTCTGTAAACAAGGGCACCCTCATAGACGTCATCCTGACCAACTGGCCCTCCAAATATACCTCCGCTGTCTTCAACCAGGATCTCAGCGATCACTGCCTCATCGCCTGTATCCGCCACGGAGCCGCAGTCAAACGACCACCCCTCATCACTGTCAAACGCTCCCTAAAACACTTCTGTGAGCAGGCCTTTCTAATCGACCTGGCCCGTGTATCCTGGAAGGACATTGACCTCATCCCGTCAGTTGAGGATGCCTGGTCATTCTTTAAAAGTAACTTCCTCACCATTTTGGATAAGCATGCTCCGTTCAAAAAATGCAGAACCAAGAACAGATACAGCCCTTGGTTCACTCCAGACCTGACTGCCCTCGACCAGCACAAAAACATCCTGTGGCGGACTGCAATAGCATCGAATAGCCCCCGTGATATGCAACTGTTCAGGGAAGTCAGGAACCAATACACGCAGTCAGTCAGGAAAGCTAAGGCCAGCTTCTTCAGGCAAAAGTTTGCATCCTGTAGCTCCAACTCCAAAAAGTTCTGGGACACTGTGAAGTCCATGGAGAACAAGAGCACCTCCTCCCAGCTGCCCACTGCACTGAGGCTAGGAAACACGGTCTCCACCGATAAATCCATGATTATCGAAAACTTCAATAAGCACTTCTCAACGGCTGGCCATGCCTTCCGCCTGGCTACTCCAACCTTGGCCAACAGCTCCGCCCCCCGTAGTTCCTCACCCAAGCCTCTCCAGGTTCTCCTTTACCCAAATCCAGATAGCAGATGTTCTGAAAGAGCTGCAAAACCTGGACCCGTACAAATCAGCTGGGCTTGACAATCTGGACCCGCTATTTCTGAAACTATCTGCCGCCATTGTGCGCAACCCCTATTACCAGCCTGTTCAACCTCTCTTTCATATCGTCTGAGATCCCCAAGGATTGAAAGCTGCCGCAGTCATCCCCCTCTTCAAAGGAGGAGACACCCTGGACCCAAACTGCTATAGACCTATATCCATCCTGCCCTGCCTATCTAAGGTCTTCGAAAGCCAAGTCAACAAACAGGTCACTGACCATCTCGAATCCCACCGTACCTTCTCCGCTGTGCAATCTGGTTTCCGAGCCGGTCACGGGTGCACCTCAGCCACACTCAAGGTACTAAATGATATCATAACCGCCATCGATAAAAGACAGTACTGTGCAGCCGTCTTCATCGACCTCGCCAAGGCTTTCGACTCTGTCAATCACCAAATTCTTATCGGCAGACTCAACAGCCTCGGTTTTTCGGATGACTGCCTTGCCTGGTTCACCAATTACTTTGCAGACAGAGTTCAGTGTGTCAAATCAGAGGGCATGCTGTCCGGTCCTCTGGCAGTCTCTATTGGGGTGCCACAGGGTTCAATTCTCGGGCCGACTCTTTTCTCTGTATATATCAATGATGTTGCTCTTGCTGCGGGCGATTCCCTGATCCACCTCTACGCAGACGACACCATTCTATATACTTTCGGCCCGTCATTGGACACTGTGCTATCAAACCTCCAAACGAGCTTCAATGCCATACAGCACTCCTTCCGTGGCCTCCAACTGCTCTTAAACGCGAGTAAAACCAAATGCATGCTTTTCAACCGATCGCTGCCTGCACCCGCATGCCCGACTAGCATCACCACCCTGGATGGTTCCAACCTTGAATATGTGGACATCTATAAGTACCTAGGTGTCTGGCTAGACTGCAAACTCTCCTTCCAGACTCACATCAAACATCTCCAATCAAAAATCAAATCCAGAGTCGGCTTTCTATTCCGCAACAAAGCCTTCTTCACTCACGCTGCCAAGCTTACCCTAGTAAAACTGACTATCCTACCGATCCTCGACTTCGGCGATGTCATCTACAAAATGGCTTCCAACACTCTACTCAGCAAACTGGATGCAGTCTATCACAGTGCCATCCGTTTTGTCACTAAAGCACCTTATACCACCCACCACTGCGACTTGTATGCTCTAGTCGGCTGGCCCTCACTACATATTCGTCGCCAGACCCACTGGCTCCAGGTCATTTACAAGTCCATGCTAGGTAAAGCTCCGCCTTATCTCAGTTCACTGGTCACGATGGCAACACCCATCCGTAGCACGCGCTCCAGCAGGTGTATCTCACTGATCATCCCTAAAGCCAACACCTCATTTGGCCGCCTTTCGTTCCAGTACTCTGCTGCCTGTGACTGGAACGAATTGCAAAAATCGCTGAAGTTGGAGACTTTTATCTCCCTCACCAACTTCAAACATCAGCTATCCGAGCAGCTAACCGATCGCTGCAGCTGTACATAGTCTATAGGTAAATAGCTCACCCTTTTTCACCTACCTCATTCCCATACTGTTTTTATACTGTTTTTATTTATTTACTTTTCTGCTCTTTTGCACACCAATATCTCTACCTGTACATGCCCATCTGATCATTTATCACTCCAGTGTTAATCTGCAAAATTGTATTATTCACCTACCTCCTCATGCCTTTTGCACACATTGTATATAGACTGCCCATTTTTTTCTACTGTGTTATTGACTTGCTAATTGTTTACTCCATGTGTAACTCTGTGTTGTCTGTTCACACTGCTATGCTTTATCTTGGCCAGGTCGCAGTTGCAAATGAGAACTTGTTCTCAACTAGCCTACCTGGTTAAATAAAGGTGAAATAAAAAATAAATAAAATAAAAAATTTCCTGTTTGGGCTAGGCGTCCCGCTAGCGGGACAACTTCCGGTGAACCTGGAGGGCACGCAATTCAAATCAATAATCATAAAAATGATGGATATTAAACATTTATGTACATACAAGTGTCATATATCGGTTGAAGGTTTAAATTATTGTTAATCTAACTGCACTGTTCGATTTACAGTAGCCATTACAGTGAAAGCATGCCATGCGATTGTTTTAGGACGGCGCTCCACGTGTAATACGTAGTGTTGTTTTGTTAGATAAAATCCTTCTTTATATCCTAAAATTCTGTTTAGTTGGCACCATCGATTTGAGTAAACAACTCGTTCAAAATGCAAAGAAAGGAATCCAAAAATCTACATCTAAACTTTAAAACAAGTCTAAATAAGTTTCTATTGACTCCTCAGATACTCTAAAATGTAATCAAACTATAATATTTCACATGGAAAGAAGTATGTTCAATAGGAAAACGATATTTGCAGGTGCATCTCCTCTTCTTCATGCGGGCATACACACATTTCCAAGACTGTGTCCCTGTAGTAAAACTCATTATTCTTACTCGTTTTGGAAGAAACAAGCCTGAAACCTTGAACATTGAGTGCTGACACCCAGTGGAAGCCATAGGAATTGCATACAGGGAGCGAGATTTAATTATTTCCCTATACTTTGCATTGTAAGAGCATGGGCTCTCAACAACAACAAAAACAATTTGGGGGGGGTTCTCCTACCATATCTATTGTGTATTGTGTTATAGTCTCCAACATTATTTTAACATTTCTATGAACTTCAAAGGATCTTCTGTCCAATGGTACCAATTATATGCATATCCTGGCTTCAGGGCCTGAGCAACAGGCAGTTTACCTTGGGCACCCCAGTCAGGCAGAAATTGAGAAAAAAGGCCCCTTGCCTGAAGCAGGAAGTACAAGACCCAGTTGCACAGGGAGGAGTTCAGGGCCGTGAGCTTGGTAATGAGTTTATAGGGCACTATGGTATTAAAGGCCACGCTGTAGTCGATGAACAGCATCCTCACATATGCATCCTTGTGACGGTTAAAACGTTCTAATGACTTGTCTACGTCCCCAGTGGAGTCTGTGAGTATGTAGCCCACGTTGTCATCAGGGGCTCTCCTCGGCAGCTCAAGGTCATTGTATGGAAATCTGAAGTGCACATTTGGGCCCACGGGCATTTGGCTTGCTTATATGACATCAAAGCAATTGGCCAATTTATTATAATCTTCAACACCTCATCTTTCAAAATAGATACTCATTTTAACTTACAGTATTTCCCGGTCACACTTTATTTTGTGGAAACCCGTTGCCTAGAACCATTCAAGTAATTGTACATCAATTAGCCACAAAATCCCTAGCATGAAAACAACTTTTTCTGGAAGCTCTGCTGCTCCAAGCCCCCTAGCTTTTTGAGTTCTAGCCAATGACCATTTGACTGACAGCTAGCAAGATCAACACATAGCAGAGTGAAAGAGAGTGAGCAATGAGGTGCTGCACATATCTGCAATTTTCGGTGACCACTTTTGGCTCATGAGTGCTACTTTTAGAACTACTGGCTCAAAGTATACAAAAGTACCAGAGAATCTCATTAATGGGCACTTGCTTTCATAAATGTTTTTAAAGTTGAACATGTGCTTTTATTGTCAGGTAAGAAGGTAATCATTAAAATGCTGGTTGTGTAAAAATACAACTCTATAAGCAAACTTATTTTAAGCAATATATGGCTAAACTGCATTCATTTTGAATACAAGGCACAGTATGATTTCCAACCCAAGCAACTTTTCCAGTTAGATAAAACCATGTATTTTCTTTAAAAAAAAATCCCAGTCCAATTTCATGCAGGTCGGGGAGCCACTTAATAAAAGGGAAGGAATATTGAAAGTGCAGTCAAAATTCTGTTTTTCCTGTGTTTTATATCATGTAGTACAACAGCACTGTAAAAGTGTAAAATAAATGTGATCAGTGTTTTTTCCTGATCGTTTCTGGTTGAAAATACAATCTACACAGGACCTTTTAATCAGCAGTTTTGAAAGGGCGAGAGTTTTGACATCACCATGCGGTAAATTGGTTAATATACCATGCTGCATTGGAACTTTAAGATGCAAATACTGCCAATTTAATCTATGTCAAACTTCAGCAATGAATCCCTGACAGAAAAATATATTAGAAAGTCAGTGGTTGGCTATACGTACACAAAGAGCCGAAGGACAGGGACTCAGTGGTGGGGGGGGGGAGTATTTTTACTTAAGTACTTTACTCCACTGACTGTGTGGATAAAATTCTAGAATTGAATCAACATAGGTTTATCAGAAAGAAAATAAACATTTTCAGTGTATTCTTAACATACTCTCAATGCAGTGCAGCCATATGGAGTCCAAATGGCAATGGAAATAAATTCATTGTATTGCAGCTAGGGTATATCCTAGGCTACATAAGAGAAGTAGAGAATTCAAGTGACCTCAGATGTACAGTACTCAATGTTTTGTGAGAGGAGAGATACCGCAGAAAAGTTCACGACCCCAATCAGTAATGAGGCGAGCTCAAAAAGAAGACGATTGTGTTGGCAAGTTTGGCAGCGCCCATGCCGTGGCATGTGACACTGCCCTCATGGCCCACATAAGAGAGGTAGAGAATTCAAGTGACCTCAGATGAGATACGGCACAAAAGTTCACGACCCCAATCAGTAATGAGGCGAGCTAAAAAGAAGACAATTGTGTTGGCAAGGTTGGCAGCGGGTGACACTGCCTTCATGGCCCAGCGCCATTGTCATTCCACAAAGACCAACCAGTATTTACTGACATACTCTAAACCTCCCCTATGTCAACTGTTATCAAAACTCTTCAATTCAAATATGTTCCTATGAATTAATATGTACTTCATATTACAATCTGTAATCACACTTTTATTTACTAAGATAGCGTGAGAGGCAACTTTTCTCATTCGATTTCCTATGTTTAATGTTTAGCTTGAGCTGAAGCTGAATTTGGAATTGACAAAATAGGAGCTATGGAATACTTGCAATTTAAAAAAAAGTGGACATTTTTATCTCACAGGATTTACAGTAAATTGCACTGTGAATACACTCCAAATTCCTATTTCCTTAGGTCCAAAAATCCCACTTGCCTGGTTACACTGCCTGATAGTGACACCTGAAAAATATTGGGTTCACACCATTCACATTGTAGCCTATTGTTTGTTTCTGACGATTATATAACAAACATGTTGACAATGTATGTCTGATGGACAATATCAACATTCGACTTTAATCAATCTTACCACACACAATCTTGATGACACTTTCTGGTTTTACTTTACTTCCTGTTACCCCAAATGTTCCAAATGTTCCTAACAAGTTAAACCTAGCAAAAGGTCGACACAAGGACACACGTGATGGTCACGTGAAATTACATGTAAATTCATAGCAACGAGACTCATTTCACAGATACCTTTGAAGCTGCTGGAGAGAGGGTGATAAGATGGACACACACGCTGCATGGCAGATAGCAGGCATAGTTCACTCTGTCCTGCCAAAACCCCTAGGCCAGGAGTAAGCAACTAGATTTAGTTGAGGGCTGATTTTTGTCGGAGAGGAACGTAAATGTAATGAATTTGGATACTGCAAATTGACCACAACTAAGCCTAAAAAGAGATTGTATTTGAACATAACAATAATTGTATATCTTGATTACATTGAGACACGATCACATGCACTGAGTCGACAAAACATTAAGAACATCTACTCTTTCCATGACACAGACTGACCAGGTGAATCCAGGTGAAAGCTATGATCCCTTATCGATGTCCCTTGTTAAATCCACTTCAATCAGTGTAGATGATGGGGAGGAGACAGGTTAGAGTAGGATTTTTAAGCCTTCAGACAATTGAGAGATGGATTGTTTATGTATGTCATTCAGAAGGTGGATGGGCAAGACAAAATATTTAAGTGCATTTTAACGGGGCACGGTAGTATGTGCCAGGCGCAACGGTTTTGGTGAAGAACTGCAACGCTGCTGGGGTTTTTCACGTTCAACAGTTTCCCATGTGTGTCAAGAATGGTCCACCACCCAAAGGACATCCAGCCAACTTGACACAACTGTGGGAAGCATTGAAGTCAAAATGGGCTAGCATCCCTGTGGAACGCTTTGACAGCTTGTAGGGCCCATGCCCTGACAAAGTGAGGCTGTTCTGAGGGCAAAAGGGGTTGTGCAACTCAATATTAGGAAGTTGTTCCTCATGTTTGGTATACTCAGTATATGTCTCTTTTTTTATTTGTGGGAATACTTGAGGAACAGATCCCCCCCCCCCAAAAAAAAAATATATAAATCTTAATTCCTTGTGATTTTAGTATTTTTTTATTTCCAAAAACTCAATCTCCCCCCAAGCAAAAAATGTATTAACTATATCTATTTTTTTTATCTGAAAAATGTTGGAGTAAAAAACAAACACTTGCAGGATGGTTTTCGAGGAGCGGGCCGGCCTGTTGCCGACCCCTGCCCTCGGCCATAGCAGAACACAGGCCCCAAGGAATGAATGGTAATGCTTAGTCACAGAAACCCTTACTGACAATAATACATGTTTTGCTGTCACACCTTGATCTGTTTCACCTGTCCTTGTGCTTGTCTCTACCCCCCTCCAGGTGTCACCCATCTTCCCCACTCATCCCCTGGGTATTTATACCTGTGTTTTCTGTCTGTCTGTGCCGGTTCGTCTTGTTTGCCAAGTCAATCAGCGGTTTTCTCTCAGCTCCTGCCTTTCCCAGTCTCTCTTTTTCTCATCCTCCTGTTTTTGACCCTTGCCTGTCCTGACTCTGAGCCCGCCTGCCTGACCATTCTGCCTGCCCCTGACCTCGAGCCTGCCTGCCGCCCTGTACCGTTTTGGACTCTGCCCTGGCTATGAACGCTTGACTGTCCCCGACCTGCCTTTTGTCCATCCCTTGGATTATAATAAAAACCAGAGCTCAAACCATCTGCCTCCTGTGTCTGCATCTGGGTCTCGCCTAGTGTCGTGATAATAGCAATCCTCCTTCCCTATGTGAGCAAAATACATTGACGTAATTCAACGTTGTTTTGAGGATTCCATGCCCTACTTAAGCAATATAATTAAGGCTTGAGAACCAGATAACTGCCGACTATAAGGCCTGTTTCTTAGGCCCAATGCAAAGAGGGTGGAGGAAACAGCACATAGGAGGGTGTTATTATCGATAAGTTCCAGGTTCGAGGGCCTTATTGCGTTTTTATACAACGGCTGGGTCTCATCCTGAATGCTGATTGGTTGTAACGCCAGGGTAGTGGGTTCGATTCCCGGGACCACCCATACGTAGAATGTATGCACACATGACTGTAAGTCGCTTTGGATAAAAGCGTCTGCTAAATGGCATATATTATTATTATTATTATTAAAACCGCATTCCAGCCAGTTTCTATTCCACAAGTTACCACCAGCTAAATCTATGATGTTAAAATGCCTATTTACTCTGTTCCATCTGATTGTGCAATCCACTGTCTCATCAGCCCAGCACTTTATGAACTTGATCTCCTCTATAAAAAGCATCTAGAAATGATCTCACATTTCTTTTTGACTAACTGTCACGATCGTTGAGAGAGGGATTGGACCAAGGTGCAGCGTGGTAAGCGCTGACTTTTATTTAAATGACACCAAAAAAACTACAAAATACAAACGTAACTCTACATGCAGTGCAGAAAGCAACTACACACAAACAAGATCCCACAAATCTAAGGTGGGGAAAAGGGCTGCCTAAGTATGAACCCTAATCAGAGACAACGATAAACAGCTGCCTCTGATTGGGAACCATACTAGGCCAACAAAGAAATAGAAACATAGATTTGCTCACCCAAGTAACACCCTGACCTAACCAAATAGAGAATAAAAAAGGCTCTTTAAGGTCAGGGCGTGACACTAACATTAGTATATGTGTGTATAGATTGTAGATTCTATCAATGTAATTGTCTGCAAATGGAACTTTTTGGCAACAATGCAAAATGTTATGTTTGGCGTGAAAGCAACACAGCTCATCACCCTGAACACACCATCCCCACTGTCAAACATGGTGGTGGCAGCATCATGGTTTGGGCCTGCTTTTCTTCAGCAGGGTCAGGGAAGATGGTTAAAATTGATGGGAAGATGGATGGAGCCAAATACAGGACCATTCTGGAAGAAAACCTGATGGAGTCTGCAAAAGACCTGAGACTGGGACGGAGATTTGTCTTCCAACAAGACAATGATCCAAAACATATAGCAAAATCTACAATGGAATGGTTCAAAAATAAACATATCCAGGTGTTAGAATGGCCAAGTCAAAGTCCAGACCTGAATCCAATCGAGAATCTGTGGAAAGAACTGAAAACTGCTGTTCACAAATGCTCTCCATCCAACCTCACTGAGCTCGAGCTGTTTTGCAAGGAGGAATGGGAAAAAATGTCAGTTTCTCGATGTGCAAAACTGATAGAGACATACCCCAAGCGACTTACAGCTGTAATCGCAGCAAAAGGTGGCGCTACAAAGTATTAACTTAAGGGGGCTGAATAATTTTGCACGCCCAATTTTTCAGTTTTTGATTTGTTAAAAAAGTTTGAAATATCCAATAAATGTCGTTCCACTTCATGATTGTGTCCCACTTGTTGTTGATTCTTCACAAAAAAATACAGGTTTATATCTTTATGTTTGAAGCCTGAAATGTGGCAAAAGGTCGCAAAGTTCAAGGGGGCCGAATACTTTCGCAAGGCACTGTATATATATTTACAAAACTATATGGGGGATTGGAAATGATGCAGACAATTACATTGATAGAATCTACAATCTATCTGATCTACCCCTAAATAAAAACATAAACCTTGCTGTCTGTCTCTACGACTTTTGCAACATTGTTTACATAATCAAATTCCATCTCCAGATGTTCCATAGTGATGAACGTATCGGGATGAGACAGAGAGACAGGCAGCTTTTCTCAGCCAGTCGAAATCATGAATCAGCATATATTTTATGGATATATACAAAGAACTATCAATAGAAAACAAGTATTTCCAGCATCAGTTTGAAGTGATTGTGTTAGCTGTGTTGTTGGCTCGCTCCCCTGTCGTGAGCTCATTGTTATGGATGTATTCAAATAAGTTTCACACAAAAAAAACGCTTACACAAATGCTTAAACAAATGCAGCTACTTTGACTAAATCTTGTGGAAGGATGAAATAGCATGAATGAATGAAAGTTTTTAATGAAAATATGTAAATCATTATTTGAATATGTTGATAATCTGTTGTATAAAAGTGATAATGTCCCCAAAGCCAGTGTTTGGAGGATATATTGGCATGGTTTGCTGGCCCTTGATGAATACATCCTTCAATCATCGGCTTCTCTGGCATTATCACTTAAATAAAACGGTTGCCAACACACTTATAAATAAGGCTTCTAAAAGTGTTCTTTGGATGTCCCCATCGGAAAACACTTTTTGGTTCCAGATAGAACCCTTTTGGGTTCCAGGTAGAAAAGTGTTCTACCTGGAACCAAAAAGAGTTCTTCAAATTGTTATCTTATGAGGCCAGACAAAGAAACATTTTAGGTTCTAGATAGCACCTTATTTTGTTAAGTGTGTATGTGCACTTTCATTTGTTTTACCTTTGTTTCTATTGCCATTTATTTTGGACTTCCCGTAGTTCCCACAGCCACAAAGTCAAAATTGTCTATATTGTAAAAATTCATGAAAAGTAAATGTTGCTTTATGGTCTTAATTAAATTTAGGGTTAAGCATAAGGTTAGCAGTTTGGTTGAGGTTAGGGTTAGGGATAGGGTTAGGGTTGAAATAATAAGAGAGATTGTAGATATGGGCGGGGTTTATGACTTTGTAGCTGCAGTAACTGATGATGACCATTATAATGATCCTGATAAAATAATTTTCCTGGCTCAGAGAAGCTGTCAGTCTCATCAAGTTATATATGCATGCCATGGTGGCGATGTACAAAAATAATGCGACATTGTTTCACAGTTTGGAGAGGCTGACAGCAAGGTTTAGAGTTTAGACAAACCCAGACTGTTGAAAACCAAATGTTAGCCTAGTTGCATGGGGAAAATTTGTCGAGACGCTTTTTTCCTGGAAAGATTAAGTTTATAAATTGACTGACTGGGCTGTGGGACAGTGGATGCGCATTGATAAATCTAATGGAGCTGTTAACAGGCATTACCCGTATAATGCGGGGATTGCTGGGCTATAGCTCCCTGCTATCAACCAATCAGCATCTAGAATCCAAACAACACATTTTACAATTCAGCATTAGAACGTTATTGTGCCATCTATACGGCTAATCAACTCTGCTCTCATGACTTGGTAACAACCAGTCCTTTAGTTGTCAATACAGTACAGGTTTGATGTATTGGACTGATGGACTGAAGCTTTGTTGAGAATACAAATAAGGAGGAAGGGGAGTAAGTAGCCTTCATTCACTTGCACGTCAGCCTCCCACGCTCTGGGCTAGCACTGTCAGTAAAATACAAAATGGGTATATCTAGTTTTGCTCCAATGTTCAGCAGCTTCTGTTTTGAAGATTGAAGGTGCTGTCCACATATATCTCGAACTCTTGTTCTACATGAACACAGCAAGAAAAGAAACGTACTCTCACTGTCAACTGCTTTTATTTTCTTAACATGTGTAAATACAGTATTTGCCAGATTTGCCTGTTCTTCCTGTGAGATGTTACCCCACTCTTCCACCAAGGCACCTGCAAGTTCCCAGACATTTCTGGTGGGAATGGCCCTAGCCCTCACCCTCTGATCCAACAGGTCCCAGACATGCTCAATGGGATTGAGATCCGGGCTCTTCGCTGGCCATGGCAGAACACTGACATTCCTGTCTTACAGGAAATCACGCACAGAATGTGCAGTATGGCCGGTAGCATTGTCATGCTGGAGGGTAATGTCAGGATGAGCCTGTAGGAAGGGTGCCACATGAGGGAGGGGGTGTCTGAGATTGCCTGCAATGACAACAAGCTCAGTCCGATGATGCTGTGACACACCGCCCCAGACCGTGATGGACCCTCCACCTCCAAATCGATCCCGCTCCAGATTATAGGCCTCATTGTAACGCTCATTCCTTCGACAATAAACGCAAATCTGACCATCACCCCTGGTGAGACAAAACTGTGACTCAGATCACTTTTTGCCAGTCCTGTCTGGTCCAGCAACGGTGGGTTTGTGCCCATAGGCGACGTTGTTGCCGGTGTTGTCTGGTAAGGACCTTCCTTACAACAGGCCTACAAGCCCTCAGTCCAGCCTCTCTCAGCCTATTGTGGACAGTCTGAGCACTGATGGAGGGATTGTGTGTTCCTGGTGTAACTCAGGCAGTTGTTGTTGCCATCCTGTACCTGTCCTGCAGGTGTGATGTTCGGATGTATCGATCCTGTGCAGGTGTTGTTACACGTGGTCTGCCATTGCGAGGATGATCAGCTGTCCGTCCTGTCTCCCTGTAAGCACTGTCTTAGGCGTCTCACAGTCTCACATGATTCCTTGCAGCATGCCTAAGGCACAATCACACAGATGAGCTAGGGACCATGGACATCTTTCTTTCTGTGTTTTTCAGAGTCAGTAGAAAGGTCTCTTTTATTGTTCTAATTTTTCACAACTGTGACCTTAATTGTCTACCGTCTGTAAGCTGTTAGTGTCTTAACAACAGTTCCAAAATGTTGTTTATGGTTCATTGAACAAGCATGGGAAACAGTGTTTAAACCCTTTACAATGAAGATCTGTGAAGTTATTTGGATTTTTACTAATTATCTTTGAAAGACAGGTACCTGAAAAAGGGACTTTTCTTTTTTTGCTGAGTTTATTTTCAGAGTTAATCTACGGTGTAATGTATATCCTTGTGTGCAAATGTAGTCCTACAGTACTGTATCTACCTTTAACACCCCCTAGCAACCTTATCAAGAGGTCCGGATGCCTCCTGGTGCTAGGGTTAGACCGGATCTGAGTTTAAGGCCCAGTTGGTCTACACCCCCCCCCCCCTCCTCCCATATTCGCTACAGGACATTGCTGCATCAGTTTTCCGTGCACCATCAATGCCACTCAACAAGTATGTTACTGAACAAAAAAAATTACAGAAATGAACTGGAGCAAGCTTATCAATGTCAGAGTGTGAAGTGTGAGAAATGGCATAATTGAAAACCATAGCTCAGCACTGTTTCTGATGTTAATCAAATAATTGTTTGGTTCTAAATTAATTGTGTCCGACCTGAAGCTATTTCAGTATTATTGTCTTATCAGCATTTTGTACACAATGGGTTGAAATATTAAACTTATGGCCCAGGGAAAAGGTTTGCACCTGTTCTATACTGTTTTTCTCTCTACCATATAACACAGGAGGAAGAACAAATAGGGAAAATAAGAAGGCATTGTAGACAAGTGTACATTAAACCAGTTTGTGGCTTTTAACCCCTGCTGTAAAAACCAGGCACCACCTGGTGCAAATATTTTGTAAACCTGCAATTATGTTTTTATCTGTCAGCAAACAGCATTCCAGCTAAGACAAAAATAGACACGTTTTTGGTTAGAGCATGGTAGGTAATCGACCAAAACAGCTAAGAAGTTCATTCTCATGCTTCAACGCTCTTAGTTATTGTGGAAATTGACCCACTATGCTGTTTACTTTGTGCACCTACATCATATCGCTGAGTCTACCCTTAGTAAGGAACTTTTTTACATCAAACATCTTCATTGCTGTGGTAAAAATGCATTTATAGAAACTGTTTTCATCGTTTTACCTGCAGACACAAACTACAGTATGGCCACAGCCTGTAATCTTCCTCTCTGTCTCACACGCTCTCTCTCTCTCTCTGTATATATGTATATATATATATATTTATATATTTATGTATGTCTCTCTCTCACTCTCCCCTGTCTCCCTCTTCCTCTGTTGATGACAAACGGTTCGCACTCGCCCTAGAGTAGCAGTGGAGATTTCAGCGCTCCAGTTGATGGCAATTGATTCTCTGGAGCAGTTGCGAATCGTTTTCTCTCCTGCTGGCACAAGACACGCCACTTACCTTGCTTGCCAACCTCATCTTGATTGACATTATTTCTCAACTACCAAGAAGCCTAGCCCATCATGGTAACTGCAGTTCTTGGTCTACCGTTTTTACGCATTGGGGGCATGCAAGAAAACTAAAACTTATTTTTTCTCGTGTTTGCTGTTACAGTTAAATATCATGCAAGCTTATGTCGCTTGGATCCTCATGTATGGAGTGACAGGTATGTTTATTCTAATTATATGTTGCACATAATTTTGTTAAATGTGAAATGTATCAATATTGATTGATACTATGGTTTCTAGTATAGTCTCTGTTTTCCCCTCCAATTCTGACATTGTTTGCATTTAATTTTGATGGGCTTTCTGGAAATTTGCTTAGATCCAATTTCTTAGACATGCAATAAGTGCAGCCTATATTGGAATAGAAGCAGCTAAATGCATCATATACTATATACCTTGCTATCGGAAATACTGTGGGACACTTGACAGATGAAATTACTTGTAAATGCCCTATTATGACATTGACGGACGAAATAATAAAACTCAGGAAAATGAATTTGTTATGGTAAATAATTGCCTTGCTGTGCATATGGTCCATATGGTCCAATCCAGACTCCAGACTTAGCACACACCCCCACGGGTTTTGTGAAACCCCAACCCCCAGATAGCATATGAACATGTCATAAACCATTAATGGAAATTAGCTTTAAAACAGCAACACTTTCTCATAACAACAATAATTATAATATATTCAGCTTCTATAGTGCTTTTCAGTACAGAAAGAATCTCAAAGCACTTGAAAATAATAATAAATAAGCCTCAAATAAAAAAATATATATATATGTAGCTCTGGACTACAAACATTTTCAGCTAGAGAGTGAGATGATTTTCAGACGGAAACAAATATAGGTGATCAATATTTATTTCTAGGCAGTGTAATGTGTGTGTGTGAATAATGTGACAAAGGTGTGCTCTTAATACAATAGGTAGGCTAACGCATACAAAGCAGAAAGACGACCGTTTCCAAATCATCTGAAGGATCCCAAAAATATTTTCAGCCCAAAATTGCCTGTCTGACCCCCACTCTCCACCATAGCATGAAAAGTGCTTTTTGACATGGGTACGGTTTCGGTTTAGATTATTTAAAACATAATCGCGGTTTTCGGTTTCAATTCTTTTTTTAAAAAGATTAAACCCATTAACAGCCAGCCAGACAACCATATAATGTTATTTCGGTTCTCCACATACTGTACATCCTATTTATCTAGACTAGCCTGCCTAAGTATACTGCAGCGCTGTCTGAAAAAATATTTTTTCTCGTTCTTCAAAGTAGAGAAGGCATTCTTTCATAAACTCTCTATCCCCCTTCTCATCGTTGTTGTGTACCTTCCTCTCTTATATGGTATCGTATGCAGTCTGTGTGTATCTAACCTAACATAGCAGGCTAAACGTCTATCCATCTGTGTCCCAGCCGGAAAAGGACAGGCACAATAGAATATGGTCATTGTAGTTTATTACCACGTTTCTGCACTGAACTAGGTTGAATATTTGCTTAATGAAAATTACAACTCCCTTCAGCCCAGCATCCCAATATAGATCTTGACTTCATTTATTTGGTGAATGATTTGATTTCTCTCTAGAGAAACGGCATGTTTGGCTTACAAAAAACACAGAACTAAATAAATAGAATTCAAGTAAATGTTGGTCAGTTAGTTATTATATAACCGAAACAATGCATTTAATCTCTCAGTACTACAGGAATGCAGCCCTCTAGACCAAACTCTTTGGTCCTTTAAAAACCTGCTGTATGTTGTGTGCTTTAGCTTGGAAAATAAGTAACTGTGACTCTGGATGACAACATAATGACGTTTGTTTCCAACATTAGGACTGTTTTCCTATAGAAGTAAAATCCGCTTTGTGTTTTGTTTCCTTGACACGATAGTAGCGAGTCCCATCCCTAATAATTGTCATGTTGTTTTATATGTTGACTTATAAAAAACAATGTAAAACCTATAAAGGAAACCATTTCTTTTGTAGAGGTTACATTGTCAAAACATAAATGTTTCTCATAATATTATATACTGTATTTTTTTTCTCCTCAAATATTTCATACCATATCTTTGTAGTAAATGCGTCACAAGCATGTATTCAATTGTGTATGTCATATAAGGCATATAAATGAAGACATACTGTATACCACAGGCATAGGCATATAAGGAAAAAAAGACAATCTCACCAGATCCTTATTAGATTACTTATTAGATTACTTATTAGATTTTTGAACAAATAATCTTCTTCTGCCATACAAGATGAGCTTCTTTATTGCAGTTTTACCACCAGCCAATGTGATCACATCACACCAAGAAAGCTCTCGCCTGTCACGGTTCATGAATCCACTGCCTCTCTTTCTCTCTCTCTCTCTCTCTCTCTCTCCCGTGTTTGTGTGGGCGTGGTTCCCAATCTCGGCCTGATTGTCTGCGCCAGCTGGAACCACTTATCTTCCCTTTATATGTTCTGTAACCAGTGTTTCTTGTTGTCAGATCGTTGTTACTTCCCTGAGGTTGTGTCGTGTGTCTGTGCTCTTCTCTCGCCGCCCTTGTGTGGATTATCTGCTGTGCTCCTTCCTACCCATCCGGACACACTCCCCTGGATTTCTCAGCACGCTATCATTGGAAGATGCGCCCTAGTCCCTGGGTCGGATTCCGTCTGAGTACAGTCTGTCTGTCCTGTTGCTGTTGTAAACTGTATTCATTAAACCATCGTTGCTTGCATCTTGCATCCGCCTCTGTATTGTCACAGAACGATCTGACCATACCATGGATGCAGCGAGTTCAACGAGTCTGACCGAATTCATTTCCCGCAGTATCACGAGAATGGATCAACAAGAGGAGAACATCTCCAGCACAGATCGGGCAGTACAAGCCCTTGCGACGCAGGTATCCCAGCTGATACAACAATTACAACATCTGAGGGGTTCCGCTGCGCCACCTACACCGGCAGTTCAACCCGCCCCGCCAGAGCCGGATTCCCAGCTAGAGCCACGGCTACCGACACCAGAAGGTTATTCAGGTGATCCTGACTATTGCAGAGCCTTTCTTACGAGATGTTCCATGCATTTCTCGTTGCAGCCACGGACCTTCAACCGGGAACAGTCTAAGGTAGCATTCATACTCACACTGCTATCAGGCAAAGCGGCTCTTTGGGGAACGGCGGTGTGGGCGAACCAGGACCCATGCTGCACCTCTTTCCAGACACTCTCCGAGGAGATGAGAAGGGTCTTCGATCGGGCCGTGGCGGGTAGGGAGGCGGCCAGACTACTCGCTGACCTTCGCCAAGGAGACCGTTCAGTATCGGAATACTCCATCCAATTCCGCACTCTGGCCGCAGAGTGTCAGTGGAACGAGGAGGCGCAGTGGGACATGTTCCTGCATGGGCTGGAGGACCGGATCCAGAAGGAGATTTATGTTCTGGACCTTCCCAGGAGTTTAAATGGACTAGTGGAACTAGCCTTGAGGGTCGACGCTCGTCTGAGTCGTATTGGCCGCCGAGCATGCCCTAACAGACCGTATAACGACACGGAGGGCGGGCATGCCAGCGGCGGGAACATGGCCAGTTCAGCCTCCGCTCACGAACCCATGCAGCTGGGGAGAGCTCGCCTCTCCCGGGAAGAGAGGGAGAGGCGGAGATCCCAAGGACTCTGTCTCTACTGTGGTAGAGCGGGCCACTTTATCCACTCCTGCCCGGTAAAAGATCAGGCCCGGTAGTAAACATGAGGCTACTATCGGGTGGTGTCACCACAGAGAAGACCTCATCATCTACTCTCCTCCCGGTAAGACTAAGATGGGCCACCCACACGCACGACACCCAAGCCTTACTGGACTCAGGAGCAGAGGGTAATTTCATGGACTTCAAGCTCGCTCACAAACTCCAGATTCCTATCACCTCACTCACGCACAAGATATCCGTCAACGCTCTCAATGGTCAAGAACTCCCCAACATTTCTCACACCACTGAACCTATCACACTCATCACTTCTGGCAATCACACTGAGATACTATCATTTCTACTCATGGACTCACCCCTTGCACCATTAGTTCTCGGCTCACCCAACACAACCCCAGAGTTGACTGGGGTCATAATTCTATATCCATGTGGAGTAACAAGTGTCTTGAGTCCTGTTTAGTGTCTGCCTGTTCGTCTGTGTCTGATTCTGTGTTTCTAGAGGAGGCAGTGGATTTGTCTAACGTGCCCGTTGAATACCTCGACCTGAAGGAGGTGTTCAGTAAGTCCCGTGCTGCTTCTCTTCCTCCGCATCGTCCCTATGACTGTGCAATAGAATTATTGCCAGGTGAGTCTCCGCCTAAAGGCAAGTTATATTCACTCTCTGTTCCTGAGAGGGAGGCTATGGAGAGATACATCTCTGATTCTCTGGCATCTGGATTCATTCGTCCTTCCTCTTCTCCAGCGGGGGCGGGGTTCTTCTTTGTGGGAAAGAAGGACGGATCTCTGCGTCCTTGCGTTGATTACCGTGGGTTGAATAACATCATAGTGAAGAATACCTATCCCTTACCGTTGATGTCCTCAGCCTTTGAAAGGTTACAGGGAGCATCCGTGTTCACTAAGTTGGATTTACGTAATGCATATCATTTGGTTCGCATAAGGGGGGACGAATGGAAGACCGCGTTTAACACCCCCAGAGGGCACTTCGAATATTTGGTCATGCCTTTTGGGCTATCCAACTCCCCAGCGGTTTTCCAGGCACTCGTCAATGACGTGCTGAGAGATATGATTGATCAGTTCATATATGTTTACCTGGATGACATACTGATTTTTTCTTCTTCTCTCCAGGAAAACGTTCAGCACGTCAGACGAGTGCTTCAGAGGTTGTTGGAGAATGGACTTTTTGTCAAGACGGAGAAATGCATTTTTCATGCACAATCCGTTCCATTCCTAGGTTACATCGTCTCGACTGAAGGTATTCGCATGGATCCTGACAAGGTTAAGGCTGTGGTGGATTGGCCAAGCCCAGATTCCCGTAAGGCCCTACAGAGGTTTCTGGGATTCGACAATTTCTACCGGCGTTTCGTTCGCAACTTTAGTCAGATAGTCGCTCCTCTTACCGCCTTAATCTCCCCCAGAGTGCCGTTCAGGTGGTCCGATACAGCCGAGGCTGCATTCGCCAAACTCAAGAGCCGCTTTGTTTCGGCTCCCATCCTCATAGCTCCCGATCCCTCGCGTCAGTTCGTAGTAGAGGTGGACGCTTCAGAGGTGGGGGTAGGTGCGGTACTTTCCCAACGTTCCTCTTCTGACGACAAGATGCACCCTTGTGCGTTCCTTTCCCATCGGTTATCACCTGCGGAACGCAACTACGACATTGGCAACAGAGAGTTGTTGGCAGTGAAGTTAGCACTGGAGGAGTGGCGCCATTGGTTAGAGGGTTCGGGGTACCTTTTATAGTTTGGACCGATCACAAAAATTTGGAATATATCAGAACCGCCAAGCGACTCAACTCCAGACAGGCGCGGTGGGCACTCTTTTCGGACGTTTTGACTTCTCTCTCTCGTATCGCCCGGGTTCCAAGAATGTCAAACCCGATTCCCTTTCTCGCATTTTTGACCATTCCGAACGCCCATCTACTCCCGAGTGCATCCTACCCGGGACCCTAGTGGTATCCACACTCACATGGGAGGTTGAATCGAGGGTCAAAACGGCCTTAGAAGGGGTAACGCCTCCGCCCGGTTGCCCGCCTAATCGGTTGTTTGTGCCGGAGGGGTGTCGGTCCGATGTTATTCGGTGGGGGCATTGCTCCAACGTAGCGTGTCATCCAGGAGTCAGCCGCACTAGCTTTTTGGTTAAGCAACGCTTTTGGTGGCCACTGATGGCTCGTGACATTCACAGTTTTGTCTTGGCTTGCTCGGTTTGTGCCACTGGGAAGACTTCTAATCGACCCCCAGATGGGTTACTCCAACCGCTGTCGGTCCCTTCGAGACCCTGGTCCCACATCGCGCTAGATTTTGTTACCGGCCTCCCGCCCTCCCAGGGCAAGACGGTGGTGTTGACCGTGGTAGACCGGTTCTCGAAGGCGGCTCATTTTATTCCCTTGCCTAAATTACCATCTGCCAAGGAGACAGCGGTAGCTGTCGTGGATCACGTCTTTCGCTTACATGGCCTGCCGATGGACGTAGTTTCTGACAGGGGGCCCCAATTTGTGTCCAAGTTTTGGCAAGAGTTTTGTAGGTTACTGGGAGCGAGTGTCAGCCTGTCTTCAGGGTTTCATCCCCAGAGCAACGGTCAAACGGAGAGGGCCAACCAAGATTTGGAGAGAGTGTTGCAATGTTTGGTTTCTAAGAATCCCTCTTCCTGGAGTCAACAACTCTCTATGGTTGAGTACGCTCACAATTCGTTGCCAGTGGCAGCTACGGGTCTCTCTCCGTTTGAGTGTAGTTTAGGTTACCAGCCACCTATCTTTCCCAGTACGGAGTCCGAGGTCACTGTTCCTTCCGCTCACGCTTTCATCCAGAGGTGCCGTCACGCATGGAGCAGAGCCCGTGAGACTCTTCTCCGGGTGGGGGCGCGCACCAAGGCTAAGGCCGATCGCCACCGGTCGAAGCCTCCGGTATACGTCGTTGGCCAAAGAGTGTGGCTTTCTACTAAGAACATTCCACTCCGATCCGTTTCGAACAAACTTGCCCCCAAATTTATCGGCCCGTTCAAAGTCACCAGGATCATTAGTCCGGTGGCGGTCCGGCTCAAGCTTCCTCCGGCGTATAGGAGAATTCATCCTACCTTTCATGTGTCTAAAATAAAACCTGTGTTTCAGGCACGCATTAACCCGCCGGTCCCGGTTCCCCCGCCGCCACGACTTGTTGATGGGGAACCCACCTTTTCTGTCAATTGTATTTTGGACTCTAGAAGGAGGGGACGCGGATTCCAGTACCTGGTGGACTGGGAGGGTTACGGCCCGGAGGAGAGAAGTTGGGTACCTGCTAGGGACATTCTGGATCACTCCCTTATCGATGATTTCAATCGACAGGTAAATTCGCCTGGGAACGCCAAGAGGCGTTCCTAGGGGGGGGGGTATTGTCACGGTTCATGAATCCACTGCCTCTCTTTCTCTCTCTCTCTCTCTCTCTCTCTCTCTCTCTCTCTCTCTCTCTCTCTCTCTCTCTCTCTCTCTCTCTCCCGTGTTTGTGTGGGCGTGGTTCCCAATCTCGGCCTGATTGTCTGCGCCAGCTGGAACCACTTATCTTCCCTTTATATGTTCTGTAACCAGTGTTTCTTGTTGTCAGATCGTTGTTACTTCCCTGAGGTTGTGTCGTGTGTCTGTGCTCTTCTCTCGCCACCCTTGTGTGGATTATCTGCTGTGCTCCTTCCTACCCATCCGGACACACTCCCCTGGATTTCTCAGCACGCTATCATTGGAAGATGCGCCCTAGTCCCTGGGTCGGATTCCGTCTGAGTACAGTCTGTCTGTCCTGTTGCTGTTGTAAACTGTATTCATTAAACCATCGTTGCTTGCATCTTGCATCCGCCTCTGTATTGTCACATCGCCATTCAAACATCCCTGCCAGTTCACTGTGTGAACACTGTAGCCTATTTTATATCCAGCAAACAAGAGCAAGGTGCTTTTTCCCCAATTCTATATTTTTATTGACAAAAATGGCAATTTCTGGAACACGCATTGGGCTAGGCAACTGATCAAGAGCTATAAGAGGAATAGAGGGAGGATGGAGAGAGAGAGAGAGGCCAGTGGAGATGCCAGAAGAGATGCATGAATTGCGCAAGAGGGAAACAGTGAAGACAGAAATGTGTAAATCAGGAGTTAATTCTTAAGCTGGGCTGTTAATCCACCATTCGAATGCTAGCGTATATATGCGTCAGTTTAATTAAATGTGCAATACAAAAAATATAGTGCCTAGGCCTATTTAATGAAACCCATTTAGGCAACAGATTTGAAAGCAGGGAATCCCATAGGGCGACGCACAATTGGCCCAGCGTCGTCCGGGTTAGGGTTTGGCCTGGGTAGCTGTCATTGTAAATAAGAATTTGTTGTAAACTGACTTACCTAGTTAAATAAAGGTTCAATAAAATAAATAAATCCCTGTCTCATCGGTAAACACGTATTAATGCAAGTGTGCTCTAAAGCAGCTCACATCAGCAGGGTGGGGGGGCGCTTTATACCGTGCATCGCTAAAATAATGATTATATTCCCATTTCCTCAATTTAAGTATTAGGCCTATGGGGACACCTATACATTTTGTAGCCAAGCACAAGTGATAAGTGTAGCCCTTCTTACCTTTTCCACATTTTGTTCTGTTACAGCCTTATTCTAAAATGTATGAAACTCCCCCCTCATCAATGTACACGCAATGCCCCACAATGACAAAGCAAAAACAGGTTTCAGAAAAAAAAATACATAAGTATTACATAAGTATTCAGACCCTTTACTCAGTACTTTGTTGAAGCACCTTTGGCAGCGGTTACAGCCTTGAGTCTTGGGTATGAAGCTACAAGCTTGGAACACATGTATTTGGGGAGTTTCTCCAATTCTTCTCTGCAGATCCTCTCAAGATCTGTCAGGTTGGATGGGGAGCATAGCTGCACAGCTAATATTAGGTCTCTCCAGAGATGTTCGATCATGTTCAAGTCCAGGCTGGGCCACTCAAGGACATTCAGAAACTTGTCGCAAAGCCACTCCTGCATTGTGTGCTTAGGGTTGTTGTTCTGTTGGAAGGATCACCCCAGTCTGAGGGCCTGAATGCTCTGGAGCAGATTTTCATCAAGGATCTCTCTGTTCTTGGCTCCGTTCATCTTTCCCTCGATCATGACGAGCCTCCCAGTCCCTGTCGCTGAAAAACATCCCCACAGCATGATGCTGCCACCACCATGCTTCACCAGAGGGATGGTGCCAGGTTTCCTCCAGAGAAGAAGCTTGGCATTCAGGCCAAAGATTTAAATCTTGGTTTCATCAGACCAGAGAATCTTGTTTCTCATGGTCTGAGAGTTCTTTAGGTGCTTTTTAGCAAACTACAAGCTGGCTGTCATGTGGCTTTTACTGAGGAGTGGCTTCCATCTGGCCACTGCAGATATGGTTGTCCTTCTGGAAGGTTCTCCCATCTCCACAGAGGAACTCTGGAGCTCTGTCTGAGTGACCATTGGGTTCTTGGTCAAGGTCTGACCAAGGTTCTTCTCCTCGATTGCTCAGTTTGGCGGGCGGCCAGCTCTAGGAAGAGTCTTGGTGGTTCCAAACCTCTTCCAATTAAGAATGATAGAGTAGAGGCCACTGTATTCTTGTGGACCTTTCAATGCTAATGTTTGGTACCCTTCCACAGATCTGTGCCTCGGCACAATCCTGTCTCTGAGATCGACGGACAATTTTTTTCAACATCAAGGCTTGGTTTTTGCTCTGACATGCACTGTCAACTGTGAGACCTTATATAGACAGGTGTGTGCCTTTCCAAATCATGTCCAATCAATTGAATTTACCACATGTGGACTCCAAGTTGTAGAAACATCTCAATGATGATCAATGGAAACAAGATACACCTGAGCTCAATTTTGAGTATCTTAGCAAAGGGTCTGGACACCTATGCAAATAAGGTATTTCTGTTTTGTATTTTTAATACATTTGCAAACATTTTCTAATAACCTGTTTTTGATTTGCCATTATGGGGTATTGTGTGTAGATTAATGAGGGAAAACATGTATTTAATCCATTTTAGAATGAGGTTGTAACGTAGCAAAATGTGTGAAACGTCAAGGGGTCTGAATACTTTCTGAATGCACTTGGAATGCATTGGTGTAGCCTTGTATCACTTAGACATGATGTTGTAATATCTTCACATCTATAATAAAGAACACCAGGCCTCCGTCATAAACTCAATTTAATGAAAAAATAAAGGTGGCAGTTTGGAAAAACGAAGAGCCATTCAGAAGGTATCCTAAAGTATCCTGTCTGGACTCCATCTTTAAATAAGAGAGGAGGGACAAATAGTATAACCGAAAAGAGCATAAACAAATCATTGTGATCAGTAAGTGCTGGAAATAATGACAGGTGCCAGTTTTGCGTTTCTTTCCTCTCAGTAATGGAATGCAACTGAAGCAAACGTAGCATGATTATTTCTAAATAAAAATGTCTAGGTTGGATCCATCTCAGTGCCCACATGCATACATGGCACCGGAGGAGGAGGAGATGGCTGCCGTTTTACGGTCCCTTATCCCCCCATTTGCGCTATTGTGTGTTTTTAAAAAGGTTATTTGTAACTTATTTTGTACATAATGTTTATGACCGAAAAGAGCTTCTGGATATCAGGACAGTGGTTACTCACCCCATTAGTGGAAGAAGATTTTTTCTTCAACGAGTCGGATGCAAAGGATTTACTTTGGACATCCGACAAGGCCCTCATCCCTGTCATTCGCAGGAGAAAGAGACGGAAATGTCGGGGAAGTAGGTCTGGGTACCTTGTAAGGATCCGGCGAGTGGGTAATCTGCCTTTACCATCGGTTCTATTAACCAACGTACAATCATTGGATAATAAAATAGATCAACTACGAGCACGCAAATCCTACCAACGGGACATTAAAACTGTAATATCTATTTCACCGAGTTGTGGCAGAACGACGACATGAATAACATACAGCTGCTGGTTTCACACTTTTTTGTCAGGATAGAACAGCTGTCTCCGGTAAGACAAGGGGTGACAGTCTGTGTAAATTTATAAACTACAGCTGTTGCACAAAATCTAAGGAAGTCTCAAGGTTTTTCTCACCTGAGGTAGAGTATCTCATGATAAGCTGTAGACCACACTATTTACCAAGAACGTTTTCATCTACATTCTTCGTAGCTGTCTGTTTACCACCACAAACCGATGCTGGCACTAGGACCGCACTCAATGAGCTGTATACGGCCATAAGCAAACAGGAAAATGCTCATCCAGAGGCGGCGCTCCTAGTGGTTGGGGACCTTAATGCAGGAAAAATTAAATCAGTTTTACCTACTTTCTACCAGCATGTTAAATGTGCAACCAGAGAGAAAAAAACTCTTGACCACCTTTACTCCACACACAGAGACGTGTACAAAGCTCTCCTACGCCCTCCATTTGGCAAATCTGACCATAATTCTATCCTCCTGCTTACAAGCAAAAACTAAAGCAGGAAGTGGTCAGATGAAGCAAATGCTAAACTACAGGACTATTTTGCTTGCACAGCCTGGAATATGTTCTGGGATTCTTCTGATGGCATTGAGAAGTACACCACATCAGTCACTGGCTTCATCAATAAGTGCATCAATGACGTTGTCCCCATAGTGACTGTATGTACATACCCCAACCAGAAGCCATGGATTACAGGCAACATCCGTATTGAGCTAAAGGGTAGAGCTGCCGCTTTCAAGGAGTGGAACTCGAACTCGGAAGCTTATAAGAAATTCCGCTATGCCCTCAGACGAACCATCAAACAGGCAAAGTGTCAATACAGGACTAAGATTGAATCCTACTACACCAGCTCAGACGCTCGTCGGATGTGGAAGGGCTTGCAAACTATTACAGACTACGAAGGGAAGCACAGCCGCGAGCTTCCCAGTGACATGAATGAGCCTACCAGACGAGCTAATTTACTTTTATGCTTGCTTTGAGGCAAGTAACACTGAAACATGCATGAGAGCATCAGCTGTTCCGGATGACTGTGTGGTCACGCTCTCCGTAGCTTCTTAACAGATAACAGATTCTACCACCAAGCAATAAGACTCCTGAACAGCTAATCAAATGGCTACAGACTATTTGCCTTGCCCCCACCCCCTCTTGTACAATGCTGCTACTCTATGTTTATTATCTATGCATAGACATTTTAACTCTACCTACCTACATGTTCGTATTACCTCAATTACCTCGACTAACCGGTGTCCCCGCACATTGACTCTGTACCAGCACCCACTGTATATAGCCTCGCTATTGTTATTTTATTGCTGCTCTTTAATTATATGTTACTTTTATTTAATTTTTATGTATTATCTATTTTGACTTTAAAAAAAACAAATTTAAAACGCATTGTTGGTTAAGGGCTTGTGAGTAAGTCAGTCTGTAAGGTCTACTACACCTATTGTATTCGACACGTGACATAATTTGATATGATTTGATTTGCCCATTCAACATGCTCCTAAGCCATGAAATTGAATCATCTGGTGGGAGTTGTTGTGCTCTATTATCCAACTATTATGGACAGGCATATTGAGCAGTGAGCACATAAAGTGAAAGATAACATTGCTTCAGTATAACCCTTTAAAAATACATATCATAACCTAGTCACCTAGTTAAATCAAGTAAGGTTAAACAACACACACTGTGCAGATGTTGATTTGCTATCCCTCCTGCATATAGATATGGGGGCAAAGGGAATGTGTATTGCCTTAATGACTGCTGGCTGCTTGTAATGGTTTTCCTCCTCTTCTGAGGAGGAGTAGGAAGGATCGGACCAATATGCAGCGTGGGACATGTCCATGTTAATATTTATTTAAACTGAACACAAAACAAAATAACAAGAGAACGAACGAAAACGAAACAGTTCTGTCTGGTGCAGACACAGAGACAGAAAACAACTACCCACAAATCATAGTGGGAACACAGGCTGCCTAAGTATGGTTCTCAATCAGAGACAACGATTGACAGCTGCCTCTGATTGGGAACCGTAGCAGGCCGAAAGCAGAAAAACAAAACATAGAACAAAAACATAGAATGCCCACCCCAACTCATGCCCTGACCAAACTATAATAGAGACAAAAGAGAAAATAAGGTCAGGACGTGACAGTACCCCACCCCAGAAAGGTGTGGACTCTGGCCGCAAAACCTAAACCCATAGGGGAGGATCTGGGTGGGCAACTGTCCGCGGTGGCGGCTCTGGCGCGGGACGTGGACCCCACTCCACCATAGTCTTGGCCCACTTAAGTGGCACCTTTGGAGCGGTGACCCTCGCCGCCGACCTCGGACTGGGGACCCTTGCAGCAGGCCCCTAATAGATGGGAGACTCTGGCAGCGCCGGACAGGCGGGAGACTCCGGCGGCGCTGGAGTGCAGGGCAACTGACCGATGGGCGGTCCCGGCAGCTCCTGACTTACGGTAAGCTCCGGCAGATTCTGACTGATGGGCGGCTCCGGCAGCTCCTGACTGACGGGCGGCTCCGGCAGCTCCTGAACTTACGGGCGGCTCCGGCAGCTTCTGACTTACGGGCGGCTCCGGCAGCTCCTGACTGACGGGCGGCTCCGGCAGCTCCTGACTGAGGGACGGTTCCGGAAGCTTCTGACTTACGGGCGGCTCCGGCAGCTCCTGACTGACGGGCGGCTCCGGCAGCTCCTGAACTTACGGGCGGCTCCGGCAGCTCCTGACTGACAGGCGGCTCCGGAAGCTCCTGACTGACGGGCGGCTCCGGCAGCTCCTGACTTATGGGCGGCTCCTGCAGCTCCTGACTGACGGGCGGCTCTGGCAGCGGTCCCCGAATATACGGGAGACTCCGGCAGTGTCAGAGTGCAGGGCGACTCCAGCAGCGCCGGAGTGAAGGGCGACTCCGGCAGCTCCTGACTGACGGGCGGCTCCGGCAGCTCCTGACTGACAGGCGGTTCCGGCAGCTCCTGACAGACGGGCGGCTCCGGCAGCTCCTGACAGACGGGCGTCTCCGGCAGCTCTTGACAGACGGGCGTCTCCTGCAGCTCCTGACAGACAGGCGTCTCCGGCAGCTCCTGACAGACGGGCGGCTCTGGCATCTCCGGACAGACGGGCGGCTCTAGCAGCTCCGGACAGACGGGATAACCTGGAGGGAGGAGACGGAAAGACAGTCTGGTGCGTGGGGTTGCCACAGGACCCACCAGGCTTGGGAGACCTACAGGAGACCTGGTGCATGGAGGAGGCACCGGATGGACCGGGCTGTGGGGGAGCACTGGAGCTCTGGTGCGTAGCCTTGGCACCACTCCTCCAAGCTGGATGACCACTTTAGCCCACACCCTCCAGAGTGCAGGCACATGTTGAACCGGGTTGTGGGCAAGCACTGGAGATCTGGTGCATACCACTCGCACCTGTCCCTTAGGCTCAATTCCCACATTTGCCCGGAACGGGCGGAGCGCAGGCATGGGACACACTGCACCCTCCCAGTGCCCCAGAGACACAGCACACAGAGCTGGTGCAGGATACCCTGGGCCGAAACGGCATACCGGAGACCAAACACGCTGGGCCGGCACAATACGCCCTGGCTGGATGCCCACTCTCGCATGGCACTTGCGGGGGGCTGGCCTATAGCGCACCGGGCTATGAGCGTGTACTGGCGACGCCTTGCGCTTAACCGCATAACACGGTGCCTGACAGGTACTGCGCTTCTTCCGGTAAGCACGGGGAGTTGGCTCAGGTCTATCGCTTGACCCGCCAATCTCCCCGTGTGCCACCCCCCCCAAAGGGGCTGCCTCTCGTGCCTGTTGCACTGCCATATCTCATATCGCTGACGCTCAGCTTTCACTGCCTCCAGCTCTTCCTTGTGGTGGCGATATTCCCCAGCCTGTGCCCAGGGTCCCTTGCCTTCCAGTATCTCCTCCCAAGTCCAGGAGTCCAGAACCCTCTGCTCCTGGTTACCACGCTGCTTGGTCCGGTTGTCGTGGGTAGTTCTGTAACGGTTTTCCTCCTCTTCTGAGGAGGAGTAGCAGGCCAAAAGCAGGAAAACAAAACATAGAACAAAAACATAGAATGCCCACCCCAACTCACGCCCTGACCAAACTAAAATAGAGACATAAAAAGGGAACTAAGGTCAGGACGTGACACTGCTGATGTTTCGCATTCAGATATTGTAGTTGAGGTGGTGCTGTTTATGAAGTTTGGAGATATTTGCAAGGGTCTCAGTCATATAAATAATGTACTGTATTTTCCCACAATTTGTTTGTAAGGGAGTATTGAGGTCATGGGACCTTTTTAAATAACTGTTCACCTTATTTTAGTGATGTGGAATGAACATCAGTAGAGAATCAATGAAATAGAATCAATGAAATAGAAATCATCTCCTTCATGATGCTCATACCATAGAGATACATATTGTTGCTCATACATTAAATCTAAAATGTTTTAGTCTTGCACTGTGCTTTCCTCAAATTGGCAAGGCAAAGATTTTGGCCCTGAGAGTCATGCTTAAATAACATTGTCAACACTTTCAGATATCAAACATATATTGACTAGAAAAATCAATAATTTAACATACTGTATTAGCATTACACATATTGTAAGACGCATCCAAGAAAATGTTTGGCAGAGCACAAGGTTGCTCTGCGGCTCGGTGCTGGAAAGGGTCCACATTGACAGATGGACTGAGAAACACATCAACATCAGTCTTAGTCAACATCAGCAGACCAAAATAACTTTCATTTGCATGGATTTTGTACACAGATCAAGAGATGCTTTTTGTATTGATTCAGATTTCTTTGGCATTGTTAGGTTCTGAACAAACAGAGTAAAAACTCAAATGGACGACTAGGAAAAGCTGAAAGTAAATTTCTTCACCCACTAGGTCATACAACTGCAAAGACAAAAAAAATGATCTCTTGATCTGTGTACAAAATCCATGTAAATCAAAGTTATTTTGGGCTATTGATGTTGACTAACACTGATGTTGATCAGTTTCTCAGTCCATCTGTCAATGTGGACCCTTGTGCTCTGTCCCTTCACACAAGCACATATATGTATAACCTCCTACTAGGCAGGGTCAACTCCTTACACATCTAGACAGCCAATACATCTCTGTTGCTAGGCAGAAACTTAATTGGTTCCTCTCACTGGTGTAGTCATGGCCCTGCCTGATGCTCGAACCTCCGTGTGGCTTGGAAGTGTATCCATGTGAAATAGGACTGTAGTGGGAGGGTCATTGGTTTGAGCCACTCCGGCCCCCCCTTCCAGACGTTTCTTGTCACTTCAAGTGTTGACTTGAATTCCTCGCTTCTCCCTAGTTCCGTAGCTGGCCTGCGTTATCAGAAACTGAAACCAGACGGTTGACCTTTGCCTCCCTCCTTAGTAACAAAATAACATGTTCAAACAGAATATTAACTTTCTGCACTTCCCCTACCTCAAGCTTCGATCCACCCTTCATTGTCCCCAATATATACATTCCTTATACATGTGAAGTAATCAATAAGTTCTAGTATTGTAACATGAATAAGTATATTTCAAGCTAGAATCCAACAGCATGAAAATGTCATTGAGCACACAGGCCACATGAAAGGCAAATGTCTTTTAAAGTGTCCCATGCAAACTAATTTAAAGTGCTACTTCATTCCAAAATCAGTGTGGCAGATGTTTCTTCTTTCTTCAAACGTTATAACATGTCACCATGAGTCAGCTTTCCCATTCATTTGGGGCTGATCTGGAACTTTATTGTAACAGATGGCATGGAAGGTGGACTCATCTCAGCATCAGGCCACTTTAAATATTGGAAAATGCCTGTCAAACCGTGATTTTTGGAGTGGACTAGGACTTTAGTTAGTTGGGAAGCTGTCCTAACTTGGACACCATAGGGGTAAGAAGGGGCAAGTGAAGGTACACTTGATTTTTTGCTATTTATGTGATTGATATCGATTGCAGATGTCAGAGAGGATTAAACGCCAAATGCTATCAAATAGTCAGCCACCAACTAAAAAGTGAACATTGTAGCAAATGCATCCCATGACATTTACAAATAGAACTTGGCTTCTATGATATTCTGTATCTGGAATGTACTGCATCTGGAATGACACGGCTCTGTAAATGCGGTGGATATTTTATGTCAATTACCCTAACTTGAAATGGAAACAATATGCAGATCTCCCGTTTGACCCTAGTAGAGACACAGATTGATCGCTCTTTCCCTTCAACTTTTCAGAGCAACTACTGTATATGACATGCTTGTCTCGGAGGGAGAATGTTGGGAAAAGGTTGTCAGTGTTAACAATTCCATCTTGACTGGCATTTACCTTTATCCCTGGTGAAGAGGACTTTTAATGTGCTGAGGTCCAATGCAATTATCTGGGATGGTCAGCCAGTATGACTAGACTGGAGTGAGGCTTTTGAGGTTGTAGTTGATGACATGGCCCACGTGCAACCATGCAATTTAACTGACATGATTGCGTGGCTTTACAACATTGGCGTAGGCCGTTCACTGCATCACCTGCTATGGTGGGAACAGATGTTGGATAAATAGCTTTGCAAATATCTTTTGAAAGATGTTACACAAGAGAGATGGTTTCAAGATTTGTTAAGGAAACACACAAGCAGCTCTTATTAGGATGGATGAGCAAGGACTTCTGAAAGATAACTGATGTATCTCTTCTCTACATCTGGTAATCTTTGGTGGTAAAATGTGAACGTTCAGCACCAGTGAGGTATGCAGATCATTTTTTAAGGTCTTCGGGAAAGGTGTTCTGTCTTCTAAAAGATGAGAGATGAGTTTTGAAAGATAATCCATACATTTTATACCAATGACAATCGAAGAAGGTTAAGTGCTCCTTTGGTCTGAAAAATAAAACTTAAATGAATGATGTAATCCCACTGTGAAAGGAGAAAATTAGAAAATGTTTCACTGATGTCTTCTCAGGCGTAAGTGTTACATTGACAACCACTTGGTATAATATAATACAGTATATCAGGAATACATAAGAATCTTAATTCATACCCTTCATCATGAGAGATGTATAGTAACTAGATTCCACAAGCTGTGCTCATTAGCTTAAAAGGTGAACTATGTCAACACTAAAGGAGAAGTTTACATTTTTTACAACCAAATCTCAATTATTTTCTGAACAGCAAAGCACTCTGTATAATGATGCAGTTCAATCAATGTTGTACACATATACCATTGCGTATAAAGTTTGGAATGACACAATGTTGTGTGTACAACATCTTAAGACCTGCAACGCTATATTGAGAGCTTTGCCATTTCTAAACGGACGTACTTGGGTGTTTTTGGAGCCTTTGTTCATGTTTTTCCAGTGCCACCATACTGCAGAACAAGTATGAGAAAGTGATTTGCTCTTTGGGGTAAAAGATATCACAAAAAGGTGTCTGGATCCTTCTATAACATGCCATTTACATCAAAAGTAGAGATTTAAAAACGTATCCTTTTTATAAATGAAAGCAATATGACATCATCCTTTATAGCTGGGAAATTTCCTTCTTGCAGAATTTGATCACAGCAGAATAGAAATTTGCCAAAACTGCCCTTGGCTCTTCCTAATGTACCCACCATGCCTCTAGGGAAGGCACAAATACAGTAGATTAGCCTCTCCATTGGATACCAAGCAGTTAGCCTAGCTAATGCTACCCAGCATTAATGCTCCATTAATCCCTGGAAACTGTGGGATGTGGAACGAGCATTCATCAGAACAGCCATTGGCAAGGGGTTGACCAAGTGCCATGGAACTGCTACCAGTAATTGCGGTTTTTCACTTTGGCCGCTGATGCTAATTCATCCTGTCAATAACTGCCTGAGACAACCATTTTACCAAATTAGCATTGTCTGGGAAACCCTGTTCTAGAGCATCAAATAATGACAGAAGAGAAGCTGCTTGTATCTAATTATATGACAAGTTGACTAACAAATAGCCTATCAAATGTTGGAATGTATAAGCAGAATAATATCTAATTGAGGCTTAAAAACGTTCAGAGTTTTCGGGTGCTACATTTCCTAATTTCCTAATCGGTTTGTTGATCGGTTTTAAGGAAATTAAAAACTGTGAAAACGATCCACCACACTTCTGATAGTATTTAAATTAATTTTGGATGCATATTTTATGTGGTTCAAAGTCAAAAACTGTCAGACTTTGTTGCCTGTTTTTTTTTCTATTTTAGGCTACACAGAACTTTTTATTGTCAGTGCACATTCGCAAATCCTCAAGATGAAATTAATTTATATATTTTTCACTCCATATTTTTCACTTCACACACTTAGCTCTGCAGGAGTTCTTATAATAGCTACATGTACATGTGAGTCCTACAGTCAGTTACCATTCCAACCATTACTGTTCCCATCTGAACTTCAAAGGTGATACTAAGCGAAACTGAGCCTGCACAGACTGCGAAAAACAACAGTAAGTAGGATAAGATGTTTACGTTCCACAGTATCTCGTCTAAGATGCATGTCTGGCAGACATATCAGTGTGGATGACGGATCACCACCTCAAGCTGAACCTCGGCAAGACGGAGCTGCTCTTCCTCCCGGGGAAGGACTGCCCGTTCCATGATCTCGCCATCACGGTTGACAACTCCATTGTGTCCTCCTCCCAGAGCGCTAAGAACCTTGGCGTGATCCTGGACAACACCCTGTCGTTCTCAACTAACATCAAGGCGGTGGCCCGTTCCTGTAGGTTCGTGCTCTACAACATCCGCAGAGTACGACCCTGCCTCACACAGGAAGTGGCGCAGGTCCTAATCCAGGCACTTGTCATCTCCTGTCTGGATTACTGCAACTCGCTGTTGGCTGGGCTCCCTGCCTGTGCCATTAAACCCCTACAACTCATCCAGAACGCCGCAGCCCGTCTGGTGTTCAACCTTCCCAAGTTCTCTCACGTCACCCCGCTCCTCCGCTCTCTCCACTGGCTTCCAGTTGAAGCTCGCATCCGCTACAAGACCATGGTGCTTGCCTACGGAGCTGTGAGGGGAACGGCACCTCAGTACCTCCAGGCTCTGATCAGGCCCTACACCCAAACAAGGGCACTGCGTTCATCCACCTCTGGCCTGCTCGCCTCCCTACCACTGAGGAAGTACAGTTCCCGCTCAGCCCAGTCAAAACTGTTCGCTGCCCTGGCTCCCCAATGGTGGAACAAACTCCCTCACGACGCCAGGACAGCGGAGTCAATCACCACCTTCCGGAGACACCTGAAACCCCACCTCTTTAAGGAATACCTAGGATAGGATAAAGTAATCCTTCTCACCCCCCCCTTAAAAGATTTAGATGCATTATTGTAAAGTGGCTGTTCCACTGGATGTCATAAGGTGAATGCACCAATTTGTAAGTCGCTCTGGATAAGAGCGTCTGCTAAATGACTTAAATGTAAATGTAAATGTAAGATCAGCAGATCCAAGGATCTGCAGTTCTTCTCGGTTTCTTGGTGGCTATAGTTTACAGCTGGCAGACTGGTTTTCCTTAGGTGAGCTTGTGTATAAGCTCAGATGGATGGTTGGAATCATCCTTCTGCTGAGACTGTGTTACACAACATCAGACCCTGCGTGGTTGAGAGGTGCATTTTTTTGAGCGATTGTGATTCTAGGTCCCTCACTCTTGTCACATTTGTGATTAAGTGCATGGCTGTGGTTTGTCAAAGCCCTTTGGTCCTTAGGTTTGCAAATGACTTACCATGGCCCTTAACCATGTTCATCTTTACAATAAGCATGGCGTTGTCACTATCAGCTGTTACACACCCGGCTTTAGGGTTCATGTAGTCTTCAGGCTCATGATCTCAGTGAGAAAATGTGTCATTTTAATTTTATGATTGGAGAGGCATTGGATAACCAGGTAAAGATGTATTTTCATGATGACATCAAGACAACTGGGAAAGATGTCCTATTTTTTATTGTTATCTGGTCAGTAAACCATGATGACAATGTGTCAACTAGGGCTAGGAATTCCCAGGGACCTCACGATACAATATTATCATGATACTTAGGTTCCAATACGATATGTATTGCAATTCTCTCGATTCTATATGTATTGTGAATCGATGCCGCAATTTCTTTGCGATTCAATATGTATTGTGAATCGATGCCGCAATTTTTTTGCGATTCAATGTTCAAAACATACTGCAAACCAGGGTCAAGAGATAAACATGGAAATAAAAGTGCTCATCTCCAAGTGATTTTAATTTTGGAAATCTGTACTAAAGAGAGATATATGTGATCGTATACAAATTTAAGCAAGATAAGAAATTGATAGTTTAGTCAATATTTGATCTGTTTGGGATTCATTCTTGTCATCACATAGTAGTCTAAAAATTATTTGTAATTTTCTTCCAGCCCCATGACCATCCTCTCAAGAAAAAAATGGTCCAAGGCTGAATCTGGTTGATGACCCCAGGCCTAGAGGTTAGAGACAGACCACCATAATCGAGGCACTCAACCAGTCAGCAGCTTTGCATTGGTTTTTGATTATTTTGTGGAAGTTGGGATGGAAACTGAGGTTCAAGCCCGTAAGCAGTCAGACCTGTGTGCTTCAGAAACAGATAACCAAATACAGTATGATTTGTAGGTATATTTCAGGAACATATAGGCAGTGGGTGGCCTTTGTATGTGAAAGTACACCCGTTTAGTTTGATTATCATGAAAGCAGATGCAATTAACCTATCCTCCAGAGAGCACATAAACACTCTGAACTGTGAATAAATCAACTCTGTGAGCGAAACACCATGGGAGTCCTGTAAATACTTCATGTTTCACAAATTTTCATAATTGACTGCTAATTGAAACATTGCTAGAAAAACGCTGAAGTGTTTTGGAGAAACACATCCAGAGCTCATTGACTGATTATGTAGAGCTAGCTCCCCTTGAGTGGACGATACTGTGAGATGTTTACGTGTATAATTTTTAGAGGGCTCCTTTAATATTTAAATGTGCTCCCACTCAGGAAATACACCCATTTTAAAATGGTCAACCGCTCTTTAATTTTCTGTGGTGTTATGGGTTACGTGGTCTGCGGTTGTGAGGCTGGTTGGACGTACTGCCAATTTCTCTAAAATGACTTTGGGGGCAGCTTATCATAGAGAAATGAACATAAAATTCTCTAGCTACAGCTCTGTTGGACATTCATGCAGTCAGCGTGCCAATTGCAGGCTCCCTCAAAACTTTACACATCTGTGGCATTGTCCCCAGCACAAGATGCACCTGTGTAATGATCATGCTGTGCAATCAGCTTCTTGATATTCCATACCTGTCAGGTGGATGGATTATCTTGGCAAAGGAGAAATGCTCACTAACAGGGATGTAAACAAATTTGTTCACAAAGTTTGAAAGAAATAAGTATGGAAGATCCCAGAGATTTTAATTTCAGCTCATAAAACATGGGACCAATACTTAACATATTGTGTTTATATTTTTGTTCAGTGTAGTATGCGAGAGACAACAACTTTGATATTGAAACACGGCTCTTGAATTTTCAGCAGGAACTTCGTTCAACGTCTCAGAGGAGAAGACAAACTGCCCCCTAGGATATTTTCCTTGTGGCAACCTGAGCATGTGCCTGCCCCAGCTCATGCACTGCAACGGTGTCGATGACTGTGGAAATGAAGCAGATGAGGAGAACTGTGGTGAGTTGTCAGTTTATTCATTTATATATTTAGTTATTGCACGTGTCGAACTCCAGTCCTGGAAGGACGAGTGTCTGGGGGTTTTACTCCTCCTTTATAGTTGATTAATTGATTCGTTAGGAACTACCATAACCTGGTTGTCTAGGTCTTAATTGGCCACAAATTAAAAGGAAATAGCAAAAACCAGTAGACACACATCCCTCCAGGAATTGAGTTTGACACCTCTGATTTACTTGCTCATTTATTATGTTCGCAAGTATTCTGACTGTGCAGGAACATACCCCACCAGGATACATTTTTTGTAGCACTGTGGAAAAGTCAGTTGTTTTTTTAATCAACTGTTTTATTATACAGTATGTTCAAAAAGTAGGCTGAATAAATCATTAGACAGCTAATAATTAGATTGTCAGTGCACAGAAGGTCAGTTCTGTTGATTTTTAAAAAAGGACATTCTACTCTAAAATGCAGACATTAACGGAGTGAATAGTCTGTGGCTGTGGTGATCGGGGTCCTTGGTGATGTCTCCAGCGATGCACTGGGCAGTCTTCACCACTCTCTGAAGGGCCTTGTGGTCATGAACAGAGCAGTTTCCATACCAGGCCATGATGCAGCTGGTCAGGACACTTTTGACCAGGGCAGTGGTGTTGTCAGTCCATATGTGGTGATGTGTACACCAAGGAACCTGAAGCTGTTGACTCTTTCCACCGAAGTCCCGTTGATGTAAATCAGGGCATGTCCTCCTCCCTGCTTCCTGAAGTCAACAATCAACTCAACTTCATTTTGCTGACATTGAGGGAGAGGCTGTTGTTTTGGGACCACATTGCCTGGTCTCTGACTTCCTCCCTTTAAGTTGTCAGTGATCAGGCCTACCACCGCGGTGTCATCTGCAAACTTGATGATGGTGTTGGTGTCATGCTTCACACACAGTCATGAACAGGGAGTAGAGCAGTGGGCTGAGGACACATCCCTGGTGGGCCCCTCCTGTGTTGAGAGTCAGAGTAGGGGAGGTGCTGTTGCCAATCATCACAGCCTGTGGCCTGCCCATCAGGAAGTCCAGGATCCAGTTGCAGAGGGTGAGGGTAGTTTGGAGATCCAGGGCCCTGAGCTTGGTGACAAGCTTGGAGGGAACAATGGTATTGAATGTTGACCATTTGTCAATGAACAACATTCTTACATAGGTGTTACTTTTGTCCAGGTGTGATAAAGCCATGTGGATAGAAATGGAAATGGCATCTTCCATGGATCTGCTGGAATGGTAGGTGAATTGGAGTGGGTCCAGTGGGTCTGGCATGCTGGCTTTGAAGTGGGTCTTGACTAACTTTGGCCATAACCAGCCTCTCAAAGCACTTCATGTTGAAAAAACGCCCCAAACATTTTTTTTATTACATCCACCCGAGACATGAACTGTTCTCCATGTTCCCGTCCGGCAGGTGGTACTGGTGCATCATGGCTCAGACCAATAGAATCTGTTTAAGAGTCTATCACCTAGCTGCTGCCATACAGTTTACTATTATTATTATTTATCCTTCTACCTACCAGTCACTTTCTCCTAATCCCTGCCTATATGTACATATCTACCTCAATACTCCAGTATCCCTGCACATTGTCATTTTGGTACTGGCACTGACCCAGTATATAGTTTCCTCTTTTATTTATTATTTCTCGTGATTTAAAATAAATTTATATTTTTTTCTTATTAGTTATACTTTTCGATATCAGATACTGCACTTTTGCAAAGGTAAACTGAGTTAAGCATTTCACTGTACTTGTGCATGTGATAAAACAAAACTTGAACTTGAATTTGAACTTGACGGTGAGTACAATGGGGTGATAGTCATGTAAGCATGTCACATTGGTGTTCTTTGACACTGGAACGATGGTGGTTGTAGCATGTGGGGACTACAGCCTGGGATAGGGACATGTTGATGCCTGCCAGCTAGCTGGCACATGCCCTGAGCACATGGCCAGGGATGCCATCTAGGCCGGCAGCATTGTGATTATTCACTCTCTTGAGAATATTTGTCAGAGTCAGCCTTGGAGAGCAGTGGGAACCCTACTGGATGGCTCGTGTTGGTCGCCTCAAAGCGAGCATAGAATGTGTTGAGCCCATCTGGGAGGGAGGACTCGGTGGGCATCACACAGCTGGCTATACCTTGGTAGTTCATAATGGCCTGTAGTCCTTGCCACATGTGTCGTGTTTCTGAGCTGTTGTATTGTGATTCCAGTTTGAGTCTATATTGTCTTTTTGCATCCCTAATGGAATCCGGAGCGCGCAACCCTATAATCAGGGTTTGCTCTGCTGACGTTGAATTCTGCAGTTTGGGCTCTCGGCATGGCCCGGATTCCTCAATTCATCCAGGGATTTTGGTTGGGGTTTGTCTGTTTTTTTTCTGTGGGTACAATATCATCAACAAATGTTTCGATGAAACTCATGACTGATGATGTTTATGCCTCAATGTTAGTGGATGAATCATGGGTTGATGAGTCCTTGAACATATTTCAATCCGTATTCTCAAAATAGTCCTGGAGTATTGAATCAGCTCGCTGCGTCCATCATTTCACTATTCTCTCCATTGGTGGCTCCCCCTTGAGTTTCTGCTTGTAGGCGGGGAGTAGTAACAGGGAGACATGATCTGATTGGCTGAAATGGGGGTTGGAGGTGGCTCTCTGTCACGTCCCGGATGTTTGTGTAAACATGACTGACTATGTTCCATTCTCTCATAGGAGACATGTTGGTGATATTTTGTCAGATTTAGTTTTGCCTGGTTAAAAGAGTGTGCAATGCTGTCATTAAGGCAAAGGGTGGCTACTTTGAAGAAACTCAAATATGAAATATATTTAGATTTATTTAACATGGTTGCTACATGATTCCATATGTGTTATTTTATTGTTTTCATGTCTTCATTATTATTCTACAATGTAGAAAATAGTAAAAATAAAGACAAACCCTGGAATGAGTAGGTGTGTGCAAACTTTTGACTGGTACTGTAGGTTCCAATTTAATCCGGTCCAGCCTTGATTTGACCTGGTCTGGGCCGGCCTTCATTTTAACCTCCACAGATGTCCGGTCCGAACCAGCCTATATATTGCCCAAATCTACACGTATATAATTGGTTCAGATTTGGTCTGGGCAGGGCTGGCCTTGATGTGGCCCAAACATAGATGTCTATAAATGGTTCCGATTGATGAAGTACAGACCAGACAAAATCTGAACCAATCATACATAGACAGCAATGTTTCATAAGTTTGGACAGTACAGTATGGTACAGTACATTATAGTACAGTAGAGCACCGGCGATTACAGTACAGCACAGTAGAGCACAGCAAAGTACAGTACGGTACAGTAATGTACAGTAAAGAAAAGTGGAGAACAGCATAGTTCAGTACGGTAGAGTACAGTACCGTACATTAGAGCACAGTAACCCTAACCCTACTCTACTAAACGAATATACTGTACTAAGCTGTACTGTACGGTACTGTGCTATGCTGTGCTATTCAAACTTGGGAAACATAGAGGTCTATGATTGGTTCAGATTTAGTCCAGTACGTACCGCCCTTAATTTTCCCCCCAAAATACATATATGATTGGTTCAGATTTAGTCCAGTACGTACCGCCCTTAATTTGCCCCAAAAAATACATATATGATTGGTTCAGATTTGGCCGTGCCGACCTTGATTTAACCCCAAAAAAGACATTGGATTGGTTCAGATTTGGTCCGCACCGGCCTTGATTTGACCCAAAAATTACATCTATGATTGGATCTGATTTGAACAGGTCCAAACCGGACGAAATCTGAACCAATCATAGACAGCTATGTTTTATAAGTTTGGACAATACAGATAGTACAGTAGAACTTTGCAGATTACAGTACAGTAGAGCACAGTAGACTACAATATATCCTGTATTGTACTCCACTGTAATCTACTCTACTGAACTGTACTGTACGGTGCTGTGCAAACTTGGGAAACTATGATTGGTTCAGATTTGATCCAGTCTGGATCGGCCTTGATTTATCTCAAAGAGGCTGGAGAGGAGACTGAGTCTGCACCAGCAACACTAGCTTGGTGTGCAACGACCGGTGGTCGGGCTAATGTATTTTGTATTGTTTAGGGCAAAACTAAATAATGGATGCAGCTATGGTGGTAGCTAACTCCTGTCTGAGTTTGACTAATACAGTGAACTAGGAGCAACAAACTGTAACGGCATCACCAGCCTGAATCTAATCCAATCTGGAACTACAGTCAGTCTACATCTGTAAAGTATAGAATTAGGGGTTTCCACTAGTTACCACAGCCATAAAATCCAAATGGGCTATATTGTCAAAATTCATGAAAACAAAATTGTGCTTTTTGGTCTTAATTTACGGTTAGGGTTAGGCATAATGTTAGCAGTGTGGTTAAGGTTTAGGTTAGGTTTAAAATCACAAGCTTTTTCTTTCTTTATAACAAATTGCAATTTACCACTTGGCTGTATCACCCTGTCACAGGCCCTCCCAGTTAACACCACCTCAGAAGATGAAGAAGTGCATTGTTTATGAGGATTGCCTGCTGCAGTTGTTCGAGAGATAGTCCAGTTTTCAGCCAAACATGCAACATAGAGAAGACCAGAAAGGGGACCCTCAGGATCAAACAAAGATGAACCCGCTGTGAGAATTCCTATAAATGGAACAGGGAGAATATTTGAATCAGGTTGGTGATACCTGACCAAAACAGTTTTGCGTTTTGCCGCAATTCACCTCAACCTCCATAGCCTGGTGGAACCAGCCTGATCATTACGTTTACCTTTTCATCAGTTGGCCTGCCTAGGCTATCTGGACAGAGTAGGCCGTAGTGTTGTTGAATAACGCAAACTTTGTAACGGCAGTCAAACTAAAGTTGAATGGCCAAAGTTGCTAAACTTGCTTGATAACCACCAACAAATGACAGAATTTCTCCCATTTGGCTAAATTGAGTTGATAATTATACATATAGCAGATCAGCTCATGAATAATGGGGAGATGAAGAGAGGAAATTGTTTAAATATCAAGGTATCTTATCGGGGGGCCAACTCTGTTTAAAAAAGATCCATATCTACCCTCCTACCATTTGTTGATCACAGATTCTCTACCGAAGCTCAATGCAAGACGGCACAGAGAAGCGGGTGACATGTCTCGCCTATGCATGTCAAAATACTGCAATGACGTGCTTTTATCATGACAGAATGACAGAATAAAGTTAGGAATTTTCATACAAGACAGGAATCAGGATTTTGGATATCAGTGGGATTGGGATGATAATACACTTTATTTAGGCTACATTATTGCATGCTAAATGTTTCTGATCAGTGATAGACAAGCCAACAAATAAATTGGCTACCACTTCCACTTGTCCAGCCAGAGATCAATTACCAAGCACAGACAGATTCAGTTAAACAAAATCACATTGATTGATTATCAGACAGGCTTTTTGTTGGGAGTAGGACCGGCTACGAAGTGAGCAATGAGCAACATCCACTTGTATAACATGCTAGCAAAATGGTATGATCAGCTAATATATGAGCAAACTTGAGTAAAGATGATAATTAGCACTCACCTCAACTTAGCTAACATTTCCCCAGCCTAATTGTTATCAAACAACCGAAACGGTGATGTAAATATATATGTTGCTTTAACAGTTGTATATGACTTTGGGAGTTTCAATATAAGCAACAATTTGATACGTGCCTTAAATTGCATTAGCCTACTTTATTCCAATATTTTCTTCATTCAGTTGATCATAACTAAGATGGGTTTTCCTCTCTTTGCGTTTTTTATTAATTAATTTTAAAAAATTCACTCTGCTGCCGCCACATTGTTCTCAACACCAGTTTAAATCAAAACTTTTCTGTGATGTCGGACTAGGCCGTGGCTCAGGCTTCAGCTCACCAGGCTTGGGGCAGACCGGGATCGAATTTTCAGCTCTGATGAAAACTCTAAACTGCATTTTGGTCTCGTGTGCAATCTGGCAGTGTCAACTATGCGTGTGCTTTGAATTTATGCTGACTTTGTATAAAGTAAATACGCTTAGGAGAAAAGGCTGTTGGCAGCCTGATGATGTCACACCCTGACCATAGTTTGTTTTGTATGTTTCTATGTTTTGTTTGGTCAGGGTGTGATCTGAGTGGGCATTCTATGTTGGATGTCTAGTTTGTCTATTTCTGTCTTTGGCCTGATATCGTCTGTCCAGAGCCGCCAGAGTCTCCCGTCTGTCATGAGCCGCCAGAGACTCCCGTCTGTCCAGAGCCGCCAGAGTCTCTCGTCTGTCCAGAGCCGCCAGAGTCTCCCGTCTGTCCAGAGCCGCCAGAGTCTCCCGTCTGTCCAGAGCCGCCAGAGTCTCCTGTCTGTCCAGAGCCGCCAGAGTCTCCCGTCTGTCCAGAGCCGCCAGAGTCTCCCGTCTGTCCAGAGCCGCCAGAGTCTCCCGTCTGTCCAGAGCCGCCAGAGTCTCCCGTCTGTCCAGAGCCGCCAGAGTCTCCCGTCTGTCCAGAGCCGCCAGAGTCTCCCGTCTGTCCAGAGCCGCCAGAGTCTCCCGTCTGTCCAGAGCCGCCAGAGTCTCCCGTCTGTCCAGAGCCGCCAGAGTCTCCCGTCTGTCCAGAGCCGCCAGAGTCTCCCGTCTGTCCAGAGCCGCCAGAGTCTCCCGTCTGTCATGAGCCGCCAGAGACTCCCGTCTGTCCAGAGCCGCCAGAGTCTCCCTTCTGTCCAGAGCCGCCAGAGTCTCCCTTCTGTCCAGAGCCGCCAGAGTCTCCCTTCTGTCCAGAGCCGCCAGAGTCTCCCGTCTGTCCAGAGCCGCCAGAGTCTCCCGTCTGTCCAGAGCCGCCAGAGTCTCCCGTCTGTCCAGAGCCGCCAGAGTCTCCCGTCTGTCCAGAGCCGCCAGAGTCTCCCGTCTGTCATGAGCCGCCAGAGTCTCCCGTCTGTCATGAGCCGCCAGAGTCTCCCGTCTGTCATGAGCCGCCAGAGTCTCCCGTCTGTCATGAGCCGCCCGAGTCTCCCGTCTGTCATGAGCCGCCCGAGTCTCCCGTCAGAATGGAGCCGCCAGAGTCTCCCGTCAGCATGGAGCCGCCAGAGTCTCCCGTCAGCATGGAGCAGCCAGTCAGCCAGGATCTCCCGTCAGCATGGAGCCGCCAGAGTCTCCCGTCAGCATGGAGCCGCCAGTCAGCCAGGATCTGCCAGAGCCGCCAGGATCTGCCAGAGCCGCCATTCAGCCAGGATCTGCCAGAGCCGCCAGTCAGCCAGGATCTGCCAGAGCCGCCAGTCAGCCAGGATCTGCCAGAGTCGTCAGTCAGCCAGGATCTGCCAGAGTCGTCAGTCAGTACTGAGCTACCCCTCAGTACCGAGCTGCCCCTTAGTACCGAGCTGCCCCTCAGTACCGAGCTGCCCCTCAGTCCCGAGCTGCCCCTCAGTCCCGAGCTGCCCCTCAGTCCCGAGCTGCCCCTTAGGTCCGAGCTGCCCCTCAGCCCAGTGGGGTCCTTTAGTAGGGTTGCCAGTCCTAGGTTGGTGTCGAGGGTCGTCGCTAAAAGGTTTCTACTAAAGTGGACTAAGACTATGGTGAAGTCGGGGCCACGTCCAGCACCAGAGCCGCCACCGCGGACAGATGCCCACCCAGACCCACCCCAATAGGTTCAAGTTTAGCGGCCTGGGGGGGGGGGTGTACTGTCACACCCTGACCATAGTTTGCTTTGTATGTTTCTATGTTTTGTTTGGTCAGGGTGTGATCTGAGTGGCCATTCTATGTTGGATGTCTAGTTTGTCTGTTTCTGTGTTTAGCCTGATATGGTTCTCAATCAGAGGCAGGTGTTAGTCATTGTCTCTGATTGGGAGCCATATTTAGGTAGCCTGTTTTGTCATTGTGGGTTGTGGGTGATTGTCTATGTTAGTCGCTTGTGTCAGCACAGTTCTCATTATAGCTTCATGGTCGTTATTATATTATTGTTTTTTATAGTTTGTATTCAGTGTTCAGTGCTTTCCTTAATTAAAAAATCATCATGAACACATACCACGCTGCATTTTGGTCTGCTCCTTACGACGATCGTGACCGCTGTGGTGCTGTGGCACATGTTTTCACAGGAAAACTTTCAAGGAACCAGAGTCAAATGTTCTCAACCTCCCTGAAACCTAAAGATAAACATTCCAAGAACAGACCATTTTCACTTCAGTTCTCAGAAAAAAAACTTTACCGGTCAGGAAGCGTATGACTCGTTTTTCCAACCATTGTGAAACCAAAAACATACATTCCCACAACTTCCAAGGAACCAAATGTGCTAGCTGGGTCATGAAAGAGGGGCATGGGAGTTTTAACATTAATGTCACGCTTGTAGTAAATATATTTACAGACGTACAGGCAAACTCCACTTGCTTGTATACAGAGCCCTTTAATATCAGCAATGAAACCATATTTGTATGTGTAATGTCCAATAGAAAGGGCTGTCCAGTTGCAGTGACATGTGGCCGGCTTCTTCGCTCACCTGTGCTAGCTAGTTAATCCATTAGGCTATTGTTAACATTTTATATAATAAAGCCGGCAGCAGGCTACAATGCAAAGAAGCATTTTAGAAATGCTGAAGCGAGGAGGCGGTGATGGCCCATCATCATCCTCAAACAAAAGATCCAGAGTGCAGCATGAAGAGGCAACCACCAGGGAGGGGCAGCGGGACTGTTACTGGCCACGGCGGGGATGGAGCAGGAGGAGGAGCGGGCTGCTGTTGTGGTGGGAAACACGTCTAGGGCAACTAGCAGTGTGGATGCTGTAAATAGTAGACACAGAGGGAACCACTGAAAATGGCAAGGGGATGAACAGTGCCCAGGTATTCCCGTCTGTTTGGTCACGTACCCAATATGAGCAGTCCAAGAAAGAAAAAAAACACATGGCTCTCTGCGTCGGAGGGGGGAAATGGGCTTCGCGACCTGCCTTGAGCTGCAGGCTCCAAATTGTTTTCTGCCAGGGGTGTCAACATTACAGTGCAGTGGGCTGACTGCAAAATAGCACCCTGTGGTAAAATGAAAGAGACCCACATAGAATCGACGAGCAGAAAAACAGCATGGAACACTAGGAGGCCACTAGCGTTTTAGGTACAGCCAAAAAAGTACTCCTTAACTTAAACACCAACAGTAAGGTGGCAGCATTTCAGTCAACTTCCAATGTTTTTCGGCACGGCATATTGCGTTGCAAAACAGAATACACAGATTTTGAAAGTCTTCTAGACATGCAGGCTGCAAATGGGGTAGATATAGGGCGACTGCTACCCGGCAAAACTGTGTGCGGGGAAATAATTGATCATCGCTGCTGACATGCGGGAAAAAACTTGTGCAGAAGAGGTTTAACAACAAATCAAAAATGTCTGTGCTTGTTGATGAGTCCACCATCTTGTTTAAAAAAAATCGACCCTCATCATTTTCCTGAGTGTTGATGGCATCATGGAGCTCCTTACTTTCCCCCTGGACCTCGTAGAGCTCCAAAGCATGAGTGGAGCCCACATAAAATAACAGATACTAACCTGTCTCATGCGTAACGACTTCACTGATGAGTTCTTGAGGGAATTGCTCATTGGCTTGGTGGCTACAGGAGGAACTAATGACTAAGTCATTCCTCGACTCACTTTACACGCAATAAAAACAACAGGGAGATAGGTGCAATAGCTAGACACCTTGCTTAATAAAATAGGGAGGGTATTTAGTGTGAGGTGGGTTGCATCATCTTGGCTCAGTATGGAGATTCTTCCCTGCTCTCGCCAAGCACTTCGAAGAGGCTTCCCAGGATCAACAGCAAGACAACAAAGAACAAAGACAGAGCCAAGTTCCAAGGTATGCTCTCCAAACTGTGCTCCGTGAACTTTGTGAACGACCTTTGGTCAGTGGTGGAAAAAGTGCCCAACTGTCATACCTGAGTAAAAGTAAAGATGCTTGAATAGAAAATGACTCAAATAAAAGTTGTTTCAAAAGTAAAAGTATAAATCATTTCAAATTCCTTATATTAAGCAAACCAGATGGCACAATTTTCTTGTTTTTTATTTTATTTACAGGGGCACACTCCAACACTCAGACATCATTTATAAACAAAGCATTTTGGTTTAGTGAGTCTGCCAGATCAGAGGCAGAGGCATGGATGATCCTGGATGTTCGTTTGATAAGTGTGTGAATTGGACTATTTTCCTGTCCTGCTAAGCATTCAAAATGTAATGAGTACTTTTGGGTGTCATTGAAAATGTATGGAGCAAAAAGTACAATATTTTCTTAAGGAATGTAGTAAAGTAAAAGTAGTCAAAAATATAAATAGTAAAGTACAGATAACACAAAAAACGACTTAAGTAGTATTTCAAAGTATTTTTACATAAGTACTTTACACCACTAACTTTGGTTGATGCTATATGTGCTGACCGAACTTAAGAACCTGCCTGAACTTCTACAGCAGAGGCAGATGACCATCCCCAGGGCAGACTGCCTGATGAACACGTACATACAGAGAATACATAGTGTTCCTGGGTCAGATATCCTGGGTCAAACAAAGAGGAGGCCCAACGAACCACAGCAAAAACACAGAGTTGCAAGGAAAAGGAAGGAGTCCCATCATCGATTCGGCCCAGTACATCCAGTTTAAATTGGGAAACATGAACTGCAAACTGTTTACCACAACATCCAACAAAACTGACCGTAGGATGACTGAAAGCAGGGGAGAAGAGTACCGCACTCGCATACACCAGCTGACTGTTCTGGACCCTGAGAGCTGGCATGAACAAACCAAAAACCCATGATTTGGAGAGGGGGAGACCAGTGCGATTTGCGAGAGGCTATTAGTAGATCACCTGTATGCACAACTGGGGTTCGTGGAGTTCAAGTCCTGCGCAGGGCGAAATGTGCCTGAAAAGTTGAAAAAAAATCCTTGCAGTGGGCACACTTTCTGCAAGCAACGCCGACTGTGAGCGTGGGTTCAGTACAATGAACATTATTGTCACTGACCTACGAAGCCAACTGACCATCCCACACGTCTCTGACCTTCTGTTGATCTCAACCGTTGGGTTCCATTTTTGGCAGGGAGTACCATCACCCCACGTTAGGTCCCGGTTGGGTAAGCTCATTCAATTGCTGGCATGGAGAAAAAGAAGAAGAAAAACTATATAAAAAGTCTGCCAAACTTAATATTTGGAATGGGGGAGGTGTTATGTTTGATAGGCTATGTTTTGATGCCATTAATGGCTACGTGAAGTGGACCGAACTAATGAGAAGTTATACGATTAACTAATTTAGGAGTTTTTTCTTTGAGTTTTAAAGGTTACATATACATATACATATATATATATATACATATATATATATATATACATATATATATACATATATATATATATATATATGCGTGTGTGTTTTTTGACTGGTACTGTATGTATATATATATATATACAGTACCAGTTAGAAGTTTGGACACACGTACTCAGTTAAGGTGTTGTTCTTTAATTTGACTATTTTCTCAATTGTAGAATAATAGTGAAGACATCAAAACTAATAAATAACACATATTGAATCATGTAGTAACCAAAACAATGTTGTTATATTAAAATATATTTTAGATTTTAGATTCTTCAAAGTAGCCACCCTTTGCCTTGATGACAGCTTTGCACACTCTTGGCATTCTCTCAACATGCTTCACCTGGAATGGTTTTCCAACAGACTCGAAGGAGTATTGTATGCTGAGCACCTGTTGGCTGCTTTTCCTTCCCTCTGCGGTCCAACTCGTCCTAAACCATCTCAATTTGGTTGAGGTCGGGTGATTATGGAGGCCAGGTCATCTGATGCATCATTGCAAATAGCCCTAACACAGCCTGGAGATGTGTTGGGTCATTGTCCTGTTTAAAAACCAATTATAGTCCCACTAAGTGCAAACCAGATGGGATGGCGTATCGCTGAAGAATGCTGTGGTAGCCATGCTGGTTAAGTGTGCCTTGAATTCTAAATAAATCAAAGACAGTGTCACCAGCAAAGCACCCCCACACCATCACACCACCTCTTCCATGCTTCACGGTGGGAACCACAAATAAGGAGATCATCCGTTAACCCATTCTGCGTCTCACAAAGACACAGCGGTTGGAATAAAAAATCTGAAATGTGGACTTATCAGACCAAAGGACAGATTTCCACCGGTTTAATGTCCATTACTATTGTTTCTTGGCCCAAGCAAGTCTCTTCTTTTTATTGGCCTGATTCACGCAGTCTCCTCTGAAAAGTTGATGTTGAGATGTGTCTGTTACTTGAACTCTGTGTGTCACGACTTCCTCCTAAGTCGGTCCCTCTCCTTGTTCGGGCGGCGTTCGGCGGTCGACATCACCGGCTTTCTGGCCACCGCAGATCCACTTTTCATTTTCCATTTTTTCTGTCTTTGTCTGTCTTTGTCTTATCACACCTGGCTTCACTCAACCAATTACATGTTTATTATTTAACCCTATGTTCCCCATGTTGTGTTCGTGAGTGATTGTTTTTTGTAATTCGGTCCGTGTTTGTGGGCTATCATTGTTGCCTTGTATGTTTGTATTTTTTGAGTAAAGTACTTTGATTACTCATATCTGCTGTCCTGCGCCTGACTCCCTACACCAGCTACACCTTACACCGTGAAGCATTATTTGGGCTGCAATATGCGGTGTAGTGAACTTATCCTCTGCAGCAGAGGTAACTCTGGGTCTTCCTTTCCTGTGTCGGTCCTCATGAGAGCCAGTTTCATCATAGCGCTTTATAGTTTTTACAACTGCACTTGAAGAAACTTTCGAAGTTCTTGACATTTTCCGGATTGACTGACCTACATGTCTTAAAGTAATGATGGACTGTCGTTTCTCTTTGCTTATTTGAGCTGTTCTTGCCATAATATGGATTTAGCCCTATTTGGTAAAATGCCATCTTCTGTATATCACTCCTACCTTGTCACAGCACAACTGATTGGCTCAAACGCATTAAGAAGGAAAGAAATTCCACAAAGGCACACCGGTTAATTGAAATGTATTCCAATGGAGCTGGTTGAGAGAATGCCAAGATTGCGCAAAGCTGTCATCAAGGCACCTTTTTTACAATGACCCCCGACACCGGCCAAACCCGGACAACATTGGGCCAATTGTGCACCGCCCAATGAGACTCCCAATCGCAGCTGGTTGTAATACAGCCTGGAATCAAACCAGGGTATGTGGTGACGCTAGTACTGAGATGCAGTGCCTTAGACTGCTGTGCCACTCGGGAGCCCAAAGGGTGGCTACTTTGAACAATATAAAATATGAAATATATATTTGTTAAACATTTTTTGGTTACTACATGATTCCATATGTGTTATTTCATAGTTTTGATGTCTTCGCCATTATTTTACAATGTAGAAAATAGTCAAACTAAAGAAAAACCCTTGAATGAATAGGTGTCTCCACACTTTTGACTGGTACTGTAAATATATTGAAAGATAATATATTGAATGTTTCTAATGTTCACAACGATTCATCTTTGAATGTGATGTAATGTTGAGCACCAAAGCGCTCTCCACCTCTTTCCTCTGGCCACAGCGCCAGGCCGCCGCCCACACACAAAGTTCTATAGGAAATAGCTTTTGTTAAATAGTTGGCCTATTTGTTATGTTGAGAGGACTTGAGGTACTCTGTGTTCGTTAAACGTTTGCTTGATAAAGTCTATTCCCGTCTTAATTTTCTATTGGCTTATTGTGTGGGGGGGTACTTTCTATTGTGTGTGAGACTAGAGTTCACTGAAATATTGACAAAGCAGAGACGACCGGCCGAGACCAAGACTCAAGAGGATGCATCAACCTGAACACAATCTAGGTTACCAGAAGTGTATCAATAGCTGTTGGATCTGATGGTAGCCTACGGTGCCTTTGAAGTGATTTGTTTGACAATCAGATGAAAACGCTATGACTGGTTCTGCGAACCGGTATATTAAAAGGTAATACATTTTCAAAATGAAAAGACAGCCCATCAAAAATGCTTGTGCACGCGAAAGTGCGTGCATAGGAGAATTTGTATCTACTTTCACCCCTGTCCATTCCATTGATTCCATTCCAGCCATTACAATGAGCCCATCCTCCTATAGCTTCTCCTATCGCCACCAGCCTCCACTGGTATAAGTATGGTGTTAGCAGAAGTAGAGTGTTTAGTCTCATCTGTAAAACATTGTGCTGACAAATGGTAGCCATGCACTGTGAGCTGTCATGTACCATCTCTGTGGTTCTGCTACTGCTAAATCAGAGTCTCACATTTCACTGTAACATCGTAGCAAAATTCCAGAAATGCGTCCTGTTTAAACTAGTGGAAATATTGGAGGAGCTGCGGGGGACAGGCCGACTCACGGACCTGGACGACTCAGCCTTCTGTTTCAGGAGACTAGAAACTCTGGAGGACTATCTGGAGGAGTATTTGAGCCTCCCGAGTGGCGCAACGGTCTAAGGCACTGCATCTCAGTGCTTTAGGTGTCACTACAGACACTCTGGTTCGATTCCAGGCTGTATCACCGTGATTAAGAGTCCCATAGGGCGGCGCACAATTGGCCCGCCGTCGTCTGGGTTTGGCCGGTGAAAATAAGAATTTACAATGACCCCGCATCTGCCGGGCTAGGGTGAGGATCCAGCCAGGGCAGATGGTGCCAGCCCTGCTCTCCAGACAGCCAGTGTGTCTCCTCGGGCCAGGATATCCTGCGCCAGCGTTGCGCACTGTGTCTCCCGTATGTCTGCACAACCCAGTGCGTCCTGTGCCTGCTCCCCGCACGTGCCGGGCTAGAGTCACCATCCAGCCAGGACGGGTTGTGCAGTCCATTAGCTCGAGACCTCCAGTGAGTCTTCACGGTCCGGTCTATCCAGTACCACCAGTACCAACACCACGCACCAGGCCACCAGTGCGCCTCCAGGGTCCAGTACTCCCTGTTCCTGCTCCTTGCACTCGCCCTGAGGTGCGTGTCCCCAGTCCGGTACCACCAGTGCCGGCACCACACACCAGGCCTATAGTGCACCTCAGCAGTCCAGTACGCCCTGTTCATCCTCCCCGCACTCGCCCTGAGGTGCGTGTCCTGGGCCCAGTACCACCAGTGCCAGCACCGCGCACCGGGCCACTAGTGCGCCTCCAGGGCCCAGTACTCCCTGTTCCTGCTCCTCGCACTCGCCCTGAGGTACGTGTCCTCAGCCCGGTACCACCAGTCCCGGCACCAGGAGCATAGTGCACCTCGTCAGTCCAGTACGACCTGTTCCTCCTCCCCGCACTCGCCCTAAGGTGCGTGTCCTCGGCCCTGTACCACCAGTACCGGCACCACGCACCAGGTCTACAGTGCGCCTCGCCAGTCCAGAGCGTCCGGCAACAGTACCCAGTCCAGAGCGTCCGGCAACAGTACCCAGTCCAGAGCGTCCGGCTACACTACCCAGTCCAGAGCGTCCAGCTACAGTACCTAGTCCAGAGCGTCCGGCTACAGTCTACAGACCGGAACCTCCTACGACGGACCGCAGACCGGAACCTCCACCCAGGACGGGCCGCAGTCCGGAACCTACCACAACGGGTCACAGTCTCCCTCCAGTCTGGATCCACCAGAGTCTCCCTCCAATCCAGAGGCGCAACTCACTCCAGACTCGACCATCAGTCCAGTGGCATCCTCTAGTCCGTGGTCGGCGGTGAGGGTTCCCGCTCCAGAGACATTAAGTAAGGGTGAAGTGGAGCAGGGTCCACATCCTGAGCCAGAACCGCCACCTCGGAGTCATGCCCACCCACACCCTCCCATATAGGTTTAGGGTGTGCGGCCGGGAGTCCACATCTTTGGGGGTGTACCCTGACCTTAGTATTCTTGGTATTCTTTATTGTTTTGGTTAGGTCCGGGTGTGACATGGGTGATGTATGTGTATTTTTACTGTCTAGGGGTTTTGTAGGTTTATGGGGTCGTTTACTATCTATGTGTTTATGTATGTCTATGGTTGCCTAGATTGGTTCTCAATTAGAGGCAGCTGTTTATCATTGTCTCTAATTGGGAACCATATTTAGGCAGCCATCTTCTTTGGGTATTTTGTGGGTTATTGTCTATGTCTAGTTGCCTGTGTCTGCACTAGTATTATTATAACTTTATTTATTATTTACCTTTATTTAACCAGGCAAGTCAGTTAAGAACAAATTCTTATTTTCAATGACGGCCTAGGGTCAGAAGTTTAAATACACCAATGTCACGTTCTCACCTTAGTTCCTTTGTTTTGTCTTTGTTTTAGTATGGTCAGGGCGTGAGTTGGGGTGGGCAGTCTGTTTTTCTATGTTGGTTTTTGAGTTTGGCCTGGTATGGTTCTCAATCAGAGGCAGGTGTCGTTAGTTGTCTCTGATTGAGAATCATACTTAGGTAGCCTTTTTCCACCTGTGTGTCGTGGGTGTTTATTTTCCGTGTTAGTGTTTGTGCCACACGGGACTGTTTCGGTTTGATTACTTCACATTTATTTTTTTGTTCAATGTTCATTACCTTATTAAAAAACATGAACACTTACTTCACGTTCGGTTTGTTGTTTTTGTAGTTTGTTTAGTGTCCGTCTTTATTAAAACATATAACATGTATTCTAATCACGCTGCGCTTTGGTCTCCTCACTTCGACGAACGTGACATCCGACACAAACTATTGCAGCATAAATACTGGAGGCTGAGACAGCAGGGGTCGGGAGACACTGTGGCCCCGTCCAACGATACCCCCGGACAGGGTGAAGTGTTGTCCTATATTTACATATATATTTTTATTTATTTATCCCAGCCCCAGTCCCCACAGGAGGCCTTTTGCCTTTTGGTAGGCCGTCATTGTAAATAAAAATTTGTTCTTAACTGACTTGCCTAGTTAAATAAAGGTTCAAAATAAAAAAACAATACAAAAAGCAAGTATAGTTTCCTTATCTTTTCCATTAATTTTCAGGAACCTGTCCAAAGTACCCTTCTTAAACACCATCTGCTCTGTAGTGAACAAAATCTACCACCATTTTCCATTGTTTTGTGAAATGACACTTGCATTGATTACATTCTCATCAAGATATGTTACAGCTACGATGTGTCTTGCTACATTTATGGTGATGTTACTTTGCAATAGAACCGTGGGATCTATTACGCACTTCTCCTTTATGGTAGCAATAATTCAAGCCATTGTTTTAGCCATTTCCGTACTCATGAGTGCATATTTCCCTGTTAATGTGGCAGGTTCAGTAAAGAAGTGGGACCCGAAGGCCCTTGAGGTAGAAATCAATGGTGTCATGGCAGAGCACTTAACACTGGATGCGAGTAACCATAGAAATTGATCTGAATCGATTGGCGTGTCTGCTCTATTAACATTGTTTTTGTATGTATCAACGACATGATTTAACATTTGATTATTCGTTATCAAATACTTGAATACTTTGTTTATTTTAGCATATTCAATTAAAGTGGCCAGTATCAACTACTTCTATTAAGTGATTCTGTTTAAAAGGCCACTATTTACAGGTATTTTCAAATGGTTAAATCCAAGTACATTATTTCACTTCCACCCCAGTAGTAAATTGAGTAGCTTGCTGTCTATCATATGTGAGATTTAGCACTAGGTTCCGATATTCGTTTTTTGAAACAATTTTACGAGATGTCAGTACCTCCACTCTATCACACTGAATCTGATCACCAAACATTTCACTCCCTGCTTTTACCATTCTGGTCTGGATTGTAGCCATTTTTATTACCGTTCTGGTTAATGATTATACCACCTTCATGGTTTTGTTTTCGCCCAACGGTTATTTTATCATCTACAGTGGTTCCTCAATTAAAAGTTTTGAAATTAGGATTTAGAGGTAATTTGTGGTTTAGTACATTACCCTGCATCATTGCTTCATTGCTCCAGACCACCACAAGGGGGAGTTACGCTTCGAACACACCGACAGTGTCATTGCATATTGATACTAATGAAACAGACAGTTGCAGTATGTTCAGTGTGGAGAATACATTGGATTTATCAAACGTATGCTTCAAACTGTATGCTTAGACGTTTGGACAGAAATGGTAGCAGAAGGTGAATGTTGAACTTTTGTTGCGTACATACCCAGATGATGCTGCTTACTATTTTGCGCAATGGCGCTGTCAGTGTGTTCGAAGCGTTCGAGCACTGATAAATGCTTTTGGGTCCTAAAGCGCTAATGTGGCTCTATCTCAACGAATGCTGTCAATGGATGGACGATATAAACCAAATAGAAAAGGATAATGGTGCACGACTTCAGAATTAGAATTTCAATGAAGTGAATGATGATGAAGAAGAAGGTGATTGACTTTAGAACAAGGGTGTAAGAATGACTATTCCTCTGTCCTGCACGCACACCCGAAACAAATACACTTATTTGTTTTTTTCTACTTGGTCAGAAGAAGCTGTAACCGGACTGTAGAGTATTACTTACTAAAACTGTTATTATGCTAAGGTTTTTATTCGATGAGAAATGAAAATGTTAAATTATATTCCATGATATTCTTAAAATGAACAGTTGAAGTTGGAAGTTTGCACACACCTTAACCAAATAGACTTAAACTATTTTCTTTTTTTTGTACATTTCCTGACATTTAATCCTAGTAAAAAATTCCCTGTCTTAGGTCAGTTAGGATCACCACTTTATTTTTAAAATGTGAAATGTCAGAATAATAGTAGAGAGAATTATTTATTTATTTCATTTCACATTCCCAGTGGATCAGAAGTTTACATACACTCAATTTGTATTTGGTAGCATTGCCTTTAAATTGTTTAACTTGGGTCAAACATTTCGGGTAGCCTTGCACAAGCTTCCCACAATAAGTTGGGTGAATTTTGGCCCATTCCTCCTGACAGAGCTGGTGAAACTGAATCAAGTTTGTAGGCCTCCTTGCACGCATGCACATTTTCAGTTCTGCCCACAAGTGTTCTATAGGATTGAGGTTAGGGCTTTGTGATGGCCACTTCAACACCTTGATTTTGCCACAACTTTGGACGTATGCTTGGGGTCATTGTCCATTTGGAGGACCCATTTGCGACCAAGCTTTAACTTCAACTTTAGCTTTAACTGATGTCTTAAGATATTGCTTCAATATATGCACATAATTTTCCTCCCTCGTGATGCCATCTATTTTGTGAAGTGCACCAGTCCCTCCTGCAGCAAAGCAACCCCACAACATGATGCTGCCACCCCCATGCTTCATGGTTGGGATGGTGTTCTTCGGCTTGCAAGCCTCCCCCTTTTTCCTCCAAATATAACGATGGTCATTATGGCCAAACAGTACTTTTTTTTTTTCATCAGACCAGAGGACATTTCTCCAAAAAGTATGATCTTTGTCCCCATGTGCAGTTGCAAACTGTAGTCTGGCTTTTTTTATGGCGGATTTGGAGCAGTGGCTTCTTCCTTGCTGAGCGGCCTTTCAGGTTATGTCAATATAGGACTTATTTTACTGTGGATATAGATACTTTGGTGCCTGTTTCCTCCAGCATCTTCACAAGGTCCTTTGCTGTTGTTCTGGGATTGATTTGCACTTTTCGCACCAAAATACGTTCATCTCTAGGAGACAGAACATTTGTCCTTCCTGAGTGGTATTAAGGCTGCGTGGTCCCAAGGTGTTTATACTTGCGTACTGTACAGATGAACATGATACCTTCAGGCGTTTGGAAATTGCCCCCAAGGATGAACCAGAATTGTGAAGGTCTACAATTTTTTTTCTGAGGTCTTGGCTGATTTCTTTTCATTTTCCCATGATGTCAAGCAAAGAGGCACTGAGTTTGAAGGTAGACCTTGAAATACATCTACAGGTACACCTCCAATTGACTCAAATTATGTCAATTAGGCTATCAGAAGCTTCTAAAGTCATGCCATAATTTTCTGGAATTTTCCAAGATGTTTAAAGGCACAGTCAACTTAGTTGTAACGATCGTCTGTGGTGGAAGAAGGTGAGGACCAAAGCGCAGCGTGGTAAGTGATCATGTTTTTTAATAAGGTAATGAACACTGAACAAAAAAATAAACATGAAGTAATCAAACCGAAACAGTCCCGTGTGGCACAAACACTAACACGGAAAATAAACACCCATGACACACAGGTGGAAAAAGGCTACCTAAGTATGATTCTCAATCAGAGACAACTAACGACACCTGCCTCTGATTGAGAACCATACCAGGCCAAACTCAAAAACCAACATAGAAAAACAGACTGCCCACCCCAACTCACGCCCTGACCATACTAAAACAAAGACAAAACAAAGGAACTAAGGTGAGAACATGACATTGGTGTATTTAAACTTCTGATCCACTGGAATTGTGATACAGTGAATTATATGTGAAATAATCTGTCTGTAAACAATTGTTGGAAAAATGACTTGTGTCATGCACAAAGTAGATGTTTGAGTTTATTTTATTTTTTACAGGGACAGTGCACATTAATCAACATTTCAGTAAAAGTGCCGGTTTTAGCCAGCCGGCTAATTTTCAACGCAGTCCCTGGCCAGGTTATTAAAAACAATGACACATAGACAATCATTGAGCAGTGAGCACACACAGAGCAACATAGGACAAGCAACACGTAGCATACAGACAGAGCAACATAGAACAAAAAACAGCAAGACAAAATTCATAAAAGCAACAGAGTGTTTCCACACCTCACAAGCTACAGACAACATGGAAAGCGGCAATACACAGCTACGGATTATGTTCACAAATCTGATTGACCTTTAGCCATGTCTTCATGCATTTTGTGAAAGTGTGATATGTGGTGCAGTTATGTGTGTCTGATGCCAGTGTATTCCAGACATGGGAATCTCTCACAGAGAAAGCGGATTTACTATAGGTGCTTTTCCTTAAGGGAACTATACAGTCACCTCTCATGGCAGACCTTGTGCATCTGCTGCCATATGTTTGGGTTTTCTGTTTAACAAAAATAGTGAGTGGAGGGGGAGCCAGGCCATTTAGGATCTTGAATACAAGATTTTCCCAACTCAGGAGCTCATGCTTTCTGAGGATGTAACAGTCACGATGGCTATTGGGCTTCCTATCAAGCACTTTGAGAGCCTGTTTGTTGACAGACTGAATAGGTTTTAATGTTGTACAGCAAGCTTGGGCCCAACTAGTCAAGCGGTATGTTAAGTGGGGGAGTATCATAGATTTGAAGTACATTGTTGCTACCTCTGTAGTTAAACAATTTCGTATAAATCGGAAATTAGGTAGGTTGAATTTGGTTATTTGAATTACCTTTTTCACATGCTTTTTAAAGAGAGGTTGGAATCAAGTATGATGCCAAGGTACTTCAAATCAGATTACCACCTGGAGCTTCTCCCCTGACACATAGACATCTGGCTCAGTAGCATATTTTGCCCTCTTTGTGAAGAACAGGGGCGGCAGCGTAGCCTAGTGGTTAGAGCGTTGGACTAGTAACCGGAAGGTTGCGAGTTCAAACCCCCGAGCTGACAAGGTACAAATCTGTCGTTCTGCCCCTGAACAGGCAGTTAACCCACTGTTCCCAGGCTGTCATTGAAAATAAGAATATGTTCTTAACTGACTTGCCTGGTTAAATAAAGGTAAAATTAAAAATAAAAAAAAAACATGCAAACCGTTTTTTTCACATTGAGATGCAAACATGAGTCACTGAGCCACTTTGTAACCTGGACCATTACAGTAGTGAGTTCTTGTGCAGCTTGTTGTTTGCTCTTTGCATGCACATATATCACTGTATCATCTGCATACATTTGAACTTCAGACCCAGTACAGACAGAAGGCAGATCATTAATGTACAGGCTGAACAGGAGGGGCCCCAGTATTGACCCTTGGGGCACGCCCACATCATAGCTAAGAGTGGGCGACAGCTCATTGCTCACTCTCACACACTGAGTTCTGCCTTCAAGGTATGATTTCATCCATCACAAGGCATCGGGGGAAAAGTTGAACTTGGACAATTTTGTGATGAGAATCTCATGGTTAACAGTATCGAAAGCCTTCCTTAGGTCCAGAAACACAGCCCCAACAACGCCCCCTTTGTCCATCTTGGACTTTACATTTTCCAGAAGAAAGCAGTTGGCCGTTTCTGTGGAGTGTTTCGCTCTGAAGCCAAACTGCATGGAGTGTAATGTGAAGGGGCTGTTGTTGTGGTGGGAAATCAGTTGTTCTGCTATCTACACACTTTTCAACAACCTTTGACACCATAGGTAGTATACTAATGGGCCTGTAGCTACTCACGTCAGCAGGGTCGCCTGATTTAAAGATGGCCGTTACTATGGCCGACTTCCATACCCTTGGAAACATCTCAAGACCAATAGATGTGTTGGTGACCTTAGTAATGGGGCCAATGAGTGACCAGCCCAAACACATCTTTGGCTTTAGAGTTCTTTAGTGAGCTAATCACCTTGTTCACCTTTGACTCAGAAACCTCCCTTATGATGAAGACAGGTTGAGCGTCATTCACTAGTGCTGAGCCCAAGAAAGCAGTCGAGGGGTCCTGTGTCAGTACCCTGACAGAGTCAATAAAGTAGGAATTGAAGGCTATTGCTATTTTGACTGCATCCTGTGTTAGATTAGAAGTCATGGTGAATAACAGTATTTTTGCAGTGTTACTATGGTCTTCCCTTGTTAACTTTTTTAGATTCTCCCAAATCAATTTAGAATTTCCCTTTGCTTCACCAATTATGTTAATTAAAAGTTTGATTTCTTTCATCACCTTATTTCTCAACATTGTAAACCTACGTCTGTCATGCTCCAATTTGGATCTTAGGGCTATTTTTAGAGCATAATCTCGTTCTTTCATCAATTTCCAGATTTCTCCATTTAGCCAAGGAAGAGTGTGGCCAGGTTTGGATTTGATTTTCTTTAGGAAACCATTTTTGTAGTCTGGATTGTGGATAGAAAAACCTAACTATCATCTTCCACATCTGTATAGGACAAGAGATCATTCCAGTTAATTCCCTTAACTGCGTTTTCAAAATAGTTATATTCACTCTTAGGTAATTCTTAGTTGATCCGGCTTTCTAACAGTAGAGAGGTTAAGCCTACTCTTAGACAGCTTTCTGGCTATAAGTGTCAGATTATGATCAGATAGCCCAGTAACCATATTGAATGATTTAGTCACTCTCTTGTTTATTACTGAACACCAAATCAATCAGTGTTTTAGAGCAACAAGTCACCCTGGTTGGCCCTTTAACTAGCTGTGTAAGGTCAAAGGTATTAGTGATCTGTTTGAGGGTTTTCCTACAAGATTTGTCTTCATAATTAATGTTAAAATCTCCCATTAAGATTACCTCTTTCCCAAAATCACATTCCCTTAGCATGTTATTAAACTGATCAAAAAACACACTTTTGGTGGAAGGTGGCCTAAACATTCCAATAAGGGTAAAATACATTTGGGGAGACAGTGCAACGTTCAGCCCAATACATTCTAGTTCATTATCACATGACCACTCAATTTGTTGACATCGGAAATGTTATTTTATGTAAATCATCACACCCCCTCTTCCTTCAATCCTGTCTCTCCTGAAAACATTGTAGCTTGGCACAATCAAAGCAGCATATGGAGAGTTTTTATGGAGCCATGTCTCTGAGAGGCAGAGGAAGTCAAGGTTGGAGTCTGTGAGTAGATGTTGAATTTGATCACTTTTTGGAATGACACTACGTATGTTCAGGTGCCCCCTAGTAGTCCCTTGGGCTTAGCTCTTGGGTCCCAGATGACTCGAGAGTGACTGACATATTGAAAAAAAGTGACATTTTCTGTGTTTTCTGACAGCTGGGTTTAGGCCGTTTTGTTTAGTTTTGATTAGGGGCAGTTCGGTAGCGCAATTAACAATCACTCCCGCCTACACTGGATGCGGGGAACTAATTAAAACAGCTTGCACACCAGAAGTCAGGGATCGCATATAGAGACTTGGGTATGTTTGAAGAGTCAAAATCTATCCTGGAGCCGGGTGAGTCGAGAGAAACCATGGGACCATGACACTCACCCACTTCCACAGCGGCGACGATCAGTGGACGAGGCCATCCACTGCTTTCCACTCCGGTGAGTATCGCTGGCTCGGTGATGTTAGGCGCAGGATTGAGTTGCACATCCCCGGAGAGCAGGAGGGTAGTGAACAGGTAGTTTAACAGTTTCCGATAAATTTGGGACTTGTGTTTGTTACGCCTAAGTGGTTCAGTGGAATAGGGAGCGAGGTAGAGCAACATTATTCAGAACATTATGGTATGCTGTGTACTGTCCGCTCCCGTGGAACGGTGAACCAATGTGTTTGGTATTGATATTCTCCTGCAGTAGATTTGTGTCATCCCAGCAAGGACGCACTGAGATTATCAGAAGAGCAGCTACATAACTGACAATCATGGCAAAGTACTGGAGATAAAACACATAATTGAGCTTGAACTCTTTGCATGAGTTAATTAGCTGGGGTCGGCGTACACCTGAATTTTAGATAAAATAACAGCATTCGAATGAGAAGCGGCACCTGCCGCACCACCCTGTCTTCCGTCCGCCATTATCTTCCGTCCGCTGTTGTTCAGGTCAGAACGTTCGGATCAACCCTATGTCCGAACCGACTTGCCAAAACTATAGTTTGTCAACAAGAAATTTGTGGGATGGTTGAAAAACTAGTTTTAATGAATCCAACCTAAGTGCATGTAAACTTCCGACTTCAACTGTGTGTGTTGACTGAATAAAAGCAGCAAGGGATTTCTGCTAAATAATCAAGTTGATGGCGCAGTCATATAGCCTCGGCACCGACACATATAAACGACAACTACGTCACACCCGCCCAGACCCACCTGTTAACACCCCCATCACTCTCTGCCTCATGGCCTCAAACTGCACTATTTTGTTTCTCTCCGTCGCCCACACACACTTTAAACATGTGGATAATAAAGCATTTAAAGGCTGACAGTGGTTGATTTGAATAGTTCTGACAGCCGGAATTCTATCGCCATCCATAACTTTTTAACATTCCCAAAAGGCATTGATTATTATAACCTACTCCAGGCCTAAAACCTATGGATTTAACCTTCTGAATTAATGAATATATTGAAGATAGAAGCCGCCTCGTAATGAGTTCCGAGAGATCCAACGATTATTATTATGATTAACCATGCGTTATAATTATATAAAAGCCCCTTAGATATTATCTGTACGTTTCTACATTTCTAAATCAATATCACAGACCAGATTTGCCCTAACGAAAAATGCATCAACTCCTACTGTAGAAATATATTAATGTATTATTAACCCTGCATTATAATTGTATAAAATCCCCTTAGATATTAATTTAGAATCCTGCAATCCTCTAAATTTAATTAGATCTACAGGGATATTTTATTGATCTGCAAGTATTTTTCATTTAGAAGCCACCTCTTAATGAGTTTCCAGAGCCGTGTTCCACCAATTATTATTGGATTATTCACCATGGCAACCACTTGTTAGAATAACATTGAAAATGATGTGCGTTTACCGTTTTTTTTTTTTATAGAATTCAATCATATATTTAACAATGTAGATGCTGTGTTTATATTTACAGTAGTGATAGACAGCTGGAGGCATTTTGATTTTCACAAGCGTAGCAGGCTGTGAATTCTGCAAATGTTTCCATGATGGGCTATTAGCAGGACAACAGACTCTTCATACTTCCATTTATTTACAAAAGGAGTGTCCTATTAAAACATAACCTCCGACGCCGACAGAGATGGCCCGCCTCGCTTCGCGTTCCTAGGAAACTATGCAGTTTTTTGTTTTTTTACGTGTTATTTCTTACATTACTACCCCAGGTCATCTTACATACAGTCGAGAAGAACTACTGAATATAAGAGCAGTGTCAACTCACAATCAGTACGACCAAGAATATGACTTTCGCAAAGCGGATCCTGTGTTATGCCTTTCACCCAGGACAACGGAATGGATCCCAGCCGGCGACCCAAAAAAAACGACTTTGTAAAAGAGGGAAACGAAGCGGTCTTCTGGTCAGACTCCGGAGACGGGCACATCGTGCACCACTCCCCAGTATACTTCTCGCCAATGTCCAGTCTCTTGACAACAAGGTTGATGAAATCCGAGCAAGGGTAGCATTCCAGAGGGACATCAGAGACTGTAACGTTCTTTGCTTCACGGAAACATGGCTCACTGGAGAGACGCTATCGGAGTCGGTGCAGCCAGCTGGCTTCTCCATGCATCGCGCCGACAGAAACAAACAACTTTCTGGTAAGAAGAGGGGCGGGGGCGTATGCCTTATGGCTAACGAGACGTGGTGTAGTCACAAAAACATACAGGAACTCAAGTCCTTCTGTTCACCTGATTTAGAATTCCTCACAATCAAATGTATTATTTTTAGCTCTATATATTCCCCCCCAAGCAGACACATCGATGGCTCTGAACAAACTTTATTTGACTCTTTGCAAACTGGAATCCATACATCCTGAGGCTGCATTCATTGTAGCTGGGGATTTTAACAAGGCTAATCTGAAAACAAGACTCCCTAAATTGTATCAGCATATCGATTGTGCAACCAGGGCTGGCAAAACCTTGGATCATTGCTATTCTAACTTCCGCGACGCATATAAGGCCCTGCCCCCGCCATCCTTTCGGAAAAGCTGACCACGACTCCAATTTGTTGATCCCTGTCTACAGACAGAAACTAAAACAAGAAGCTCCCACGCTGAGGTCTGTCCAACGCTGGTCCGACCAATCTGATTCCACACTCCAAGACGGCTTCCATCACGTGGACTGGGATATGTTTCGTATTGCGTCAGACAACAACATTGACGAATACGCTGATTCGTTGTGCGAGTTCATTAGAACGTGCGTTGAAGATGTCGTTCCCATAGCAACGATTAAAACATTCCCAAACCAGAAACCGTGGATTGATGGCAGCATTCGCGTGAAACTGAAAGCGCGAACCACTGCTTTTAATCAGGGCAAGGTGACCAGAAACATGACCGAATACAAACAGTGTAGCTATTCCATCCTCAAGGCAATCAAACAAGCTAAGCGTCAGTATAGAGACAAAGTAGAATCTCAATTCAACGGCTCAGACACAAGAGGTATGTGGCAGGGTCTACAGTCAATCACGGATTACAAAAAGAAAACCAGCCCCGTCACGGACCAGGATGTCTTGCTCCCAGGCAGACTAAATAACTTTTTTGCCCGCTTTGAGGACAATACAGTGCCCCTGACACGGCCTGCAACCAAAACATGCGGCCTCTCCTTCACTGCACCCGAGGTGAGTAAAACATTTAAACGTGTTAACCCTCACAAGGCTGCAGGCCCAGACGGCATCCCCAGCAGATGATGCCCTCAGAGCATGCGCAGACCAGCTGGCTGGTGTGTTTACGGACATATTCAATCAATCCCTATCCCAGTCTGCCGTTCCCACATGCTTCAAGAGGGCCACCATTGTTCCTGTTCCCAAGAAAGCTAAGGTAACGAGCTAAACGACTTCCGTCATCATGAAGTGCTTTGAGAGACTAGTCAAGGACCATATCACCTCCACCCTACCTGACACCCTAGACCCACTCCAATTTGCTTACCGCCCAAATAGGTCCACAGACGATGCAATCTCAACCACACTGCACACTGCCCTAACCCATCTAGACAAGAGGAATACCTATGTGAGAATGCTGTTCATCGACTACAGCTCGGCATTTAACACCATAGTACCCTCCAAGCTCGTCATCAAGCTCGAGACCCTGGGTCTCGATCCCGCCCTGTGCAACTGGGTACTGGACTTCCTGACGGGCCACTCCCAGGTGGTGAGGGTAGGCAACAACATCTCCACCCCGCTGATCCTCAACACTGGGGCCCCACAAGGGTGCGTTCTGAGCCCTCTCGACTCCACGACTGCGTGGCCACGCACGCCTCCAACTCAATCATCAAGTTTGCGGACGACACAACATTGGTAGGCTTGATTACCAACAACGACGAGATGGCCTACAGGGAGGAGGTGAGGGCCCTCGGAGTGTGGTGTCAGGAAAATAAACCTTACACTCAACGTCAACAAAACTAAGGAGATGATTGTGGACTTCAGGAAACAGCAGAGGGAACACCCCCCTATCCACATCGATGGAACAGTAGTGGAGAGGGTAGCAAGTTTTAAGTTCCTCGGCATACACATCACAGACAAACTGAATTGGTCCACCCACACAGACAGCATCGTGAAGAAGGCGCAGCAGCGTCTCTTCAACCTCAGGAGGCTGAATAAATTTTGCTTGTCACCAAAAGCACTCACAAACTTCTACAGATGCACAATCGAGAGCATCCTGGCGGGCTGTATCACCGCCTGGTACGGCAACTGCAGGCAAACTACCTGCCCTCCAGGACACCTACACCACCCGATGTTACAGGAAGGCCATAATGATCATCAAGGACAACAACCACCCGAGCCACTGCCTGTTCACCCCGCTATCATCCAAAAGGCGAGGTCAGTACAGGTGCATCAAAGCTGGGACCGAGAGACTGAAAAACAGCTTCTATCTCAAGGCCATCAGACTGTTAAACAGCCACCACTAACATTGAGTGGCTGCTGCCAACACACTGACTCAACTCCAGCCACTTTAATAATGGGAATTGATGGGAAATGATGTAAAATATATCACTAGCCACTTTAAACAATGCTACCTAATATAATGTTTACATACCCTACATTATTCATCTCATATGTACACATATATACTGTACTCTATATCATCTACTGCATCTTTATGTAATACATGTATCACTAGCCACTTTAACTATGCCACTTTGTTTACATACTCATCTCATATGTATATACTGTACTCGATACCATCTACTGTATCTTGCCTATGCCGCTCTGTACCATCACTCATTCATATATCTTTATGTACGTATTCTTTATCCCCTACACTTGTGTGTATAAGACAGTCGTTTTGGAATTATTAGTTAGATTACTTGTTGGTTATTACTGTATTGTCGGAACTAGAAGCACAAGCATTTCGCTACACTCGCATTAACATCTGCTAACCATGTGTATGTGACAAATTAAATTTGATTTGATTTTAACCACCTAACAGGGGCATGTGTAATACATAGGTAAGGTGGTCGCTGATTAGGGTCATTGGTAATTCCAAATTAAGGAAGGTACTGCAGAACTAGGTACTCTTACATGTTGATACACAACACTCTCACCCCAATTAGTACCAATAATTGCCTTATACCAATTAAAATCTCTCCATATATCCAACATTTCACTCTGGTTAAAAGGAATAGCCCTTAATGGAATATCTGCCCTTGATGTGAATGGTGCATACGTACAAACCCAACAACTACTTTGATTGACTACTGTGGCATGGCATAGAGAGAGGGCTAGAAACGTATTGATGCCCGAGACCCTCATCCTGCTGCTGCATCTCTGTGTTAGAAAGGAAACACCAACCACATCCTGTATTAGTAGAAAACTCACAAGAAAAATAATTTCAAACATCTTTCACTTGTCTGCAAGACAATATTCAATCCTCCTATTGTCAATGTAATCATTCACAAAGTCCTTTTAAAGTGACCAGCTCTTCCACACTGGTATCAGTCCCACATAGATAACTATTAGAAATTATATTCTGACAGTCTGCCGGAAGTGAGGAATTCTTCTTCCGTTCCACTGGCTTGTATGTGTATTTATTATTGATCCGCATTAGCTCCTCTAACTGGGGTCCAGCAAAATTAAGGCAGTTTATACAATTTAAAAACATTACAAATAGAATGAGAAGCGTCACACCTCTATTTTTATTAAAATATTAAAAAGCACCCATTTATTTTTATTAGAACTATCTCTTGTTATCCAAATACAACCGAACAAAGACCAACATATGTATTACATTGACTGTTCCAGGCCTACATCAGAATCATAACTCTTCTTATCAGGATTTTCGTTATAATCTTCATCAAAGAAACAGTCTAAACATCAAAACAAGAAACAACCTAAAATCCATAAACATCAAAAATGGTCTCATCCAATTTAGGCTCCTTGTATGTGAAGGAGCCGAATCCATACGCTAGGTCTAGAATCATGTATTCATCATTCCACTGGTCAGAGCTCGGAATTAGCCCGTATCTCACCATCTGTTGTCTCATCGATTTCTCCAGAGTCCTGGAAATGAGAACCTTTCACAACGGAATCATCTGCACAAAACTAACACAGTCACACAGGTGAAGGTTGCCCAAAACACAGTGATCATGACATTTATTCATTTCCCAAACACACTATCAAACAAATTTGTTAGAGCATTATCTACCCCAGAGTTCTCTGCCAGGGCCTTGGTCACTGATCCGTCTGGAGCTGTGTTATTCCGGGAAGAAACCTCACACACCCCCACCCTTTTCAGCCAGTAACATATCCAAGGCTATTCTATCCTTACATCCCATTAACCTCATAGTCTACCAATACCGGATCCGGGTTCGTGACTACGGCTCAAGCTCATTAGCATAACACACAATGCAAAAAAAATATTCCTAAAAATATTTAACCTCCACACATTAACACGTAAAATAGCTCAAATGAAAGATAAACAAGTCATTTATCTACCCACCAAGTCAGATTTCTAAAATGTTTTACGGCGAAAACATAGCACATATTTATGTCAAACCACCACCACAGACATAGCTCATTTGCATAACCAAGTAGGAAAAAATATGCAATCAACAAACGCAGGATTAAAAGAAAAATCATTTCACTAACCTTTTGAAATCTTCATCAGATGACAGTAATATAACATGTACACAGTACATTCATTTTATTTTCAATAATCTGCAATATATATCCATAAATCTCTGTTTACAATGATGCATCGTTCAAAAAATGCTACTAAAATGTCAGGAGAAATGCCGATAGCTCCGACAGATAACGTCAGCTAACAAGGAATACACATCATAAACTTTGACTAAATATGCATGTTTTACATATGTATAGGAAGATACACTTCTTCTAAATGCAATCGCTGTGTTACATTTATTTTTAACGTTACAGGTTGCGTTCACTAGGCTATACTAGGAGTCGGCGCTCCAAAATTAGCATTATCGCTCCTCTATCTTGGAGTCGACAGAAACCCAAATTTACCACATAAATATTCCCTTACCTTTGCTGTTCTTCCATCAAAAGACCTGGAAGGGATTATACTTACCAAACCAGCGTTTAGTTTTCAAGTCTGCGTCTTTCGGTTCTCAAAATAGCCACATTTCGGTCGAAATGTAGGCAAAATTCAAGTGGATGCGCACCAAAACGTTGAAATTACATATTATATGTCGAGTAAACTTGTCAAACTATGTTCATAATTAAGCTTTAACATGTTATAAAGGTGCACAGAAATCTTGAGGACGAACAGAAACACACACGTCGTTTAATCGATCCTGAAGAAAATACATCACCCGGCCAGAGCGCGCGTAACAGTCACCTTTTTTTTTCGCTTGGCCGAGAGGTTTCGGCTCGATCAAACTCCTGTGAGCGCGCGATTCTCACAATGAGAAGCCCCATTGAAAGCAGGCTTCGCGCTGAACACGTACATACTGTTCCCAGAGCGGTAGCTGTTTGGGAAGTGCGTGTGAGATGATGTCAAAGTTGGGCCAACTTTTTCCATGACAAGAGAGCATTTGGGTGAATGCATGCCCTGAGGGTTCTGCTTTACATAGAGACAAAATGTAAACGGTTTTAGAAGCTTTAGAGTGTTTTCTATTCGATAATATTTTTTATATGCATATATTAGCAATTTTGGGGGGAAATATTTTCAGTTTACTATGGGCACGCACTTTCTCCAACAGGGGCAGTATAGAGCAAGAGTTCTAAGAGGTTAACCTAGTTGCAGCTGTTTTCACCATAAGATGCTTGATTCCAATCCAGAACTCATCAGGTAACCCCATTGGAACTCCAATGCTATCAATGTAAACTCTATTGTCAAAAGATCCTGATGGAGCACTCCTTTTCTCTCCTCTACCTGGCTCTGGGCAAGGGTAAAGAGCATGCCTAGCTGCACTAATGCACAACTACCGGTCCAATTGGTAGGCAGGTTACGTCACAGTCTCACACCACCACAAATCCCCAGACATCCACTCCAGGCCATTTCATCTTGCCAGTCAAGTCCCTCATTGTCTTGTCGGTTGTAACATTCTCTGTCCTATTGCATGTTCTTACTTTCCCTACGTCCCGTCCGTGTGTGAAGTATCGAGCCATACAATAATAATGTCTTCCTGTAACTGTGAAAGGGAGAAGTCTGAATGTAATGGGCACATGGGGATATAGATAATGCATATCAATGCAACTGTCACTGTCTGGCTTCCCTTCCCTCATGAACAGCTTTACCATACAGACCATTCCCCTGGGTGCATCAATTCCATCAAATGGAAAGGAAATGGTTGTCAACTGAGGTTTTGCTGTGGAGCAGGCGTAACATTCTTCTTTCGCTACTGATCTGGCTTTATACTGAATCCATTCTAACCATAGGTTAGAATCCCCATAACCCGTTTCCACGTCAATCACTTCCTTAAGATCTTTCGTCTGCACTATCTTCACCGGCCCTTGGCTCTGGACGACTCCACGGTCAGTATTTGCTTTGTCAGGGGCTTTGCTTGTATTCTGGCTGACTATAGAGCTATCATCTACCCTAACTTCTTCTACCCGGAATGGCACCAAGGTTTCAACCGAAACCTTTACTACACTCCCTTTTTATCCAGATAAAGTGATCTCTTATGCTTGGCTAATACAAAATCCTCATCGTCTAACTATAGATCAAGTTACCACCTTCTGAATTCTCTGATGGGTCCTGGTGTATTAATGCAACCTCTGTGTCAGATTTTAAAAAACTTTATGGAAAAAGCATAATCTGAGTACGGCGCTCAGAGCCCAAACCAGCCAAAATAAATATCCGCCAAGTTTGCGCAGTCAACATTAGTCAAAAATTGCATTATAAATATTCACTTACCTTTGATGATCTTCATCAGAATGTACTCACAGGAATCGCAGTTCCACAATAAATGTTTGTTTTGTTCGATAATGTCCATCATTTATGTCCAAATAGCTTCTTTTGTTAGGGAATTTGGTAAACAAATCCAAACGCGCGTTCAGGTCCAGTCAGACAAAAAGTTCAAAAATGTATATTACAGGTCGAAGAAACTTGTCAAACTAAGTATAGAATCAATCTTTAGGATGTTTTTTTTATCATAAATGTTCAATACTGTTCCAACCGGAGAATTCCATTGTCTGTAGAAAAGAAATGGAACGAGAGCTACCTCTCATGTGAAATGCGCCAGACCCCTTAGTCAAACAGCTCTCATCCGGCCCCCTTTCACTGTAGAAGCCTGAAACAACGTTCTAAAGACGGTTGACATCTAGTGGAAGCCTTAGGAAGTGCAAAATAACCCATATCCCACTGTGAATTCGATAGGGGCTGAGTTCAAAAACTACAAACCTCAGATTTCCCTCTTCCTGTTTGGATTTTTCTCTCAGGTTTTTGCCTATCATATGAGTTATGTTATACTCACAGACATCATTCAAACAGTTTTAGAAACGTCAGAGTGTTTTCTATCTAATACTAATAATAACATGCATATATTACATATTAGCATCTGGGACTGAGTAAGAGGCAGTTTACTCTGGGCACGCCATTCATCCAAAAGTGAAAATGCTGCCCCCTATCCCAAAGAAGTTAAAGAACACCCTCTGTGTTTTGTTAGAGAATAAACTACATTATAGCAGGGTGTGTAAAGCCATAACACAATTTTTACCAGCGGCAGACTATGATGAATAATGTCAAAAGCTGCACTGAAGTCTAACAAGACAGCCCTTGCAATCATTTTATCATCAATTTCTCTCAGGCAACCAGTCATTTGTGAAAATGTTGTGCTTGTTGAGTGTCCTTCCCTATAAGCATGATGAAATTCTGTTGTCAATTTATTTACTGTAAAAATCGCATTGTATCTGGTCAAACATCATTTTTGCCAGAAGTTTACTTAAGGGTTGGGAACAGGCTGATTGGATGGCTCTTTGAGCCAGTAAAGAGGGCTTTACTATTCGTGGGTAGCGGAATGACTTTAGTTGCCCTCCAAGCCTGAGGGCACACTCTCTCTAGTAGGCTTAAATTGAAGATGTGGAAAATAGGAGTGGCAATATCGTCTGCTATTATCCTCAGTAATTTTCCATCTAGATTGTCAGACCCCGGTGGCTTGTCGTTGTTGATAGACAACAATAATTTTTTTACCTCTCTTCCACACTGACTTTACGTAATTCAAAAGTACAATTCTTGCCTTTCATAATTTGGTCCGATATACTTGGATGTGTAGTGTCAGTGTTTGTTGCTGGCATGTCATCCCTAAGTTTGCTTATCTTGCCAATGAAAAATCCATTAAAGTCGTTTGCAATATCAGTGGGCTTTGTAATGAATGAGCCATCTGATTCAGTGAATGAAGGAGCCGAGTTGGCTTTTTTTCTCAAAATGTAATTTAAGGTGCCCCAAAGCTTTTTACTCTCATTCTTTATATAATTGATATTTGTTTCATAGTGTAGTTTCTTTTTCTTTAAGTTAGTCACATGATTTCTTAATTTGCAGTACGTTTGCCAGACTTAATTGCCATACCTTTTGCCTCATCCCTCTCAGCCATACAATTTTTAAAATTCCTCATCAATCCAAGGGGGTTTAATAGTTTTTACAGTAATTTTCTTAATGGGTGCATGCTTATTAGTAACTGGAGTAAGTAGTTGCATAAATGCATCAAGTGCAGTGTCTGGTTGCTCCTCATTACACACCACAGACCAGCAAATATTATTTACATCATCAACATATGAATCACTACAAAATGTATTGTATGACCTCTTATACACTATATTAGACAAAGCCTTTGGAACTTTGGTTTTCCTAGATATGGTTATTATATTGTGATCACTACATCCTATGGATTTGGATACTGCTTTAAATCAAATATCTGCAGCTTTAAATCAAATATCTTGAATCGAGGGATATTGCTTCAGCTTCAGACTATAGATTCTCATAACCTGTAATGAAGGAAACAAAAAAGAGAAAGTAACATGTCCTGGTTTCAAGAGAAATTAAGCATGTCCCAATTTTCAGGAAAAAATGTGTCATTTCACCTAGACATCCCTAATATGACGACTGTAGTATACAACATAGAAGCTTATCAGGTTCTGATCATCTTACTATGCCCCCCCCAGATTGGCCACCGATTGCTAATCAATACGTTCTTTATTGTCCAGGCTCCACTTTGTCATCAACATGGACAACCTTGCAATGAATGACATGTATCCATCGTGATGGTCCCTGGACTTTTACTGCTGACCTCGTTATGAGCAAAACTTGATAAGAATCTTCCCATTTTGGCCCTAATGTGTCTGTCACATTTTTTTTTGCCATCACCCACTCCTGGCACTACGTCATGTCCCCCCTCGGGAGTTAATGCCCTATTAGAGAGTTGAATGCAATAGTTAAGCATTGTGTCACTCAAAGTGAATGTCTGCTTCTCTCAAATCTAACGTGCCTGGTATTATCACATTGTCCATTGTAGTAACTACCCAGCCTACTTCCTCACATCCCCCTCCACATTGGTTGAAGTATCTGTGTATAAGATAAACTTAGGGTTTTCCAATGAATGACTCTAAACCCATCAGAGAGCTGATCCAAAACAACTCACAACAGTCGTGTTCAAGTAATGTGGTATCGGTAGGATACATCCGACTAGCTGGATTACATGGTGTCTTTTCAACTATAACCATTTCACATAGATCTTTATTCACTACTTTAGTAGCGTCCATAGCTTCCTTGCTAATGGGATATTGTTTTGTGCACGGTGGGGCAACACCTGTCAAACACACTGGTTCCATATCCAAAGGTCCACACTGATTATTTTTCGTAGTCCAAATAGCATGATTCTGAACTGTAGAACCATGCAGTTGCCTAATTTGCCACGTCACCTTTCCTTCAGAAATGTTCAATGTTCAATGAGTCAAGGCCTAAAACAGGTTGTTCAAATGAGCCTATCTACACCCCTGCATCAATCTTCATTGGACCAATAGAAATTGTTTCATATCTGCCCCCCCAATCCTGTTGCTTTAATCTTCTGAGGACATATACAGTGCCTTGCGAAAGTATTCGGCCCCCTTGAACTTTGCGACCTTTTGCCACATTTCAGGCTTCAAACATAAAGATATAAAACTGTATATTTTTGTGAAGAATCAACAACAAGTGGGACACAATCATGAAGTGGAACGACATTTATTGGATATTTCAAACTTTTTTAACAAATCAAAAACTGAAAAATTGGGCGTGCAAAATTATTCAGCCACTTTACTTTCAGTGCAGCAAACTCTCTCCAGAAGTTCAGTGAGGATCTCTGAATGATCCAATGTTGACCTAAATGACTAATGATGATAAATACAATCCACCTGTGTGTAATCAAGTCTCCGTATAAATGCACCTGCACTGTGATAGTCTCAGAGGTCTGTTAAAAGCGCAGAGAGCATCATGAAGAACAAGGAACACACCAGGCAGGTCCGAGATACTGTTGTGAAGAAGTTTAAAGCCGGATTTGGATACAAAAAGATTTCCCAAGCTTTAAACATCCCAAGGAGCACTGTGCAAGCGATAATATTGAAATGGAAGGAGTATCAGACCACTGCAAATCTACCAAGACCTGGCCGTCCCTCTAAACTTTCAGCTCATACAAGGAGAAGACTGATCAGAGATGCAGCTAAGAGGACCATGATCACTCTGGATGAACTGCAGAGATCTACAGCTGAGGTGGGAGACTCTGTCCATAGGACAACAATCAGTCGTATATTGCACAAATCTGGCCTTTATGGAAGAGTGGCAAGAAGAAAGCCATTTCTTAAAGATATCCATAAAAAGTGTAGTTTAAAGTTTGCCACAAGCCACCTGGGAGACACACCAAACATGTGGAAGAAGGTGCTCTGGTCAGATGAAACCAAAATTGAACTTTTTGGCAACAATGCAAAACGTTATGTTTGGCGTAAAAGCAACACAGCTCATCACCCTGAATACGTCATCCCCACTGTCAAACATGGTGGTGGCAGCATCATGGTTTGGGCCTGCTTTTCTTCAGCAGGGACAGGGAAGATGGTTAAAATTGATGCTACGGTCTGTACATTGAGTCTGAAGCACCAATCTTCTTCTGGATCATTCAAATGCTCTCCAGCAAACTTCAGATGGGCCTGGACATGTACTGGCTTAAGCAGGGGGACACGTCTGGCACTGCAGGATTTGAGTCCCTGGCGGTGTAGTGTGTTACTGATGGTAGGATTTGTTCCTTTTGGTCCCAGCTCTCTGCAGGTAATTCACTAGGTCCACCCGTGTGGTTCTGGGATTTTTGCTCACCGTTCTTGTGATCATTTTGACACCACGGGGTGAGATCTTGTGTAGAGCCCCAGATCGAGGGAGATTATCAGTGGTCTTGTATGTCTTCCATTTCCTAATAATTGCTCCCACAGTTGATTTCTTCAAACCAAGCTGCTTACCTATTGCAGATTCAGTCTTCCCAGCCTGGTGCAGGTCTACAATTTTGTTTCTGGTGTCCTTTGACAGCTCTTTGGTCTTGGCCATAGTGGAGTTTGGAGTGTGACTGTTTGAGGTTGTGGACAGGTGTCTTTTATACTGATAACAAGTTCAAACAGGTGCCATTAATAGAGGTAACGAGTGGAGGACAGAGGAGCCTCTTAAAGAAGAAGTTACAGGTCTGTGAGAGCCAGAAATCTTGCTTGTTTTAGTCATAGTTGAAGTGTACCTATGATGAAAATTACAGGCCTCTATCATCTTTTTAAGTGGGAGAATTTGCACAATTGGTGGCTGACTAAGTACTTTTTTTGCCCCACTATATATTTACATCTTTCTTCGAATATTTTCCAAAAACTCAACTTCAAAACACTCTCCTGCAACCCGCCTCACCAATTAAAAAAAAGTATTATTTAGCTCAAATCTGTAATCCACAATAGAAGCTAACCAGAAGCTAGCCAGAAGCTGACCAGAAGCTAGCCAGAAGCTGACCAGAAGCTAGCCAGAAGCTAGCCAGAAGCTAGCCAGAAGCTAACCAGAAGCTAGATAGAAGCTAACCAGTTTACTGGCTAACGTTAGTATTCAGCTAATCACGGTTTGTGGTCATCAGCTATCCTTTAGCTCGAAAAGCTTACGCCAGTTTTGTACAACGTGACTCAGACCAGAACATACCAGACTTATTTTTCTCTCCGTATCCCCGGATTTCAACCGCAAGCTATGGACATTTACACCTGAATCTCACAGCTTGCTAGCTGCTATCCGTGTGACTATTGGCTTACGTAGATTCCGGAGCAAACATCAATTATTCCGGAGCTAGCCAGCTGAAGAGTTCCATCAGCCACTCCTGGGCTAAAATCACCTATCTGGACCCGTTTTACTGCCGATGCGGAGCCCCACCAGGCCTTCACGACTGGACTACCGACGTTATATGCCCGAGGGAGTTACCCAACTGGCCCCTCCGTTGCGACGTTACCTGAACGCCCATCTGCAGACCGCTAATCATTAACTGTCTTATCAGCTGCTATCTGAATAGGTCTATCGGACAACTTTTCTTGGGTCACGATAACTATATTTATTTTGCCAATTGGATTGATCCCCTTCTACCACACGGAACGCCACTAATCTACCGACGGAAACACACGAGGTGACTAAAAACAGACCTCCATCCTATTCTAGCTTGCTACCGATGCCCTGGCTAGCTGTCTGAATCGCCGTGACCCCAACCAAATCTCACTACTCACTGGACCCTTATGATCACTCGACTAAGCATGTCAATATGTCTTGTCCATTGCTGTCCTGGTTAGTGTTTATTGGCTCATTTCACTATAGAGCCTCTAGCCCTGCTCAATATACCTTATCCAACCTTTCAGTTCCACCACTCACACATCACCTGCTTTCAATGATTTTCTAGAGACAATATCTCTCTCATCATCCCTCAATACATAGGTTTACCTCCACTGTATTCACATCCTACCATACCTTTGTCTGTACATTATACATTGAAGCTATTTTATCGCCCCCAGAAACCTCCTTTTACTCTCTGTTCTGGACGTTCTAGACGACCAATTCTCATAGCTTTTAGCCGTACCCTTATCCTACTCCTCTTCTGTTCCTGTAGAGGTGAATCCAGGCCCTGCAGTGCCCAACTCCACCCCAGGCGCTCTCTTTTGATGATTTCTGTAACCGTAATAGCCTTGGTTTCATGCATGTTAACATTAGAAGCCTCCTCCCTAAGTTTGTTTTATTCACTGCTTTAGCACACTCTGCCAACCCGGATGTTCTAGCCTTGTCTGAATCCTGTCTTAGGAAGACCACCAAAAATTCTGAAATCTTCATCCCTAACTACAACATTTTCAGACAAGATAGAACGGCCAAAGGGGGCGGTGTTGCAATCTAGTGCAAAGATAGCCTGCAGAGTTCTGTCCTTACTATCCAGGTCTGTAGAACTTCTACTTTAAAAAATCCACCTCTCTAAAAACAAGTCTCTCACCGTTGCCACCTGCTATAAGACCACCCTCTGCCCCCAACTGGGCTCTGGACACCGTATGTGAACTGATTTCCCCCATCTATCTCCAGAGCTCGTGCTGCTAGGTGACTTAAACTGGAACATGCTTAACACCCCAGCCATCCTACAATCTAAGCTTGATGCCTTCAATCTCATACAAATGATCAATGAACCTACCAGGTACCACCCCAAAGCCGTAAACACGGGCACCCTCATAGATATCATCCTAACCAACTTGCCCTCTAAATACACCTCTGCTGTTTTCAACCAAGATCTCAGCGATCACTGCCTCATTGCCTGCATCCGTAATTGAGTCAGCGGTCAAAGAACCTCCTACTCATTACTGTCAAATGCTCCCTGAAACACTTCAGCGAGCAGGTCTTTCTAAACGGCCTGGCCGGGGTATCCTGGAAGGATATTGATCTCATCCCGTCAGTAGAGGATGCCTGGTTATTTTTTTAATTGCCTTCCTCACCATCTTAAATAAGCATGCCCCATTCAAGAAATTTAGAACCAGGAACAGATATAGCCCTTGGTTCTCTCAAGACCTGACTGCCCTAACCAACACAAAAACATCCTATGGCGTTCTGCATTAGTATCCTCGTTTGCTAAGTCAAACGACACCGCTGGTTCTGCTCACACTGCCCTACCCTGTGCTCTGACCTATTTCTCCCCTCTCTCTCCAGATGAAATCTCGCGTCTTGTGACGGCCGGCCACCCAACAACCTGCCCGCTTGACCCTATCCCCTCCTCTCTTCTCCAGACCATTTCCGGAGACCTTCTCCCTTACCTCACCTCGCTCATCAACTCATCCCTGACCGCTGGCTACGTCCCTTCTGTCTTCAAGAGAGCGAGAGTTGCACCCCTTCTGAAAAAACCTACACTCGATCCCTCTGATGTCAACAACTACAGACCAGTACCCCTTCTTTCTTTTCTCTCCAAAACTCTTGAACGTGCCGTCCTTGGCCAGCTCTCCCGCTATCTCTCTCAGAATGACCTTCTTGATCCAAATCAGTCAGGTTTCAAGACTAGTCATTCAACTGAGACTGCTCTTCTCTGTATAACGGAGGCGCTCCGCACTGCTAAAGCTAACTCTCTCTCCTCTGCTCTCATCCTTCTAGACCTATCAGCTGCCTTCGATACTGTGAACCATCAGATCCTCCTCTCCACCCTCTCCGAGTTGGGCATCTTCGGCGCGGCCCACGCTTGGATTGCGTCCTACCTGACAGGTCGCTCCTACCAGGTGGCGTGGCGAGAATCTGTCTCCTCACCACGCGCTCTCACCACTGGTGTCCCCCAGGGCTCTGTTCTAGGCCCTCTCCTATTCTCGCTATACACCAAGTCACTTGGCTCTGTCATAACCTCACATGGTCTCTCCTATCATTGCTATGCAGACGACACACAATTAATCTTCTCCTTTCCCCCTTCTGATGACCAGGTGGCGAATCGCATCTCTGCATGTCTGGCAGACATATCAGTGTGGATGACGGATCACCACCTCAAGCTGAACCTCGGCAAGACGGAGCTGCTCTTCCTCCCGGGAAGGACTGCCCGTTCCATGATCTCGCCATCACGGTTGACAACTCCATTGTGTCCTCCTCCCAGAGCGCTAAGAACCTTGGCGTGATCCTGGACAACACCCTGTCGTTCTCAACTAACATCAAGGTGGTGGCCCGTTCCTGTAGGTTCATGCTCTACAACATCCGCAGAGTACGACCCTGCCTCACACAGGAAGCGGCGCAGGTCCTAATCCAGGCACTTGTCATCTCCCGTCTGGATTACTGCAACTCGCTGTTGGCTGGGCTCCCTGCCTGTGCCATTAAACCCCTACAACTCATCCAGAACGCCGCAGCCCGTCTGGTGTTCAACCTTCCCAAGTTCTCTCACGTCACCCCACTCCTCCGCTCTCTCCACTGGCTTCCAGTTGAAGCTCGCATCCGCTACAAGACCATGGTGCTTGCCTACGGAGCTGTGAGGGGAACGGCACCTCAGTACCTCCAGGCTCTGATCAGGCCCTACACCCAAACAAGGGCACTGCGTTCATCCACCTCTGGCCTGCTCGCCTCCCTACCACTGAGGAAGTACAGTTCCCGCTCAGCCCAGTCAAAATTGTTCGCTGCTCTGGCCCCCCAATGGTGGAACAAACTCCCTCACGACGCCAGGACAGCGGAGTCAATCACCACCTTCCGGAGACACCTGAAACCCCACCTCTTTAAGGAATACCTAGGATAGGATAAGTAATCCTTCTCACCCCCCTAAAAGATTTAGATGCACTATTGTAAAGTGGCTGTTCCACTGGATGTCATAAGGTGAATGCACCAATTTGTAAGTCGCTCTGGATAAGAGCGTCTGATAAATGACTTAAATGTAATGTAAATGTAAATGTATCGAACAACCCCCGTGATATGCAACTTTTCAGGGAAGCTAGAAACCAATATGCACAGGCAGTTAGAGAAGCCGAGGCTAGCTTTTTCAAGCAAAAATTGCAAACTCCATAAAGTTCTGTGACACTGTAAAGTCCATGGAGAATAAGAACACCTCCTTCTAGCTGCCTACTGCACTGAAGATAGGAAACACTGTCACCACAGATAAATCCACTATAATTGAGAATTTCAATAAGCATTTTTCTACGGCTGGCCATGCTTTCCACGTGGCTACCCCGACCCCGGTCACAGCACTGCACCCCCCACAGCAACTCGCCCAAGCCTTCCCCATTTCTCCTTCTCCCAAATCCAGTCAGCTGATGTTCTGAAAGAGCTGCAAAATCTGGACCCCTACAAATCAGCCGGGCTAGACAATCTTTCAAAAATTATCTGCTGAAATTGTTGCCACTCCTATTACTAACCTGTTCAACCTCTCTTTCTGAGATTCCCAAAGATTGGAAAGCAGCTGCAGTCATCCTCCTCTTCAAAGGGGGGGACACTCTTGACCCAAACTGCTACAGACCTATATCTATCTATTTTTATTTGTCTTTGTTTCATCTTTTTGATAGTCTTATTTTTGTACATCATTTTATGTTTATATAGTTTTAAATGTTATTATTATTTATATGTTGTTCCAAATGTCTAAATAAAAATTACAATTTGTGCAGAATGGTGCTTTTTTGTGAGGGGGGAGCCTGAAGAGGGGGTTCCCCCAAGGAGCCATACAAGCTAGAACCGCCAGTGCACTACGTGACTGACTGGCTCGTAGTTGTTGTTACAATTCATCCCAAAGGTGTTCGATGGGGTTGAGGTCAGGGTTCTGTACAGGCCAGTCAAGTTCTTCCACAACCATCTCAACAAACCATTTCTGTAGGGACCTCGCTTTGTCATGCTGAAAGAGAAAAGGGCCCCCAAAATTGCCAGGGTTAAAGGTTCCAAAACCCTTCTATGGATAATTTCTATGGTCACAATGCAAGCTGTTCCACAGAAGAAGGGGCGATAGGAGTGTGGGGAAAAAGTGCTTGTGCATTGATAAACACATCAAAGGCGGCATTAAGGAGAAGTAATCAAATGAGAGTTGCACTTCTAAAAGCCTATTTCACACCAGAGCCTGCTGAATTTGCAAGATAACCTTATTTTCGTTTTGATTTCGGCACAAATGAAAATGTAGCACAGACCAGCCCATGAATTTACTTTTCAGCATTGTCTCAACGAAGAGTTTGGTGTTCGATGAGCCATCTGCGACATGCATGCTCAGTTACAATCCTGCTGTAGTTAGCGGCAGGCGGACGAGCAATATCCACCGTTATAGTACAGATTAAGCCTAGGCTGGAAAGTGAATCCAATGACATGATTTTTTTCCCACATTGAATTCACGATAGTTGACAACTGAACCAAATGTAAATCTAAACTAGATGTTGAACTGTGTCCTAGATTTTGAACTGTGTAAGTGCCGCCTTTGAAGATCACTCAAATTAATCATGGAGTTAAGAATAAGGGCTTTGACTGAGAGGCATTGTCAAATGAATGGGGGTGTAGAGAGTCAGGGACATAACTCACAGTTGTTGGGAGTGGTGTAATGAATCAGTACAAGGACTTGGCCAGGTTGAGGATCTTGACAACACTTCAACTCTGGCAAGAGGTTTTACATTCTAAAACAGCAGGTGACACGGCTGGAGACTGATCTGATAGTCTTATAAAGCATCTGAAAAGATAGAGGCCAGGTATCCCGTGGAGCTGGTGATGCAAGAAATTGACAAATAGGGGAAGGTGCTAAAATTCCCAAGCTGATCCAAAACCATTTAGATAGATGCTGTAAGGCCAAGCCTATATACACTGAAATAAACATATACATGCAACATGTAAAGTGTTGTCCCATGTTTCATGAGCTGAAATCAAATGTACCAGAAAGATGCACAAATGAGTTTAGATCCATGTTAGATAGCATTTATCCTTTGCCAAGATATGCCACACCTGTCAGGTGGATGGATTATCAAGAAGATGATTAAACAGCATGATCATTCCACAGGTGCACCTTGTGCTTGGGGACAATAAAAGGCCACTCTAAAATGTGCAGTTTTGTCACACAACACATTGCCACAGATGTCTGAAATTTTGAGGGAGCGCGCAATTGGCATGCTGACAACAGGAATGTCCACCAGAGCTGTTGCCAGATAATTGAATGTTAATTTATCTACCGTAAGTCACCTCCAATGTTGTTTTAGAAGATTTGGCGGTATGTCCAACCGGCCTCACAAAAAAAAGTTAAAGGATAGTAAAAAGTAAAACGAAAGAAAAACCCTTGAATGAGTAGGTTTGTCCAAACATTTGACTGGTACTGTATGTCTACGATCTTACAAGTTATGTTGTCTTGAATTCTCTAATGTAAGATGGCAGTAATGGCCAGATGTTACTGTTTTTACATAGGGTTATTTACAGGTAGCCTATCTGTGTTTATTTCATGATGAAGTCCAATAAATATTAACATTCCATGATGTGAAAATAGGAAATAAATATTCAATCCCAATGATTGAAAGACACTTTGGGGAACTAAAAAACTTGAACAGATTGATGCAAAATGCAAGTGCGGGGAAAAAAAACTGTTTATAAAAAGAGTGCAGTTGAAATTACCTTTGCGTGCTTGATGAAAAAAAAAAGTTTTATTTTATCTCATAGTTCATCTTTGGCAATATAGCCCTGTGAATGGCTTCTAAAGAAAAATATATATATATTGCATTAAGCCACGACAGAATGTTGGTGCAGCCAAATCGTGTGCCGGTGCCTCCAATTGAAAAAGTTAGTGGAACCAGTGCCATGAGTGGAAAACCTTAGTCTGGAGCCCTGCTATAGTCATAAGCCTACTATATGCTTCCCAGTCAAAACAGTTCATGCATATTAGGCCCTAGTGGGGTGGTGCCAGGAAAATAACCTCTCCCTCAACGTCAACAAAATGAAGGAGCTGATCGTGGACTTCGGGAGACAGCAGAGGGAGTTAACCCCCATCCAGATCGACGAGGAACGGAGAGGGAGAAAAGCTTCAAGTTCCTCGGTGTGCACATCACTGACAACCTGACATGCTCCATCCACACAGACAGGTGCAACAGCCTTTGCTCGTTTGTCATGCAAAGGTATGTGAGCACAGATGTTCACTTCGCTTAGCCAAATTCTTGTAGGAGCAAACCCACAGTATTGTATGCAGATGATTTTACAGGTTCTTTTGTATCGATTGCTGTAATGTAAAATGGCAGGGGTGGATTGATTCGGCATAGGCTCCCGAGTGGCGCAGCGGTTTAAGGAACTGCATCTCAGTACTAGAGGCGTCACTACAGACCCGGGTTTGATTCCAGGCTGTATCACAACTGGCCTGTGATTAGTCCCATAGGGTGCACAATTGGCCCAGTGTCGTCTGGGTTAGGGTTTGGCCTGGGTAGGCCGTCATTGCAAATAAGAATTTGTTCTTAACCAACTTGCCTAGTTGAATAAATGTTAAATAAAAAAGTAATACAAATCTGTAAATAACCCTATCTGTGTTTATCTGTTCCATGATGTGAAGAGGAAATAAGAATTCAAACCTGTTGATTGAGAGACACTTACAGTGCCTCCAGAAAGTACTCACACGCCTTTACTTTCTCCACATTTAGAATGGATTTATTTTAATTGTCATTTTGTCAACGATCTACACCTGAAGAAATATTTATAAATATTTCTTGACTAGATAAGCATTCAACCCCCTGAATAAAATCATGTTAGAATTCCCTTTGGCAGTGATTACAGATGTCAGTCATTCTGGGTAAGTCTAAGAGCTTCGCACACCTGGATTGTACAATACTGTATTTGCCCATTATTTATTTATTGAATTATTCAAGCTCTGTCAATTATGTTGTTGATCATTGATAGACAGCCATACATTTTAAAGCCGATTCATGTCAAAACTGTAACTAGACCACTCAGGAGATTTCAATGTCATTTTGGTACACAACTCCAGTGTATACAGTTGAAGTCGGACGTTTACAAACACCTTAGCCAAACACATTTAAACTCTGTTTTCACAATTCCTGACATTTAATCCTAGTAAAAATTCCCTGTCTTAGGTTAGTTAGGATCACTACTTTATTTTAAGAATGTGAAATGTCAGAATAACAGTAGAGAGAATTATTTCTTTCAGCTTTTATTTATTTCATCACATTCCCAGTGGGTCAAAAGTTTACATACACTCAATTAGTATTTAGTAGCATTGCCTTTAAATTGTTTAACTTGGGTCAAACGTTTCGGGTAGCCTTCCACAAGCTTCCCACAATAAGTTGGGTGCATTTTGGCCCATTCCTCCTGACAGAGCTGGTGTAACGGAGTCAGGTTTGTAGGCCTCCTTGCTCGCACATGCTTTTTCAGTTCTGCCCACAAATGTTCTATAGGATTGAGGTCAGGGCTTTGTGATGGCCACTCCAATACTTTGTTGTCCTTAAGCCATTTTGCCACAACTTTGGAAGTATGTTTGGGGTCATTGTCCTTGTGACGTAGAAGTCCGCCACTGGCCGCGGGCAGCATTTGGTTCTTTAACGCACACACATATTCATCACTCCTCCCTGCGCCATTATAAGATAAGTTAACAATGTGGGTCGACACACAAATTAACTTCTGTCTTGGTGCATGCATTTCACACTTGTCAATGTTCATATTTGAGAGATACAATAATTATTATACTTATCAATGTTGTGGATGAGCACATTGTTTGTTTGTTTGTTTGTTCTGTTCCTCTCTCTCCATCTCTGTAGCTTCCGGGTATGCTGGAAAAGGGAATTGGGTTGGCTTTATAGTGCCTGTCCCAAATGGCTCATTAATGCATATGGGCATATTGAAAGATATTGTCAGTAGTGATGTAATGTTGTAAATGTTATGTTGTGATATTGTTTAAAACCATGTTGCAATGTATATCCTTTAGTATGTTTAGTTCATGGAAAATGTAGGTTTGTATTGTTAATTGATTAATTAACCAGGGTTAATTGTTCTGAGGGGAGGGGCTAGCCCTACAAAAGGAGCCTCTCTTTCAGTCATGGGAAGTTTTTTTTTTGGATTGAGCTGTGGATGGGGCAGCATTGTTTTTAAGCTGTCCCATAAGGTAGACGTTGATGGCAGTACTGTTGTTTTTTTGTTCCGGAATCACTTGTAAATAAACACCTTTGCACAGAAGAACTTTTGCGGCTCCGCCATCTTTTTATTTTGATAGAGGTTAGGTTATCCAGTTTAGCCTTCTGGCCTACTCTACGTGACAGTCCTTTTGGAAGACACATTTGCGACCAAGCTTCAACTTCCTGACTGATGTCTTGAGATGTTGCTTCAATATATCCAAGTCATTTTCTTCCTCATGATGCCATCTATTTTGCACCCTCCTGCAGCAAAGCACCCCCACAACATGATGCTGCTACATCCGTACTTCATGGTTTCGGATGGTGTTCTTCGGCTTGCAAGCCTCCCCCTTTTTCCTCCAAACATAGTGATGGTCATTATGGCCAAACAGTTCTATTTTTGTTTCATCAGACCAGAGGACATTTCTCCAAAAAGTACGATCTTTGTCCCCATGTGCAATTGCAAACCGTAGTCTGGCTTTTTTTATGGCGGTTTTGGAGCAATGGCTTCTTCCTTGCTGAGCGGCCTTTCAGGTTATGTCGAAATAAGACTTGTTTTACTGTGGCTATAGATACTCTTGTACCCGTTTCCTCCAGCATTTTCACAGGGTCCTTTGCTGTTGTTCTGGGATTGATTTGCACTTTTCGCACCAAAGTACGTTCATCTCTAGGAGACAGAATGCGTCTCCTTCCTGAGTGGTATGACGGCTGCGTGGTCCTATAGTGTTTATACTTGTGTACTATTGTTTGTACAGAAACCTTAAGGCATTTGGAAATTGCTCCCAAGGATACACTAGAGTGGAGGTCTACAAAACAAATTTCTGAGGTCATGCCTGATTTCTTTTGATTCTTTGAGATTTTCCAAGCTGTTTAAAGGCACAGTCAACATAGTGGATGTAAACTTCTGGAACACTGGAATTGTGATAAAGCGAATTACAAGTGAAATAATATGTTGTTAGAAAAATTACTTGTGTCATGCACAAAGTAGATGGCCTAACCGACTTGCCAAAATTATAGTTTGTTACCAAGAAATGTGTGGAGTGTTTGAAAAATGAGTTTTAATGACTCCAACCTAAGTGTATGTAAACTTCCGACTTCAACTGTATCTGACCCGACTCAAGCAGGTTTTCCTTTAGGATTTTGCCCGTACTTAGTTCCATACTGTTTCTTTTCATCCTGAAAGTGTCCCCGGTCTTTGCCGAAATCAAGCATACCCGTACCATGATGCAGCTACCACCATGCTTGAAAATCAGGAGTGATGTGTTGTTGGATTTGCCCCAAACACAAGGCTTTGCATTTAGGCCAAAAAGTGTATTCCTTTGCCATTTTGTTTTTTTGCAGTATTACTTGTTGCATACAGGATGCATGTTTAGAAATATTTTGTATTTGGTATAATTGTATTTTTTTTCACTGTCATTTACAGTAGATTATTAGTGTGGAGTCACTACAATGTTATTGATCAATCCTCAGTTTCCTCCTGCCCTGCAGCTCAGTTCTAAAGGATGACTATCTTTGATGTATCTGGGTGGTTTAATACGTCATCCACAGCATAATTATTAACTTGACCATGCTTAATGTGATATTCAATGTCTAATTTGTTCTTGTTACTCATCTACCAATCATTGTCCTTCTTTATGAGGCTTCGAAATGCTCCCTGGTCTTTGCAGTTGAATATGTTCTTTAAATGCAATACATCACTGAACAAATCCTTCAAAATTCAGGTCAACCCCAAATTATTTAACACAGTGAGCCCATGTAACTTATGTAATTTGTTATGCCAAACCTTACTCCTAAACTAATTTTGGCTTGCCTAAACATAAGGGGTGAATACTTGTACTTATGAAACTACTATTTTTAGACACATTTGTATAATGTTCTTTTCACTTTGACAAAAAAATCACAATTAAATCTATTTCAATCCCATTTTGTAATGCAACAAAATCCAAGGGGGGTGAATATTTATGATACCAACTGTAAGCGGCTATTTTCGGGCTTCTAGGGAGATTCAGTTTGGTAAATGAGAGGGAAGGCTGCTGAGCCTGGTACACCCCTAACCTGGTCTCTTTGGAATAGACAGGTTTGCCTGCTACTAAGTATTGTGAGAAATTTGTAAATATACATTTTTTGACCAGTGTGTCAATATTGCTCATTGGACCATCTGATTCATCTGCAAATAAAAATAACTATGACTTCTACAAGGTCCCTATTTTACAGACCAACAAAAACGGCTATTTAGATCCGCTGTCATTGCACCATTCCCACCTGCTCTCAAATCCACTTCTCTAACTCCCCTCCTCCATATTCTATGCCCCTCTCACTCCCCACTTTCAGAGAAGTAGTGTTCCTCCAGCTCTACAGAATTCCAATGGGCAGTGGAAGGGGTGGCCCAATTGTTTGCAACACCTGGAGATACTGTATATAATAAGTTAACACAAGAAGCCACGTCTGTTTTAGAAGCTGACCCCCTGGGCCTACCTTTCAGCTAAGTAGCTGAGCCTCCTGGGCTGATCCAGCTTCTATTGCCAGTCTGCCAGACATATCACCATCTGGTCCAGGTAGAGTGGGATTGTTATGGCCTCTTAGACTACAAAGCAGGATCATTGGCAGACCTAGACCCTAGACCATGTCATACTGAATGAGCCAAGATGTCCGACAATCGTTTCGACCTAAGAATTGGCACACAACGTTGAAATGTTGTCTGGGTAGGCAAAATCGTGGCATAAGATGACTCATACAGTCTACGCAAACCTTTATCTCCCAAACAAGGTGGGATTGATTTGAGATCGGCACATGATTGTCGAAATTCCTCCCCTTTGCTCGTTGATGAGTCCGAACCAAATTGGAAGAAGGCAGGCAGGGGAGCCTTCTTTCTATATTTTGCGAACATACTCCTGCATAATTGCAAAGCTGAATCACCCTTTTCCCTTGAACCTCATCCTCTTCTTTCAAGTTGTTTTCATCTCCCCTTTCTTCTCTGTGCTGTACTCTCTCATCCTAGCCGCCAGAGAGCCTCTCATCCTAGCCACCAGAGAGCCTCACAAGGAGGTAGAGTGCATATAATCATAATTTGTAAAATGGTGGCTCGCATCGGCGGATAGATACTAGATCATTATGGTTCACGTCTGGTGGCTGTTTGCGTCAGTCTCTGCAAGTATCATACAAATATTTAGGTTTTGCTTTATGCATGGTGGTATTCTTTGACAAATGTGCTTGGGAAATGTCTCGTCAGTGCAGAGGACTATGAGGCTTAGGAGGCGGCCATCTGCGCGACACAGATAGATGGTCTTGTTCCTAACAGTTTGGGAAAGTAGATAAGTCATCGCCATTGCGGTTGGGTGTGTGTGTGTGTGTGTGTGTGTGTGTGTGTGTGTGTGTGTGTGTGTGTGTGTGTGTGTGTGTGTGTGTGTGTGTGTGTGTGTGTGTGTGTGTGTGTGTGTGTGTGTGTGTGTGTGTGTGTGTGTGTGTGTGTGTGTGTGTGTGTGTGTGTGTGTGTGAGTGTGATTGAGTGTATGTATCCTGTGTTTGTTTGCAAGAGGCCTTGAGACCTTGAGGGTGACAACATTGTTTGAGCTTTTTCAGACCTGAACAGTTATTCATGTTGGACTTCAGCCATCGAAATGGTAGGAGGCCATCTGCAATCTTAAAAGAGACATTAACCCTCTAGAATCTAAGCCCTATCTAAGCGGCGGGGGGGTTCTACATAAATATCTTTCACTGGACTTTGCACTCTCGCTCTCTCTGCGAATTTAATAGGACACAATAAAAGAGTCACTGTTTGTAGGGCCCTATAAAATCTGCTATACGGAGAGCACGGACGGAATCACGGAATCCAGACATTCAAACAGAATTCAACAATATAAAAAAAATGTTTTGAACTTTGTAGGAAATCAACTAAATGTATTGAACTTATTGGAACATTTATAAATGTGCCCAAGATAAACATGACATGAACGAAATGGATCAGTGATTTGTATTGTCCCTCAACTTTCTGAAGAAGCAATGGCACAGGAATGCCCCTGTCTGTGTAAGCACATTTGCCTACCAATTTGTGTAATCCGTAGCGATGATGCTAATAACAACCATCTTCTGATATATGGAAACACTTTCCCAAAAACATTCTCAATTAAAATGTTAACTACAAAGTAGTCTATGCCTGCCTGGCAGAATATCATGAGTATCTGCATCAATCCATTGTTTAGCATACCAATTCCATTGACTCGTCAATCAGGTGCAATCCTTTTGAGATATGAATTTCCATGACCTCTGTTACTAATAACTCGGTCTGAGTGCTTAAGCGTTAACAACTACAGTATGCAATGTGAAATATAAGTAAACATACTACTCCCATCAGTCAAATGATTCATAACCTGTGGGTAGCAACTACAGATATTTACTTGATAATAGATACTTTGGTCACAAATTTGTGGAGAATTGGAAAGTCTAAAAATACATTTTTGCAGTGGATTTTATTATATGCAACTGAACCCAACTTGACACTACTCTAGACAACATCAAAGCAACTGGGATAATCTCACTTTTCTAAAGAGAAGAGCATGAAAAAGTGCATTTTTACAGGAATAAATTAAACAGTACTATAAAACAGTTACTGAATGGTGGCCTTTGCCTGCTATTAAAGCATTACGGCAAAAGTTCATATCATTACCTTGTCAATTGATTATTTCAAGAAACACACGCTCTGCATGCTAATATGTTCGATAGTTTTGCCCGGCACCATACAGGAGAATGTCAGGAGAACAAAATGTGTTGTTGGCCCATTTTATGTGGGCCAGATGTAGCCAACTACTGTTTTGACGAAATGAAAGAGGACCCAAACCAACTCATTTTGGGTCTGTTGGGTTCCTCGGTGTCTGCCTGTAGTTAATGTACTATATTTGACTCATAAACAGCTCCTATGAGCCTAGTCTGAGCAAGCCTAGTCTGAGCAAAGGAAGTGTGTGTGTGTGTGTGTGTGTGTGTGTGTGTGTGTGTGTGTGTGTGTGTGTGTGTGTGTGTGTGTGTGTGTGTGTGTGTGTGTGTGTGTGTGTGTGTGTGTGTGTGTGTGTGTGTGTGTGTGTGTGTGTGTGTGTGTGTAATTGTTTTCCTACCTTATCAGGACCCCAATGCCCTAACAATTCACCCAAACGTCCTGACAAGTAAGGAAAAAAACAATGTGTGTATCTGTGCATCCAAGATATGAGTCACATTCATATTTCACCCAAAATAGAATGCAGATAAAACTTTGAAATGACAAAGATAATTAACTGCAAAATCTTCTTGGGGCCATTTGTTTTGCTCTTAATATATAAACTAGGTTTGAAAAGTATGGGGTCATTTAGAAATGTCCTTGCAATAACATAAAATTGATCAGAAATACAGTGTAGACATTGTTCATGTTGAAAATTAATTATGTAGCTGTCAACGGCTGTTTTTTGTTATTTTAATTACATTTTTTAATGGAATATCTACATAGGTGTACAGTGGGGTGACAGCATCATGGGGGTGGCAGCATCATGTTGTTGGGGTGCTTTGCTGCAGGAGGGACTGGTGGATTTTACAAAATAGATGGCATCATGAGGAGGAAAATTATGTGGATATATTGAAGCAACATCTCAAGACATCAGTCAGGAAGTTAAAGCTTGGGACTTCCAAATGGACAACGACCCCAAGCATACTTCCAAAGTTGTGGAAAAATGGCTTAAGGACAACAAAGTAGAGGTATTGGATTGGCCATCACAAAGCCCTAACCTCAATTCTATAGAAAATTTGTGGGCAGAACTGAAAAAGCGTGTGTGAGCAAGGAGGACTACAAACCTGACTCAAGTTAAACTAGCTCTGTCATGGAGGAATGGGCCAAAATTCAACCAACTTATTGTGGGAAGCTTAATGATGGCCACCCAAAACATTTGACCCAAGTTAAACAATTTAAAGGCAATACTTAATACTAATTGAGTGTATGTGAACTTCTGACCCACTGGGAATGTGATGAAATAAATAAAAGCGGAAATAAATAATTCTACTATTATTCTGACATTTCGTATTTTTTAAATAAAGTGGTGACCCTAACTGACCTAAGACAGGGACTTTTTACTCGGATTAAATGTCAGGAATTGAGAAAAACTGAGTTTAAATGTATTTGGCTATAGTGTATGTAAACTTCCGACTTGTATTTACATGTTGGTAGGGATAAGGAGAAAGTGACTGGTAGCAGGATTAATAATAAAGCAACTGGTAGCAGGATTCCTGCTGCAGGAATGTGTAAATACTCATGGTAATATACTAATGATAAAATATGCATGTAAACAGAAGTAATAGTTACAAATAAATGGATACTCATGGTAATGGAAATCGATAATAATTTAACAGCATCGTAGTGGTAGTAATACATCTAAACAATAATAATTTTTAGCAGCAGCGTAGGTGTGTGTGGATGGGCATAGTCAGTGTGGATAGTCTGTGGGAGAGGTAGAGCAGTAGAGCATTTAACAATGTTATGGCCAGGGAATAGAGTCTTCTCTTCAAATGCTTTGGCATTTCTCATACATTGCCTGGCATGCATCTTGGATGGCTGGAAGCTCACCCCCAGTGATGTGCTGGGCCGTCCTCACCACCCTTTGTTGTGTCTTCTAAGCGAGTGCGGTGCAGTTGCCATACCAGATGGTGATACATGCTCAATGATGCAGCTGTAAACGTTCCTGAGGATCTGAGCGGCCATGTCAAATGGTTTCCGCTTCATGAGGGAGAAGAGGCGCTGCCATGCTTTCTTCACGACGCAGAGGAACTTGAAGTTTTTGCATCTATCTATTGCGGCCATAATTGGCATGTAATAATAAAACAACGCAGATTATGGAGAGTCTTAAACACATCCAAACTTTTCACAGTAGCTGGACAAAGATCCAATATAAAAATAAAGGGAGAATATCCACTCAATGTCCTCCCGAGTGGCGGTCTAAGGCACTGCAGTGCTAGAGGCTGTCGCATTTTGAATTTTAAATTTTACCTTTATTTAACCAGGCAAGTCAGTTAAGAACATATTCTTATTTTCAATGATGGCCTGGGAACAGTGAGTTAACTGCCTGTTCAGGGGCAGAACGGGGGTTTGAACTCGCAACCTTCCGGTTACTAGTCCAACGCTCTAACCACTAGGCTACGCTGCCGCCCGGTCGCGAACAGGCTATCGCAGCCGTTCATGACCGGGAGACAATTGTCCCAGCATTGTCCAGGTTAGTGGAGGGTTTGGCCGGCCGGGATGTATTTGTCCAATTGTTGTATTGTGATTCCCCTGACACATTGGTGCGGCTGGCTTCCAGGTTAAGCGAGCAGTGTGTCGAAGCAGTGTGGCTTGGCAAGGTCGTGTTTTGGAGGACGAGTGGCCCTCGACCTTCACCTCTCCTGAGTCCATATGGGAGTTGCAGTGATGGGACAAGACTAACTACCGATTGGATATCACGAAATAGGGGAAAACTATCTTACAGATCGCATTCACACTTGCATGGTATGCGTGCCATGGATGTTCTCACCACAAAACCAGGACAGTGAATCATACTAGTAAATTTGGTTTTAATGAAATTAAATTAAAAACAAGAAATCAGTTTTTTTAACAATAAAAACATGACAAATGTGATATCATAAAATCACCAGCATAAAAAAAGACAATGCATTGCCTTCATTATAGTAGGCCTAGCGTAAGGGTAGCCTACAGAGGGTTTGGGTTTTAAAAATATGAAACGGAAATCAAACAATTGTTACAGGAGAATACCAGGTTCACCGGTATTCACCGAGGTTCTCATCTCTTGTTTCATGATGGGCATGGACACATTTAGCCTACATCATGGAGGGGTTTTACGCATGTCCAAGGCATGGCTAAAATAATGTAGGCCTGCCTACAATACATAGATAAAAAGAGAATGTCAGCTCACTGTTTTGCTCCTCTCAAATGTTATATTTTAATATAGCTTGGGTGATTAAGATTTTTTCCATCCGGTCTCATGACCCAAACACTTTATCAACGGTCTTGACTAGCCTACTTGATTACATTGGGCAGGACAAAAAAAGGAAGACTTCATTGAGAGAAGGGGAGGCTATGCTTGGTTCTAATCAAATAAAAAGAAAATGGCGGAAAAAACATGAATGTTTTATGTTTCTTATTACTAAGTATACAGGCACCGCATCCCATCTCGTTTCATGTGAATATGTGCAGTGTGCGACACGGCTGGACAGGCTGCATTTCCGCTGTCTAAATTCATGCCATAATCTTTACCGCTAAAACCAGCTATTGGTTGGTCTTAAATATCCCTACTAGCACTGCCTGACATTAGCACTTTGGATCGTGTCTTTAAGTACACGCTTAAAATATTTCCACCCTTCCCATCAGAGCGCGAGCTTGCTGATTTTACACAGGTAAATTGCCGAACATATGGCATTAGAGCTGGAAATTGCCAGTGCGACAGTTTTTACGTGACAGAATTGCAAATTAACGTGCGTTTGACACTAGCGTCGCCTTAACGCCAGACGAAAATAGAGTCCCCAAAGTCATATCAAACTATTATGCCAATTTAAACCAATAGTGGTGTGTGGTCACCGAGATTATCATTTCAGCAGCATTAGATTTTGACAGCGCCATCGCACAGCTTTGAGACAATCGATGTCCGATTTTAGTTTTCACTGAATTTCCGTTTGGATATTTGGAAACAATTAGGCTAAGTTAAAGTGAGTGCTCATGATCATCTTTATTCCCTAGTGGCACAGAAGTCTTAGGTGCTACATCTCAGTGCAAGAGGTGTCACTGCAGTCCCTGGTTTAAATCCAGGCTGCATCACATCCAGCCTTGATTGGGAGTCCCATAGGGCGGTGCACAATTGGCCCAGTATCGTCTGGGTTTGGCCCGGGGTAGGCTGTCATTGTAAATAAGAATTTGTTCTTAACTGACTTGCTGAGTTAAATAAAATAAAAATGATAGTTTACTCATATATTAGCCCGATCAAAACATTTTGTTAGCATGTTATGTAGCTTAACAACTGAATGTTGCTCTTCACTCACATAGTAGCCTGTCCTACTCCTGACCAAAAGCCTGTGACATGTCTGAATCAATGTGATTTTGTTTCACTGAATCGGTCTGTATATTTGGTTAATTGATCTCTGGCTGGGCAATTTATTTGTGTGTCATTTATTTGTGTGCTCATCTATCACTGACCAGAAACATTTAGCATGCAATAATGTAGCCTAAATCAAGTGTATGATTCTGCTCTTGCCTAATACAATCTATCCATCATCAAGCTGTGAGTGTGTGTCCTGTTTTATCTATAACTTAAATTTGCCTTGTTTAATATAATCAAACACTCATTCATTCATGTCATTATGCAACACGAGTCATTCATGCCTTTAAGTAATATCAAGCAGAGAGAGAGCCGTAGTAGGCTAAAAGGTGCTCAGACACATAGTTCATTTTTTATTCACATAGCACGGCAAGCCCGAGTCCCGCCCTGCGCGACTCAATTCACAGAATTATGTTGGGGCTGAAAATAAGAACTCTAGTGGGGATTACAGACTGGGACAAGAACAAGTTGAAAGTGACTGTAGAGATGAGTGTCTGTGCGTGTGTGTTTGGTCTTAAACCAGAAGTCCTCACAAGGATGATAAAACAAGAAACATTTGGACAAGCGGGTACATTTCGCAGGTCAGCACAAGGCTATTTTAAGGCTTAGAGGTTAGGTTAAGGGTTACAATTAGAGTTAGGGGTTAGGGAAAACAAGACTTTGAATAGGAATAAATCAGGTCCGCGCAGGGATAGTAAAACAAACGTGTGTGTGTGTATACTGTATGTTTTGGGGTATGTATGTTTGGGTATGTGCCTGGGTCTGTGAGTATGTGTGTTTGCTCTATATGGTGTTAAAGGCCCTAACTTGTACAGAAGTAGAATCTTAATTTGATGACCCTGTTGGAAATGTTTTACTTTGAAATGTCAGACTTAATTTACTGAAAATGTATCAACCCCTACAAAAATGTCCATTAATTATAATGCACATAATAATTCACATTTCCTGTTCTTGAATTTTCCTGCTGTAGCAAACTGGCTCAAATTACGATCCCACATCCATGCTATACTTTTGATATATGTGACAGTCGTGACTGATGATGCTGCAGTAGGTTGAAGGGCAGCAAAAACAGCATTACCATTTGCACTAGTAATGGGGGAGCTGTTAGAAAGGACAATTGATTCCTTGTTAACATAATAACTTATTTTTGTGTCTAAGGAAGTAAAAAATGTTTTACAAAAATGAATCTATTGAGATGGTTTGTCCTAAAAGCTTGTAATATTTATACTGAACAAAGATAAGAAATGCAACAATTTCTAAGATTTTACAGAATTACAGTTCATATAAGGAAATCAGTCAATGGAAATAAATAAATTAGGACCTAATCTATGGGTTTCACATGACTGGGAATACAGATATGCATCTGTTGGTCACAGATACCATAAAAAGAAAAGGTAGAGGTGTGGATCAGAAAACCAGTCAGTATTAGATGTGACCACCATTTGCCTCATGCAGCTTCGACACATCTTCTTCACATAGAGTTGATCACGCTGTTGATTGTGGCCTGTGGAATTTTGTCCCACTCCTCTTCAATGGCTGTGCAAAGTTGATGGATATTTTGGCGGGAACTGGAATGCGCTGTCGTACACGTTGATCCAGAGCATCCCAAACATGCTCAATGGGTGACATGTATGGTGAGTATGCAGACCATGGGAGAACTGGAACATTTTCAGCTTCCAGGAATTGTGTACACGACATGGGGTCATGCATTATCATGCTGAAACCTGAGGTGATGGCGGTGGATGAATGGCACGACAATGTGCCTTAGGTTCTCGTCGTGGGTTCTCTGTGCATTCAAATTGCCACCAATAAAATGCAATTGTGCTCGTTGTGTGTAGTTTATGCATGCCCATACCATAACCCCACCGCCACCATGGGGCACTCTGTTTACTATGTTGACATCAGCAAACTGCTCGCCCACACAATGCCATACATGTGGTCTGCGGCTTGAGGCCAGGTGGACATACTGCCAAATTGTCTAAAATGACATTGGAAGTGGTGCTGTTTAATCATCTTCTTGGTATGCCACAACTGTCAGGTGAATGGATTATCTTGGCAAAGGAGAAATGCTCACTGACAGGAATGAAAGCACATTTGTGCGCAACATTTTTGAGAAATAAGCTTTTTGTGCGTATGGAAAATGTCTGGGATTTTTTATTTCAGCTCGTGAAACAAGGGACCTACACTTTACATGTTAAGTTTCTATTTTTGTTCAGTGTATATTGGCAAACCCAAACTTAATTCCAGATTGATCTACCAAAATGGGCAATCTATTTATCTTTTCATGGTTCAATGAATGAGCCCTAGAAAGCCTGGTCCCATATCTTGTAGTGCTCCTGCCAACTCCATTGCTGTTATTGTCAAGCCAAACATGATAATTCCATAAGGAGTTGGCAAGAGAGCAGAAACCGATTGGCACCTAGTCTAAGCCCTAGACTTCTTGAGTAAGAATCTGCAGTGCCCAAACTTGAGGCCTACTAGCTGATTAATGGATGTCAAGCTGATGTCAGGCAAAAAAATAGATTGTTCCTGCTGTGTTGTAGAAGGTATTAATTGACATCTTGGCATGTATCTAAATTATTAATAAAGTATGATAGAATGTTGATGTTTGCTCTGTGAAAGATGGACATAAGGATGTACTATTTCTGACCAGTAAAATAATGTGTTTATATTTTGTTTCCTAGGAGATAACAATGGATGGCCCCATCTTTTTGACAAGTATTTTGGGATGCCTAACATCGACATCGGGACCAAGTCTGATAAATGTTGTAAGTACTGTATATGAAATTTCATAAATGTACCGTCTCCCCTTTCTCCAATAACTATTATGCTTATAAGTTGAGTCAAATGTTTTCAAAGAACCAATAAGCAAGTGCATTAGTGCAGAACGACAACCATTCTGCCTACTGGAACAGTGCTTTGAATTTTTTTTTAAATCCTTTTTGGCAGTTCTATAACTTCGCTACACACAAGCAGTATAGGGGAACATTTCTTCAAGTCTTCTTGAGAGAAATACACCAAGCAAATACAGTGCCTTCAGAAAATATTCATACCCCTTGACTTATTCAACATTTTGATTTGTTACAACCTGAATTTAAAATTGGTGAAATTGATTGCATTTCACACCCATCTACACACAATACCTACGCGCAATCCACAATGGCACAAAAGCCAAAACACAGGTACTCACACGCACCAACAAACATAGTAACAATAATGGACAGCCCAATGGAAAATAAAGGGCACATATATACAAATACTAATCGGTCGGATTAGGGGACAATTCCGTAGGGATCATGACAACAGCCTTATTCTAAAATGTATTAAATCATATTTTTCCCTCGTCAATCAACACACAATACCACATAATGAAATTGTAGCAAATGTATACAAAAAAATTATATTATGACATTTACATAAGTATTCAGACCTTTCACTCAGAACTTTGTTGAAGCACCTTCGGCAGCGATTACAGCCTTGAGTCTTCTTGGGTATGACGCTACAATCTTGGCACACCTGTATTTGGGAATTTCCCCCATTCTTCTCTGCCGTTCCACTTAAGCTCTGTGAAGTTGGATGGGGAGCGTTGCAGCACAGCTATTTTTATGTCTCTCCAGAAATGTTCAATCGGTTTCAAGTCTGGGCTCTGGCCGGGCCACTCAAGGACATTCAGAGACTTGTCCCGAAGACAGTCCTGCGTTGACTTGGCTGTGTGCTTAGGGTTGTTGTCCTTTTGGAAGGTGAATATTCGCCCCAGTGGGAGGTCCTGAGCGCTCTGAAGCAGGTTTTCATCAAGGATCTCGATGTACTTTGCTCCGTTCATCTTTCACACGATATTGACTTGTCTCCAGTCCCTGCTTCTGAAAAACATCCCCACAACATGATGCTGCCACCACCATGCGTAACCGTAGGGATGATGGTACGTTTCCTCCCGACATCACGCATGGCATTCAGGTCAAAGAGTTCAACCATGGTTTCATCAGACCAGAGAATCTTGCTTCTCATGGTCTGAGAGTCCTTTAGGTGTCTTTTGGCAAACTCCAAGTGGGCTGTCATGTGCATTTTACTGAGGAGTGACTTCCGTCTGGCCACTTTACCGAAAAGGCATGATTGGAGAAGGAAGGGAAGGTTGAGAAGGTTTTCCTTTTGGACGGTTCTCCCATCTCTACGGAGGAACTCTGGAGCTCTGTCAGAATAACCATCGGGATCTTGGTCACCTCCCTGACCAAGGCCCTTCTCCCCTGATTGCTCAATTTGGCCAGGCAGCCAGCTCTAGGAAGAATGTTGGTGGTTCCTAACTTATTCAATTTAAGAATGATGGAGGCCACTGTGTTCTTGGGGACCTTCAATGCTGCAGAAATGGTATCCTTTCCCAGATCTGTGCCCCGACACAATCCTCCCATAGCTTGGTTATTGCTCTGACATGCACAATCAACTTTTGGACCTTATATAGGCGTGTGCCTTTCCAAATCATGCCCAATTAATTGAACTTACCACAGGTGGACTCCAATTAAGTTGCAGAATCATCTCAAGAATGGTCAATGGAAAAATACAAACCTCCAAACTAGCTTCAATGCCATACAACACTCTTTCCATGGCCTCCAAATGTTCTTAAATGCTAGTAAAACTAAATGCATGCTCTTCAACCGATCGCTGCCCGCACACCCGCCCGCCCGACGAGCATTACTACTCTGGACAGTTCTGACTTAGAAAATGTGGACAACTACAATTATCTAGGTGTCTGGTTAGACACTGGTTAATGTGAGTCTGGAAGGACATTAACCATATCCAATCCGAAATTATGTCTGGAATCTGCTTCCTATTTTGCAAAAAAGCCTCCTTCACTCACGCTGCCAAACATACCCTCTAAAACTGACTATCCTACTGATCCTGACTTCGGCGATGTCATTTACAAAATAGCCTCCAACACTCTACTCAGCAAATTGGATGTAGTCTATCACAGTGCCGTCCGTTTTGTCACTAAGGCCCCATATACTACCCAACACTGCGACCTGTATGCTCTCGTTGGATGGCCCTCGCTACATATCCGTCGCCAAACTCACTGGCTCCAGGTTATCTATAAGTTTTTGCTAGGTAAAGCCCCACCTTATCTCAGCTCACCGGTCACCATAGCAACACCCACCCGTAGCACGCACTCCAGCAGGTATATTTCACTGGTCATCCCCAAAGCCTTTCCTTCCAGTTCTCTGCTGCCAATGACTGTAACGAATTGCGAAAGTCACTGAAGCTGGAGACTTATATCTCCCTCACTAACTATAAGCATCAGCTATCAGAGCAGATCACTACACCTGTACACAGCCCATCTGTAAATAGCCCACCCAACTACCTCATCCCCAGATATATATATATATATATATATATATATATATATATATATATATCTTTTTGTTGCTCTTTTGCACCCCAGTATCTCTACTTGCACACTCTAGGCTATCTGCACATCTATCACTCCAGTGTTAACGCTAAATTGTAATTATTTCGCCACTATGGCCTATTTATCACCTTACCTCCTTAATCTTACTACATTTTCACACACTGTATATAGATTTTTCTATTGCCGTATAGACTGTACGTCTGTTTATACATCTTGTAACTCTGTTGTTTTTGTCGCACTGCTTTGCTTTATCTTGGCCAGGTCGTAGTTGTAAATGAGAACTTGTTCTCAACTGGCCTACATGGTTATATAAAGGTGAAATAAATAAAAAAAAATGGAAAGAAACAGGATGCACCTGAGCTTGAATCCATTTTAGAATAAGGCTAACAAAATGTGGGAAAAGTAAAAGGATCTGAATACTTTCCGAATGTTAGAATTAACTTTGACAGCAATTACAGCTTTATGTCTTTCTGGGTAAGTCTCTAAGAGAGATCTGGATTGTACAATATTGTTTTTATTTTTTACACTTATTTAACTAGGCAAGTCAGTTAAGAACAAATTCTTATTTATAATGACAGCCTAGGAACAGTGGGTTAACTGCCTTGTTCAGGGGCAGAACGACAGATTGTTTTTTACTTTGTCAGGTCGGGGATTTGATCTTGCAACCGTTCGGTTACTGGCGAAAACGCCCTAACCACTAGGCTACCTGCAGCCCCAATATTTGCACCTTATTATTTTTTTAATTCTTCGAGCTCTGTCAAGTTGGTTGTTGATCATAGGTTGAAAGCTATTTAAGTTTTCCCATAGATTTATAAGCTGATTTAAGACACAACAAACTAGGCCACTCGGGAACATTCAATGTCGTCTTGGTAGTCTAGTAGGCCAGCCGATAGAGATTTGTCTTAAGGTCAGTTTTAATAGCAACCTGAATAGCCCTGAGTTTATCAGGAAATGAGTTCCATGGGCGTGGGAGGAAAAGGCACGGCCCCCCGTTATTCGGAGCCTGGTCCTGGGGGCATGGAGCAGTTTTGCGTGGCTTGAACGGAGGGTGCGTGGAGGTTCCTAGGGGGAGAGTAGGTCTGACAGGTAGGCGGGGCTGACGCCATTTAGGGCTTTGTAGACAAGGAGGATCAGTTTATAGTCAATTATTTGAGGAACAGGTAGCCAATGGAGAACAGCAAGGAGAGGGGTGATGTGAGTAGACTTTTTAGTTTGTGTCAGATCTAAGAGGCACTGTTTTGGATGAGCTGTAGTTTATGAATTGAATTTGAAGGCAGGCCCCCAAGTACTGTGTTCCCATAATTCTGGAGAAAATGAATGTATGGCTTAGCCTTTCTGCGTCAGATGTGGTGAGAGATTTAGGCGGGAGATGTTCTTCAAGTGAAAGAATGACGTTTTACAGACGTGACTACGGTGGGCATTGAAATAGAGTGTGGGGTCAAATTTCATACCCAAATTAGTGATGGCTGAAGAGAGGGGGATGATGTGTCCATGTTTGTGGGGTAATAATTATCATATATGCATATTATATACACCTCACATGCGACTCGTAGAAGAGAAAGAAACCATGGCTTGCACCATGGCCCATAGCTCATGGGAGAGGTATCTCACCAGTGCAGGTCAGGAACAGAAGAGAAAGAGACAATGAATCTAAGACCCTTTATAACATCTGAGTTGTTTGGATACAAACGTCTGATTTGTTGACCAATAGCATTCCTGTAAAGTTAACCTCCAATCAAAAGACAACATAGCCTCTGCTTCTCAAAGGTGTGACAGATTGGGGGTTGGAGAGACAATACAGAGAAGGCTGAATTCCTGAGAAGAAAACCACACACCGACCCCTTGTGGGACACTGCAGGTTAAGGTGGACTCCTCTGATTTTGCCTCCCCTAGGGTGATGTACTACTTGCGGTTAGAGAGGTAGGAGGTGAACCAGTTAAGTGCAGTCCCACAAATGGCAGTGTGCTCTCTGATGCGCTGCAGTAGAATGGTGTGATCTATCTATAGGTCCAGAATAATCAAGATGGTGGAGGATTCTGTATCTGCAGCATTGAGCATTTCATTTACAACCTTCACCAGGGCTGTCTCAGTACTGAACATGAGTGTAAAGCCAGATGGGAGAGCCTGATAAAGCTTGTAAGCACTGAGGTGCAAGTGAAGCCGTGGGTTATGAGCCAGCGTGGGGTTGGGGGATACAATGTTTTGTTGAATTGCGTTGATTTTAGCCTTGAAGAACTTAGCAAATCAGTTGCATTGTTCGGTAGTTGTTCTGGGAGGGCGTCTGTAGGTTGGAGGAGGCGACTGATGGTAGAAAACAAGGTCCTGGGATTTCCTCGGTCATAGTCTTTAATGTCAGAGCGGTCTTCTTTTAGTGATTTGAAATACATTACATGTTTTCTCATTTAGCAGACAGCCTTATCCAGATTAACTTATAGTAGTGAGTGCATACATATTCGTACTGATCCCCTGTGGGAATCAAACCCACAATCCTGTCGTTGCAAGCGCGATGCTCAACCAACTGAGCCACACAGGAAATAGCATGCTTGGTGGTCATTATAGGCCAGTAGGTGGACAGTAAGGCCAGTACTTCTCAACAGATGCTCTAAACTGAGGCCTGCGCAGCGCCTCTGGAAACCATGGGGAGGACCGTTGGAAGGATACTTTACATGTTTTTTCAGGGGCAAGGCTGTTGCTTTGAGTGCTATTATATAGGTAGACCATTTCATCAGGGGTGGAGTCAAGGCAGTCAGTCAGCCTGTAGGGCAGAGTGAACAGTCTCCTGGAAGAGGGATGTGTCAAGGGACTTGATGTTTCTGAATTTAATATTGTGCTTAGGGCGAAGCTGAAGTGAAGGAGTACTCACAGACATCGTCACGGCCCTTTGGTCAGATACACCTAGCTCATGTACATCTAGGACTTCTCCAGTGATGAGGTTTAGTTGTATAACTGTTGGGTTCACCTTGGGGCCATGGTAGGGGCTGTATCAAATGTTGCTGTATTATAATAATTGATTATGCTTATGTTGTATTAATAGAAGGGGGAGAGTTATAAGACCCCTCCCTCTTTAAATTTATAGGGTCCTAGACTACAGATGAACAATATATATATATATTGTTCATCTGTATATATTGTTCATCTATATTCATTATAAGGTATTAATATTGTTCCACAATTATTTTCTAGTCTCTTCTTCGAATAAAGAAATGGTCTGAGGGATGTGTGAATTATGGCAGTCAATACAGGGTGTCTGTGACGAAAGAACCCTGCAGGGGAGTGAAAGAGAAAGAAGACTAGTCAGACATTCCACTGTAAATCAACTTGGGGAGTGGACATTTACTGCTGAGCCTTTAGATAACACTGAAACTATTGTTTGTATTTGTGTGTATGGATGGCATTGGTCTCGTGAGTAGAAGGTAATGATGTAGGCATTGACATCACAAAGGCTGGGCTTTGGGATTAATAAAATAACTTGGACCCTTGACTATTTTCAGAACTTACACGGAAACATGTTCCTGTTGTCAACTTCTGTCTGCAATTGCATTAATAAAGATGATTGATTTAATTGATTGATTTAATTAAAGATATTGTCTGAATTTAATTTAATTTACCAATGATTTCACCAATGAGCCAATAATTGACAAGGAACAAGGAACGAACCCCAACATTGTGGGGTGGGGATTGTGTGTGGGGACATTGACATGCTGTAACAGTCAAACACGTTCAGGAAGTCAGTAGCAGAGGAGCATTTTGTTGAATCAATGTGAACGAAATCACCTAGGATTACAACAAAAAATATCTAGTTAACAGAAGAAAGGAAGACAAAATAAGGACAAAAGAAGGACAGAAGAAAAAGGAAAAGAAAGAGGACAACAAAGTGTCAGCACTTTTATTGCAACTTCGTATTTCGTCGTCCTAACGTAGTCTATACTGCTATCTGCCCAGCAGCTAGCCAGCTAGCAAACGTCCACCGTCTACCGAATAGCAGCACTGTAGAAACTATTACACTCAACTGAACGACTTGATTAGTGTAGTGTTAGCTAGCTACATAGTTGTCTTTGCTGTCTTCGTATCCAAGATAATTGTGTAGTTTAGAGCGTGTAGTCTTAGAGTGATTATCTTAATTTACCGAGGTTAGCTAGCCAGCTATTTGTCGTCCTTAACGTAGGAGACACTGCTAGCTAGCCAACAGCTAGCCAACGTCTACTGAATAGAACTTCCGCACTCAACAACCCGGTCGCATTCCGCTTCGCTCCACAGGTAGTATCACATTTTCATTTCATTTCATTACAGCACAACGGTTTGATTTGTTTGATCGTAGCTAGCTACATAGCTAGCTACATAGCCGTCTGTGTATCAAAGATAATTGTGTAGTCTAGAGCGATTTTCTAGGTTAGCTAGCCAGCTATTGTCGTTCTTTTAACGCAACGTAACGTAATCAACACTGCTAGCTAGCCAGCTAGCCCCGAATAGCAGCACTGTAGAAACTATTACACTCAACGGAACGACTTGATTAGTGTAGTGTCAACAACGCAGCCACTGCCAGCTAGCCTACAAAGTCAACAACGCAGCCACTGCCAGCTAGCCTACTTCAGCAGTACTGTATCATTTTAATCATTTTAGTCAATAAGATTCTTGCTACGTAAGCTTAACTTTCTGAACATTCGAGACGTGTAGTCCACTTGTCATTCCAATCTCCTTGCATTAGCGTAGCCTCTTCTGTAGCCTGTCAACTATGTGTCTGTCTATCCCTGTTCTCTCCTCTCTGCACAGACCATACAAACGCTCCACACCGCGTGGCCGCGGCCACCCTAATCTGGTGGTCCCAGCGACCCACGTGGAGTTCCAGGTCTCCGGTAGCCTCTGGAACTGCCGATCTGCGGCCAACAAGGCAGAGTTCATCTCAGCCTATGCCTCCCTCCAGTCCCTCGACTTCTTGGCACTGACGGAAACATGGATCACCACAGATAACACTGCTACTCCTACTGCTCTCTCTTCGTCCGCCCACGTGTTCTCGCACGCCCGAGAGCTTCTGGTCAGCGGGGTGGTGGCACCGGGATCCTCATCTCTCCCAAGTGGTCATTCTCTCTTTCTCCCCTTACCCATCTGTCTATCGCCTCCTTTGAATTTCATGCTGTCACAGTTACCAGCCCTTTCAAGCTTAACATCCTTATCATTTATCGCCCTCCAGGTCCCCTCGGAGAGTTCATCAATGAGCTTGATGCCTTGATAAGCTCCTTTCCTGAGGACGGCTCACCTCTCACAGTTCTGGGCGACTTTAACATCCCCACGTCTACCTTTGACTCATTCCTCTCTGCCTCCTTCTTTCCACTCCTCTCCTCTTTTGACCTCACCCTCTCACCTTCCCCCCTACTCACAAGGCAGGCAATACGCTCGACCTCATCTTTACTAGATGCTGTTCTTCCACTAACCTCATTGCAACTCCCCTCCAAGTCTCCGATCACTACCTTGTATCCTTTTCCCTCTCGCTCTCATCCAACACTTCCCACACTGCCCCTACTCGGATGGTATCGCGCCGTCCCAACCTTCGCTCTCTCTCCCCCGCTACTCTCTCCTCTTCCATCCTATCATCTCTTCCCTCTGCTCAAACCTTCTCCAACCTATCTCCTGATTCTGCCTCCTCAACCCTCCTCTCCTCCCTTTCTGCATCCTTTGACTCTCTATGTCCCCTATCTTCCAGGCCGGCTCGGTCCTCCCCTCCTGCTCCGTGGCTCGACGACTCATTGCGAGCTCACAGAACAGGGCTCCGGGCAGCCGAGCGGAAATGGAGGAAAACTCGCCTCCCTGCGGACCTGGCATCCTTTCGCTCCCTCCTCTCTACATTTTCCTCCTCTGTCTCTGCTGCTAAAGCCACTTTCTACCACTCTAAATTCCAAGCATCTGCCTCTAACCCTAGGAAGCTCTTTGCCACCTTCTCCACCCTCCTGAATCCTCCTCCCCCTCCTCCCTCTCTGCAGATGACTTCGTCAACCATTTTGAAAAGAAGGTCGACGACATCCGATCCTCGTTTGCTAAGTCAAACGACACCGCTGGTTCTGCTCACACTGCCCTACCCTGTGCTCTGACCTCTTTCTCCCTCTCTCTCCAGATGAAATCTTGCGTCTTGTGACGGCCGGCCGCCCAACAACCTGCCCGCTCGACCCTATCCCCTCCTCTCTTCTCCAGACCATTTCCGGAGACCTTCTCCCTTACCTCACCTCGCTCATCAACTCATCCCTGACCGCTGGCTACGTCCCTTCCGTCTTCAAGAGAGCGAGAGTTGCACCCCTTCTGAAAAAACCTACACTCGATCCCTCCGATGTCAACAACTACAGACCAGTATCCCTTCTTTCTTTTCTCTCCAAAACTCTTGAACGTGCTGTCCTTGGCCAGCTCTCCCGCTATCTCTCTCAGAATGACCTTCTTGATCCAAATCAGTCAGGTTTCAAGACTAGTCATTCAACTGAGACTGCTCTTCTCTGTATCACGGAGGCGCTCCGCACTGCTAAAGCTAACTCTCTCTCCTCTGCTCTCATCCTTCTAGACCTATCGGCTGCCTTCGATACTGTGAACCATCAGATCCCCCTCTCCACCCTCTCCGAGTTGGGCATCTCCGGCGCGGCCCACGCTTGGATTGCGTCCTACCTGACAGGTCGCTCCTACCAGGTGGCGTGGCGAGAATCTGTCTCCTCACCACGCGCTCTCACCACTGGTGTCCCCAGGGCTCTGTTCTAGGCCCTCTCCTATTCTCGCTATACACCAAGTCACTTGGCTCTGTCATAACCTCACATGGTCTCTCCTATCATTGCTATGCAGACGACACACAATCTTCTCCTTTCCCCCTTCTGATGACCAGGTGGCGAATCGCATCTCTGCATGTCTGGCAGACATATCAGTGTGGATGACGGATCACCACCTCAAGCTGAACCTCGGCAAGACGGAGCTGCTCTTCCTCCCGGGAAGGACTGCCCGTTCCATGATCTCGCCATCACGGTTGACAACTCCATTGTGTCCTCCTCCCAGAGCGCTAAGAACCTTGGCGTGATCCTGGACAACACCCTGTCGTTCTCAACTAACATCAAGGCGGTGGCCCGTTCCTGTAGGTTCATGCTCTACAACATCCGCAGAGTACGACCCTGCCTCACACAGGAAGCGGCGCAGGTCCTAATCCAGGCACTTGTCATCTCCCGTCTGGATTACTGCAACTCGCTGTTGGCTGGGCTCCCTGCCTGTGCCATTAAACCCCTACAACTCATCCAGAACGCTGCAGCCCGTCTGGTGTTCAACCTTCCCAAGTTCTCTCACGTCACCCCGCTCCTCCGCTCTCTCCACTGGCTTCCAGTTGAAGCTCGCATCCGCTACAAGACCATGGTGCTTGCCTACGGAGCTGTGAGGGGAACGGCACCTCAGTACCTCCAGGCTCTGATCAGGCCCTACACCCAAACAAGGGCACTGCGTTCATCCACCTCTGGCCTGCTCGCCTCCCTACCACTGAGGAAGTACAGTTCCCGCTCAGCCCAGTCAAAACTGTTCGCTGCTCTGGCTCCCCAATGGTGGAACAAACTCCCTCACGACGCCAGGACAGCGGAGTCAATCACCACCTTCCGGAGACACCTGAAACCCCACCTCTTTAAGGAATACCTAGGATAGGATAAAGTAATCCTTCTCACCCCCCCCCCCCCTTAAAAGATTTAGATGCACTATTGTAAAGTGGCTGTTCCACTGGATGTCATAAGGTGAATGCACCAATTTGTAAGTCGCTCTGGATAAGAGCGTCTGCTAAATGACTTAAATGTAATGTAAATGTACAGCATTGGAGAGGGAAGGACACAGAGGTGATCAGCTCAGAAAACTCTGTTGCAAGAGACTTTTTTGGAAAGGCGAAAGATAAGTATCACAGTGAGAGAACTGGGAGTCTTCATTCTAAAAGCCATGTACTCAAATAATAAAGACACCAGGGGCAGGCAACATTTTCAGATCAAAACAGTCTGTGGACAACAGCAAGACCACCACCCCTGCCATGGGCTCGAGCCTTTTCCAGATATTTAGTTTCATTGAGTAGGTATAAATGACCATTTCTATGCCATGTTTCCGTCAAACATATTAGTCCCAGGTCATTGTAAGTGATAAACTATTGTACTAGTAGAGACTTATTTGTTAAGAGACGATACATTCAACAGTGCCTAGTCTTAAAGGGGCCTCAGATAGAGGTGGTACATGGACTTTTTTAACAGGCCGCAGAGTCAGAATCTATGCTGTATAGAGGGGGAAGAAAAGGAGACATACAGTTCTGTGTGGACTGTTTTATGAATGGAATTCGTACCGGCCTGTGAGCTTTTCTGTACTATAGAAATTGAAAAAGTCATTTTTTTTGCTACTTACTCAGGGTTTGTTTAATCCTCTTGAGTAAAATATGCGAGTGAGTGTCCCCCATTTCTGTACTTTGTAGTCCTCAGGAGATGCAGGTATTAAACATAAAACAAAAAATATATACTTTGTTGGTGGCAGGAAAGTCCAATTGCTTAACGGATTTTAAGATTGAGGTTCATAATTACTACATTAAAATGATCAGTACTTGATTAGCTACTCAAAAACAAAAGGTTATTCAAGAAAAAAAAAAAATTTTAAATGAAAATTTTAAAAACAACACTAAATTGCAACTAAAATAGCAGAGCAATTACTGCCCTACAAAGGCAAAACGCAGTAACTACTAATTTGGTTAAAAATACTTAATCTGTTCTAATGGCCAGGTATATTATCTGATTAATGTGGTATTCCTGACACTAGAACAAGCCAGGTGATAATATATCATGAAGTATCAGAAATTGCTGTCTGCCTAGACAGAAAAAGACTTTGAAGTCAGATTTTGCTTAAAAGAAAATTATGCAGTGCTGCATTTTCCCTTTGTAGGGCAGAATAAGCCTAGGCTTCCATAAAGGCACCATGGCAACCATGGAATCTAATGGACAATAAGAGTATCACATTTATATAGTCCCAGTCGGTATTAGATACAGTGCCTTCAGAAAGTATTCATACCCCTTGACTTATTCCACATTTTGTTGTTGTGTTGTTATGTGTTAATAGCATTTAGACTACGTTACCCAGCAGGCTATGCGGACGCGGGAGTTGGTTAAAGAAAGCAATTTATGGCTAAACATGGAGTTTTCTAGCTGAAGTATATGTTCATTAATATAGTTAAACCTCCGCCCCTGTTTGTCATTATATAAGGAACAAACATAACATGGTATCAGATTGGTAGTCGCTATGAGGAGACAGAGAAAATAAAGGAGTAACGCTGCAAATTTCCGCGACGAAAATGGAACATTCCACCACAAGTCAAGTGACGTGAGTAGTCGAAGATGCTAGCTTGCAAGAGCAAGGACAACGAGCCGCAAGCAGCGAGAGTGACAGCAGCAAGGCTGCATAGTAATCTGTTGACGAGCAAGTTGATGAGCAACATACTGAAGTAAGAGAAATTGACACTGTTCCTGTTCTCCATCATGGATAGGCTTAGTCCTCCTACTCCTATGCAGTTAACAGGCTATTTAGCTGACAATTGGAAACGTTTCAAGCAGAGATTCAATATCTACCTAGCAGCCAGTGGTGCTGGGGGAGCTGATGACAAATTGAAAGCTTCCATTTTTCTGCATGTTATTGGAGAGGATGCATTGGACATTTACAATAGCTTTCAGCAAGACGAGGCAAACTTGACATTGACTGTGCTAATGGCAAAATTTGAGGAGTACTTTGTACCAAGCCAGAACGTCACGTTTGAGAGATACAAGTTTTTCTCATGATCAGAAACAAGGAGTCAGTTTTGACCAGTATTTGACTGAGCTGAACACTGAGCAAAATGTGTGAATTTGAAAATCTGAAAGACTCACTAGTGAAAGACAGGATAGTCTGTGGCATACTTGATAATGGACTCAAGGAGAGATTGCTGCGTGAGCAAGATTTAACTTTGGATAAAGCAGTGAATATGTGTCGAGCAGCTGAAACCACCAGAGCACAAGCTAAAGAGCTGTGCAGGGATGAGACGTCAGTGTATGCAATAAAAAGAGAGGAGCAATACACACAACGCCTTACAAAACAAAAACAAGCAAAAGAGAGAAATCAAAACACTACATGTGTAAAATGTGGATTTATCCACAAGCCAAAAAAATGCCCTGCATATGGCAAATCATGTAACAACTGTGGGAAAAATAATAATTTCTCAAAATGCTGCAAAGCTGAGGCTACAAAGAAAAAGGTTCACACAGTCGAGGAGATGGAAGAATTCTTTGTTGATTCTGTGGAAATATGCAATGCAGTAAATGCTGAATGGATTGTGCCATTGGCTGTGAATGAAACTAATACCATTCAAGCTTGATACTGGAGCACAGGTAAACCTGTTATCGCTGGATGACTACAAAACACTGAAGGTGAAGAGCTAAATACACCCGGTGAAAATGAAGGTTAGTGGTTATACTGGGGAGAACATACCAGTCAAAGGAAGCTGCATCGTAACTTTACTTCATAAAGGAAAACAGTTCAGAGCACAGCTGCTGATTGTGAAAAAGAGTGTACAGCCTATTCTAGGAATATTGCATGTGAAAAGCTCAATTTGTTGAAAAGAGTGTATGTAGTGACATCACAGACTGAAAATGTCCAAGAATCAATACTGAGTAGAAGGATGTGTTTGAGGGTCTTGGATGTTTACCAGGAGAACACAAAATATGTACTGATGACAAAATGACTCCAGTTGTGCATGCATGCAGAAAAGTTCCATTTGCACTGAGGAAAAAGCTCAAAGAGGAACTCGGACTCATGGAAAAGATGGATGTCATCACAAAAATGGATGAACCTACAGACTGGGTAAGCTCACTGGTTATTGTGGTGAAAAAGAACGGCGATCTCAGGATGTCTAGACCCTAGAGATCTCAACAAAGTAATCAAGAGAGAGCATTTCAAGTAGCCAACCAGAGAAGAGATAATGTCGCAGTTTGCTGGAGCAAAGTGGTTCAGTAAGCTTGATGCCTCATCAGGATTCTGGCAAATGAAGCTAGATGATGCAAGCTCAAGGCTATGCACATTCAACACACCTGAGGGCAGGTACAGATTTCTTCGTCTACCATATGGGATTCTCTCAGCGCCAGAGGTCTACCACAAGACAATCCACATGATCTTCGAGCACATTCCAGGAGTGGAGACTATGATGGATGACATCATCGTCTGGGGGTCCACAAAAGAAGAACACGAGGCGAGAGTGAGACAAATGCTGGACCTGACACGGAAAGTCAACCTAAAACTAAACAAGGACAAATGCAAGTTTGATGTGAAAACACTTACCTTCCTGGGAGATGTACTTTCAGAGGACGGAATCAAACCAGACCAGAGGAAAACATCAGCCATCAATAACATGGAGCGCCCGAAGAACAAGGACGATGTGAGTCGCTTCATGGGCATGATCACCTACCTTGCAAAGTTCCTACCTCTCAACTGTCAGCACAGTCCGCTCCACTCAGATGTCTTCTGGAAACAGAAAAATTAATGGGAATGGTCCCATGAACAGGAAAACAGCTTCAAAAACCTAAAGAAGACAATCACAGAAGAGCCAGTGCTCAGGTTCTATGATCCAGAGAAAAGGACAAGGATTTCTGCAGACGCGTCACAGTTTGGCCTGGGAGCAGATCTTCTGCAACAGCATGACGACACATGGCAACCCGTCGCTTATGTGTCCAGAGCCTTGACAGGCGCAGAGACAAGGTATGCACAAATAGAGAAAGAACTACTGGCAAACACATAAGCTTGCGAAAGGTTTCACCAATACGTCTATGGATGAGACTTCGAAGTAGAAACCGACCACAAATCAATCATGTCTAAGCCACTGAATGATTGTCCAATGAGAATCCAGAGAATGTTGATCAGACTGCAAAAGTATGATGTGAAGATGATCTATACCCCAGGAAAGTTCATGTTCGCCGCCAACACTCTTTCTCGAGCAGTTGACAAGAAGGAGAGCTTCGACACACAGAAAAACACTGAGATTCAGGCCTACATTGACATGATCGTAGCATCACTTCCTGTGTCTCTGAGAGAATGGAGCAGATCAAAAGAGAGACCACAGCTGACCAAACAATGACAGAGTTGAAAGAAACGACACTGATAGGATGGCCTGCACAGAAAAACAACTGTCCATGGAGAATACAGGATTACTGGATATGCAGAGCAGAGCTCACCGTTGTGGGTGACATAGTGTTCAAAGGCAACAAGATTGTCATTTCCATGACACTACGCAAAGAAATGCTACAGAAAATACACAAGGGCCACATGGGTGAGTAAAAATGCAAACGACGAGCACGAGAAGTAATGTACTGGCCAATAATGAACCAGGAAATCAGCCAGACCACTGCTTCAAGTGAACTGTGTTTGACCTATAGGACAAAGCAGCAAGCAGCTAATGCCTCATCCAGTACTCAACAGACCCTACTACAAAGTTGGAGTTGACCTTTTTGACTGCAATGGCAAAAGTCACATTGTTGTTACTGACTACTACTACCCTGAAGTAGCAACACTGCCAACTACCTCCAGCAAAGCTGTAATCATCTACCTGAAATCAGTCTTTGCAAGACATGGGGCTGCGTCTGAACTGTACTCGGACAATGGCCCGCAGTTTTCAAGTTCTGAATTACGATCGTTCGCTGACGACTGGGGATTCCGACACAGCACCTCCAGCCCCAACTACCCAAGGTCCAATGGCTTAGCAGAGAGTTCAGTCAAAATTGTCAAAGGTCTGATGAAAAAGGCACACAATGGAAAGGAGGATTTCCTAAAAAATCTGATGCAGAACGGACTTTCACCTGCACAAATGTTGATGGGACGTCACATCAGAACCAACCTACCCATCCATGAGGACTTGCTAACACCCAGAGGTGCTCACAAAGTAAAACTTGCAAAGGAAAAACAGAAAGACAAACAAAAACAGTGACACGACAAAAGTGCAAGACACTTACCTGAACTGAAACCTGGAGATCGTGTACGACTCCAAGACATCACTACAGGAACCTGGATGCAGCAAGGGTGTGTGCAGAGAGAAGTTGCACCGCGATCCTATGAGTTCCAAACGGAGCATGGATCACAATTTAGACGAAACAGAGTGGATCTAAGGCTGCAGCCATTCATTCAAGGGACTGAGGATCATCGGGAGGATACTGCTGAAGCGTCAAATGCCTTTAGAAATGGACAATTCAGTAAGAACACACTGACTGACAATGACCACTGTCCAACTGTTTCAGGAAGCACTTCAGCAGAATGACCAAAAAGGACTGTCAAAGCCCCTGAAAGGCTTATTGAGAATTGCTAAAAAATATATATATATAAAAAAGGGGCACCTGGACTAATGTTTTCTTAATGTGAATAGAAACAGAGCCACAATAGAGTATTGTTGGACAGACTATATTTAGTTGGAAAACTATTTTATTTTTAAGGGAAAAAAAATTTGGGGGAAAGAAATTGAATATGGCATGTTATGCAGGTTGAGTAAACAAATGTGATGTGACGTGTAGTTACATAGAAAAGTAGTTTTCATTTTAAGAAAATAAGATGTGTGGTTATGTGTTAATAACATTTAGACTACGTTACTCAGCAGGCTATGCGGGCGCGGGAGTTGGTTAAAGAATGCCTTGCATGGCTAAACATGGAGTTTTCTAGCTGAAGTATATGTTCATTAAAAGTAGTTAAACCTGTTTGTCATTATATAAGGAACAAACATAACAGTTGTGACAGCCTGAGTTTAAAATTGATTAAAAAGTTCTCTCACCCATCTACACATAATATTCTATAATGATAAAGTGAAAATATGTTTTTAGAAATGTTTGCAAATCTATTGAAAATTAAATGGATAAATATCTCATTTACATAAGTATTCACACCACTGAGTCAATGTTAGAATCACCTTTGGCAGTGAATCTTCCTGGGTTTGGCTCTGGTTAGCACACCTGGATTATACATTATTTGCACATTATACTTAAAATAAATTACTCAAGCTCTGTCAAGTTGTTTGTTGATCATTTCTAGACAACCATTTTCAAGTCTTTACCATAGATTTTCAAGCAAATTTAAGACAAAACTAACTCGGCCAATGGGGAACAACATTCAATGTCGTCTTGGTAAGCAACTGTACAGTTTGCCTTGTGTTTTAAGTTATTGTTTGTACTGAAAGGTGCATTTCTCTTCCACTGCAGACTGAACCAGGTTTTTGCATGTGCTTAGCTCCAGTCCATTTAATTTTTATCCTAAAATAGTCCCTAGTCCTTACCGATGACAAGCATACCCATAACATGATGCAGCCACCACCAGGCTTGAAAATGTGATTTAGAACTTGGCGTGTGTTGGATTTGCCCCAAACATAATGCTTTGTATTCAGCTTTTTTTCAGTTTTACTTAATGCCTTAATGCAAACAGGATGTATGTTTTGGAATATTTTTATTCTGTACAGGCTTCCTTCTTTTCACTAAATAATTTAGGTTAGTATTGTGGAGCAACTAAAATGTTGTTGATCCATCCATACATTAAACTCAAACTGTTTTAAAGTCATCAGTGGCCTCATGGTGAAATCCCTGAGCGTTTTCCTTCCTCTCCGACAAATGAGTTAGGAAGGACGCCTGTATCTTTGCAGTGACTGGGTGTAATTACAAGTGTAATTACAAACTTCACTATGCTCAAAGGGATATTCAATGTCTGCTCTTTTTTTTACCCATCTACCAATAAGTGCCCTTCTTTGCAAGGCTTCGGAAAACCTCCCTGGCCTTTGTGGTTGACTCTTTGTTTGAAATGTACTGCTCGACTGAGGGACCTTACAAATAATTGTATGTGTGGGGTACAGAGATGAGGTAGTTATTCGAAAATCATGTTAAACACTATTATTGCACACAGAGTGAGTCCATGTAACTTGTGACTTGTTAAAAACATTTTTACTCATTAACTTATTTAGGTTTGCCACGACAAAGGGGTTGAATACTTATTAGTTCAAGACAGCTTTTCATTTTTTCTTGAAATCGTAAAAATTCCTAAAAACATAAATTCCACATTATGGGGTATTGTGTGTAGTCCAGTGACACAAAATCAAAATTTAATCAATTTTAAATTCACACTATAACACCAAAATTTGGGAAAAGTTGAGAGATTTGAATACTTTCTGAAGGCACTGTAGAATGCCGCGTCCCGCCTGCCTGTGGCTCAAAATCAAATACTTGACCTTTTTCAAACAATATTTTTGTTTTTTTTGTTCAGTTACAAAACTACATTTACGAAAAGTACACATCTACAGATTAGTTTTCAACATTGCCTGCTCCTGAGCATTCTCACTACTTCGAAAAACGTAATATTGTAATATTGTAATATTCTCTCATGGCCCTTCTCACGACAGTGCTGGCAGCCACGTGAATGAGTGCTAGCTAGCTACTGACCAGAACATTAAGCAAGCCAAGACCAACAACACAAAAAAACTGACTATATACAGTAGCTACGAGTAGCGAGTAGAGTTACAAACAGACTATACTAAACAAGTTAAATGTCTTACCTGTGATTAAATGTTTTCCACACACATAGCTGCTTGTAACCTACTTGGACACATTTCACACTCTCTCATGCCGAATAGACTGAAGCCACAGGGCGCTTCTTGCATGCTCTATTTCCTTTCGTGGGAGCATTGAGAACCTGTGTGTCCGGATTTTTTACCTGGTTACATGTACAGTCGTGGCCAAAAGTTTTGAGAATGACACAAATATTAATTTCCACAAAGTTTGCTGCTTCAGTGTCTTTAGATATTTTTGTCAGATGTTGCTATGGAATACTGAAGTATAATTACAAGCATTTCACAAGTGTCGAAGGGTTTTATTGACAATTACATGAAGTTGATGCAAAGAGTCAATATTTGCAGTGTTGACCCTTCTTTTTCAAGACCTCTGCAATTCACCCTGGCACGCTGTCAATTAACTTCTGAACCACATCCTGACTGATGGCAGCCCATTCTTGCATAATCAATGCTTGGAGTTTGTCAGAATTTTGGGGGTTTTGTTTGTGCACCCACCTCTTGAGGATTGACCAAAAGTTCTCAATGGGATTAAGGTCTGGGGAGTTTCCTGGATCTTGGACCCAAAATAACGGTATTTTGTTCCCCGAGCCACTTAGTTTTCATTTTTTCCTTATGGCAAGGTGCTCCATCATGCTGGAAATGGTATTGTTCGTCACCAAACTGTTCCTAGAGGTTGCTCTCGGAAGATGTGTTGGTACCATTCTTTATTCATGGCTGTGTTCTTAGGAAAAATTGTGAGTGGGCCCACTCCCTTGGCTGAGAAGCAACCCCACACATGAATGGTCTCAGGATGCTTTACTGTTGGCATGACACAGGAGTGATGGTAGCGCTCACCTAGTCTTCCTAGTCTTCTCACCTAGTCTTCTCCGGACAAGCTTTTTTCCGGATGCCCCAAACAATCGGAAAGCAGTCCTGGCACTTGCTGGACTTCCTTGGGCGCCCTGAAGCCTTCTTCCCAACAATTGAACCACTCTCCTTGAAGTTCTTGAAGATCCGATAAATGGTTGATTTAGGTGCAATCTTACTGGCAGCGATATCCTTGCCTGTGAAGCCCTTTTTGTGCAAAGCAATGATGACGGAACGTGTTTCCTTGCAGGTAACAATGGTTGACAGAGGAAGAACAATGATTCCAAGCACCACCCTGCTTTTGAAGCTTCCAGTCTGTTATTCAAACTCAATCAGCATGACAGAGTGATCTCCAGTCTTGTCCTCATCAACACTCACACCTGTGTTAATGATAGAATCACTGACATGATGTCAGCTGGTCCTTTTCTGGCAGGGCTGAAATGCAGTGGAAATGTTTTTGGGGGATTCAGTTCATTTTCATGGCAAAGAAGAACTTTGCAATTGCAATTCACCGATCACTCTTCATAACATTCTGGAGTATATGCAAATTGCCATCATACAAACTGAGTCAGCAGACTTTGTGAAAATTAATATTTGTGTAGTTCTCAACTTTTGGCCACGACTATACATTGAACAACATCAGCTTTTCTGTAAATATTATATTATTACAAAACATGTACAAAGTTTGCTCTTTAACAATGGGGTTCAATAGGAAATAATGTTTCTTTTCCCTAATTTGTGGGCGTGGTCGAGGGGAATTACGTGAATATCGCCTTGGAGTATTGGGCCTTTCGTCAAATGTGCATATAGCACTCTGTGTTGGATGTGGGTCGTGCTTATGCTCAATTGGTACTCTTCAAAAGTATTGGACCCAAAAACACAATCCCAGTCCATTTGCTATCATTAACGTTTAGATTTTAAAAATGAATAGATTTGGTGGATAGTTATTTTGACCTCCCCACATTATTATTGGAAGAGGAAGTGTAAACTAACATAGCCTATTAGATATAAAGGGAACTCAATTTTCACTAAGAGCAGCTGATTAGCTGGTTAAACAAAGGTTAGCCAGGTGTTGCAAAAATGTATGTCCAAGCCAGTGCTTGTCTATTCATGGGTGCTTTTTCAAAGCCTACAGTGCAGTCGGGAAGTATTAAGACTTCTTGACTTTTTTGTTACGTTACAGCCTTATACTAAAATGTTTTGTTTTTTAAAATCCCCTCAATCTACACACAATACCCATAATGACAAAGCAAAAACTGTTTACATTTTTTAAAATTATTTTAATTTAAATTACAAAACAGAAATACCTTACATACAGTACCAGTCAAATGTTTGGACACAACTACTTATTCCAGGTTTTTTTTTTTTTTTTTTACTATTTTATACATTGTATAATAATAGTGAAGACATCAACACTAGGAAATAACACATGAAATAATGTAGTAACCAAAAAAGTGTTAAACAAATCTATATATATTTTATATTTGAGATTCTTCAAAGTAGCCACAATGAAAGTATTGCACACTCTTGGCATTCTCTCAACCAGCTTCATGAGGTAGTCACCTGGAATGCATTTTAATTAACAGGTGTGCCATGTTAAGTTCATTTCGGAAATGTATTTTTCTTAACGCATTTGAGCCAATCAGTTGTGTTGTGAAGATAGCCCTATTTGGTAAAGACCAAGTCCATATTATGGCAAGAACAGGTCAAATAAGCAAAGAGAAACAACATTCTATCATTACTTTAAGACATGAAGGTCAGTCAATCCGGAAAATTTCAAGAACTTTGAAAGTTTCTTCAAGTGCAGTTGCAAAAACCATCAAGCACTATGATGAAACTGGCTCTCCTGAGGACCGCCACAGGAAAAAAAGACCCAAAGTTACCTCTGCTGCAGAGGATAGATTCATTAGAGTTAGCAGCCCAAATACAGTGTACATCAACTGTTCAGGGGAGACTGCATGAAATCAGGCCTTCATGGTTGAATTGCAGCAAAGAAACCACCACTAGGGAACACCAATAAGAAGAAGAGACTCATTTGGGCCAAGAAACGTGAGCATTGGACATTAGATCGGTGGAAATCTGTCCTTTAGTCTGATAGGTCCAAATTTGAGATTTATGGTTCCAACCGCTGTCTTTGTGAGATGCAGAGTAGGTGAACGGATGATCTCTGCATGTGTGGTTCCTTATTTCATAGTTTGTGTTCACTATTATTCTACAATAAAAATAATGAAAACCCCTTGAATGAGTAGGTGTGTCCAAACTTTTGACTGGAAATGTAAGTATTCAGACCCTTTGCTATGAGACTTGAAATTCAGCTCAGGTGCATCCTGTTTCCATTGCTCATCCTTGAGATGTTTCTACAACTTGATTGGAGTCCACCTGTGGTAAATTCAATTGATTGGACATGATTTGGAAAGGCACACACCTGTTTATACGTATAAGGTCCCAGAGTTGACGGTGTATGGCATATCAAAAACCAAGCCATGAGATTGAAGGAATTGTCCAGGAAAATTCTGCAGCATTGAAAGGTCCACAAGAACACAGTGGACTCCATCATTCTTAAATGGAAGAAGCTTGGAACCACTAAAACTCTTCCTAGAGCTGGCCACCCGGCCAAACTGAGCAATTGGGGAACAAGGGTCTTGGTCAGGGAGATGACCAAGAACCCGATGGTCACTCTGACAGAGCTCCAGAGTTCCTCTATGGAAATGGGAGAACCTTCCAGAAGGACAACCATATCTGCAGCCCTCCAACAATCAGGCCTTTATGGTAGACTGGCCAGACGGAAGCCACTCATCAGTTAAAAGGCACATGATAGCCCGCTTGGAGTTTGCCAAACGACACCTACAGTAAAGGGCTCTCAGACCATGAGAAACAAGATTATTTGGTGTGATGAAACCAAGATTGAACTCTTTGGCCTGAATGCCAAGCATCACATCTACAAGAAAACTGGCACCATGGTGGTGGGAGCAGCATCATGCTGTGGGGATGTTTTTCAGCGGCAGAGACTGGGAGACTAATCCTGATTGGGGGAAAGATTAACGGAGCAAAGTACAGAGAGATTCTTGATGAAAACCTCCTCCAGAGCGCTCACGACCTCAGACTGGGGCGAATGTTCAACTTCAGGCCTTCCAAGTGGCGCAGTGGTCTAAGGCCCTGTGCCACTAGAGATTCTGGATTCGAGTCCAGGCTCTGTCGCAGCCAGTCGTGACCGGGAGACCCATGGGGTGGTGCACAATTGGCCCAGGATCGTCCAGGTGAGAGGAGGGTTTGGCCGGCAGGGATATCCTTGTCCTATCGCTCACTAGCGACTCCTGTGCCGGTTGCCAGGTGTACGGTGTTTCCTCAAACACATTGGTGCGGCTGGCTTCCGGGTTAAGTGGGCATTGTGTCAACAAGCAGTGCGGCTTGGTTGGGTTTCGGAGAATGCACGGCTCTCGGGCTTTGCCTCTCCTGAGTCCGTATTGGATTTGCAGCAATGAGACAAGACTAACTACCAATTGGATACAACTGGCCCTAAGCACACAGCCATGACAATGCACTGTATGTCAGCTACTACAGTGAGTATATTTGGCTCAATATTAGGAGTTGATAATTAAAATTGATATTATTAGAAAGAAGATTCTCTTCGACAGTGGGTATGTAATTTAGCAATATTCATAAAAACATTGCAGGGAAAATATGCGGACCCTCGGTTGAATACCCCTGCAGTAGATGCATATTAGCATATATGCTAATATGCTCAATTATATCCACTCAACACTGATTGCACATAAAGGAAGAGTATTACATAGGAACAGAGTGTTTGCTTTGTTATCCAACTGATCTTGTGTCCTTCGGTCAGCCTGTTCATTGCTGCTCGCAGCTATGTTTTAAGTTTGTGGATCTGAATTAAATAGACGGAAATCGAGTGGTTTTGAACAGTCCATTTGTGCTGCTTCCCCCGAGGCATTAAAGGAAAACTCTGCCCCAAAACAATATTTTTGTATTTGTTTCATTAGTCCATTATTGATATACACTGAGTATACCACACATTGGGAACACCTTCCTCATATTGAGTTGCAACTTTCCCTATTTGGAGTTTCTAAATAACGCAACTTCATATTAAACCACGACTGACATGGTATCAAATAACAAGCAATAAACAATTCCTTATTGAATAAACAGGTTTATTTTCTTCCAAGTTTGTGCATATAATCCTTTGATTATATCCAATGTTTTCTCAATTTTCCTTGGCAGAATCAGATGTTTTCAATTCATTAGTAACTTTATTCTTAGTACAACAGAGGTCACTGACAAGGATATTCAAATCGCAAATTACCCATCTTTCAAAAACACTTTTGAAATGAGTGACGAGTATAGGATTTCACACTTTAGGTCAAATACAAATCTTGGATTCAATTTAGTTATTACACATGCATTGCATTAGATGTCAGATGTACAGAAGATTATTATTTCTTCATATATTTCATTCTTTGAATATCAGCACGATTCAAATTTGTCCTCAAATATGTCCCCATCAGAACATCAATATTCAAAACCAGATTGCTGATTTCCATTCTTCCCCTTTAGTCAGGACCCAATGAGTGTACTCGATGATCAATTAACTTGCAAGGAAAATGGAAATCAACACTACAGAACTTTGAATACCATTGATATTTTAGTATTTCCATGGAGTCATCATTTCCTTTATGCCTAATTATAAATCCCCTCAGATACAGCATAAAGGAATTATTTCTGATACCCACTTTACTGAATGCTATTATCCTTTTACACATTTCCTGTCGGAGCCTGGACTTATTGAATTTGAAAAAAACAATTGTCTTTTCCTCTGGCATGAGGCCCCAATTCAATAGATTGCTGCTTTAATGAAATTCTCTGTGGCCGTGTGTAACAGTGTTGAGATTGTGCAGTAACCTCATTTCATATCTTGAAATGTCTCCACTCGTGCTAACGAAATGGTAACTTTCGGTGTCGTAACGGGCAAAGACGTTGTCAAGCGGGCGGCAACGTGTTTGCGAAGCAGAGGGTACCTGGAGCCTTTGCAAGGACATTGTGCTGAGACAGGGAAGAAAGCAAATCTGCAAAGCAGTCACATCCGTCAAGTGTGGCGCTACTGTACATATGCATTGATTGAGGTTGGTCCCTGACACTCTCCTAAGCTAGTTCTACAACAACAGTGTTGTCCAAAGACCTTGTTGACATTCATTTTCATTGCTATTTTTTTTTTCCAGCTCCTACGTGGATCTGCGTCAGTCATTGATATCTTCCTTCCCTCTGTCTCTCTTCCTCATCCAGTGCTGGTGGCTGTTCCAGAGCTGTGTCAGTGCAGAGATCTGGAGCTGGACTGTGACGGTGCCCAGTTTCACCATGTCCCAGCCGTGTCCGTTAACGTCACCATGATGTGAGTTGCCGCACACATTTCGAATACATACATTTGCATCTGACTGGAAGTGTGCAGATACTTTTTCCTGTTTCTCCTATGAATTGGAAGAGAAAAACGACTTAAACAAAGTGTGTCTCTCGCACTTACCTAATGAGTGTCTCTGGAGGTTTTCTTTTGAAGGTTGGTTTAAGTCTTCGGGCTGTTCTCTTCCGTACTGGAACAACTTTCTCAATTGGAAGAGTAAAAAAGAGGCATGAACCTCTACTGAAGCCGACTGTAATGTGAGGAAAAACTTTAACAAAAGGAAATCATTATGACAAAAGTCATTTCTAAACAGTAGGATATATAATATACATTATCATTTCCATCCATACATTATGCAAAATAATGACAATGACTATAAATGATCACGTAACGCTCGCCCTTCCTTGGCCTCACAATATTATGTCTCACTGTCATATTGTCCACACATTGTTTAGATAATGGAACATTTGGGCCCTAGATTTATCATCTGTGCCCATTGCGGACATCCAGTTCCACTTGACTATTAATTTGCTCGATGGGTAAACCTCGAAAGCCCAATTTGCAGACGGGGTCATTTAATTGTGTTAATTGCTTATCATTGCCGCCTCCTCTTTCTCCAATTGGCTTGTCTTTCATTGCTAACTTTCAATTAAAATACTTTCTTCACTAATTCAAAGCTTATCTCCATAACCTCAGGTAACCATGGTAATCGAGGTGGAATGAGCTTAGATAATGACTAAAATGGCAAAATTATGCATTCTCTGACACAATATAAAGAAAGATGCTCCTTCTGTTTGGAATAATGATATGTTCCATCACCAATTCTATTTCAAATGTAATTGGAAGATTTTCCCGAATACACACAATGTGGTCACATAGAAATGTGATTAGTTCCAACCTCAAACAGACAATGAGCCGAGAACCTAGTAATTAAAATGAAAATGTTTTTACTTGTTTTAAATTCACACAGTATTGTTTGGTGGCACAATGTTGTGTTTGTTGTTTTTTATTTATCTGGTCGACCTTATGAACTAATCACATCCCATAGGTCCCTGCAAAGGAACCGACTTCGGATATTGAACGGTGACATATTCTATAAGTACCAGAGTCTTCAGAAACTGTAAGTTGTCGTTGAATTATTGATTGCATTTTTAAAATGTCTTCAGGCGAGAGAAGTCACTTGATTACGTTGCAGTCGGCAAGTAAATATTTTGATAGCACTTCAAAAACACTCTCTAATAGACTAACCACTGAAGGCCTCTGTGACAGCCACAGACAATATCAAAGCATTTCCCCTTTTGATGGTTGTGATGGCCAAAACAAGCTTACATTGGCTGTGTATAACATTCATTCAGCAAGACTTACCTTCAGATGATGGTTGTAAGGAAAAACAAACTTTCAAGATTGTCATTCAGTCTTGTTGTGCTATCACATTTGAGGCCAGATTACTGGATTATTCTTTTTTGGGGGGTAGGGGGCCACACCAATAACACGTCATAAGCAATGGCAAAATGTGTAGAATTGCAGGGAATTCACTTTAAAACAGCTACTTTTTTTGGCAAAATATATTAAGTAATTCAAAAGGACTCATTTGTTATGCAGCTTGTCAGACCGTGTAATGGTTGCTGCAGGCATTCATTCACTGACTCCATCATCAATATGATTATTCATTGAAAGATCTTTTGGTATAGGGGCTTCCCGAGTGGATCAGCGGTCTAAGGCACTCCATTGTGGTGTTAGAGGCATCACTACAGACCAGAGTTTGATCCCGGGTTGTATCACAACAGGCCGTGATCAGGAGTCCCATAGGGCGGCTCACAATTGGCCCAGCATCATCCGGTTTAGGAGAGGGTTTGCCCGGGGAGGCTTTACTTGACTCATCGCGCTCTAGCAGCTCCGTGTGGTGGGCCGGGCGCCTGCAGGCTGACCTCAGTCATCAGGTGAATGGTGTTTCGTCCGACACATTGGTGCGTCTGGCTTTCGGGTTAAGAGGGCGGGTGAAGAAGCGCGGTTTGGCAGGTAATGTTTCGGAGGACACATGACCCGACCTTCACCTCCTGAGCCAGTTGGGGAGTTGCAGCGATGTAACAAGATCAAAATTGGGGAGGGAAAAAGGTGGTAAAAATAATATATATAAAGCAGGGCTGCTTTTGAATGCCAGAGACTAAGTTGGCGAGTGTGGAGCAAGGAGTAGAGTTTAATATGAGCAGATTTAAAGAATTGTGTTTGCCTTCTCTCCCACTCTGGTACTGCTCTGCCTAGCATTTTTTATTTCCTGTATCACAATTTTTTGAATTAGGCCTATTCTGTAATAATTATTTAGCCTACCCCATCCACAGTAGCCTATACAGTGCATTCGGAAAGTATTCAGACACCTTTACTTTTTACACATTTTGTTATGTTGCTTCCTTATTCTAAAATGGATTAAATAGTTTTTTCCCCCTCATCAATCTACACACAATACACCATAACTACAAAGTGGAAAACTTTATAAAAACAGATCCCTTTAATCCCTTCACAGCACGTTCGTATTGATAAGTGAGTGTTAATATCCAGTTCTCTCTTTTTAGTTCAGTTTTATACAACTCCTCAACAATTTGAAACATAGTTTTCTACCATGGAATGGCGGTAGATCTTCATGTTCCTTTTTAGCTTTTGTTTTTAGCATGTTGGCGCCAACTGGTGTATAACGTGAGGTTAGGACAGAGACTAAGAGAATATTGAGTTTTGATTGGCTCAAAATAAACTGCTCGTCATGCAGCTTCTGACAGCTGATTTGTAATAGCTTTGTAAACATATCACTAGCAATATAGTATATTATGATTGGTTACTGGAATCTCACTAGTACTGATAAGTATTCAACATTAGTTGACCTGCATTACATGTGCAATCAATGTAGGGAGGTAACATGATACCATAAGGGGATTGCTTAGACCACACTTACCGATAAGACTAATTATCTCACACAATCTGGCAGAGAAGTAGCCTATGTGAGTGCTTTAATAACAGTAACCTAAACGCACAGTTAAAGTATCCATCACTAATAAATGAATGAACTTCAGAAATAATAATAATAGTTTATGTTGCGAACAACATGCTTTTATTAGCCTACCAGAATCACCTACAAAAAGAGGATTGTGATAGGCCTTTACTTCAAAAGGTAACAGGAAAAAATAAATGTAATTACTGAAATAAAATGAAGAGAAAGTAAACTTTCATGATGACACTGTTAAATGTTTGAAGTGTTGGCTAATGGTTTACAGAAACATAAGTAATCTATACGATTTTCAATCTCACCCATGACAACAATCTTTTAATTTGATGATAAGGCAAAGAAAAAGTATTGTTTTGAAAGCATCCTGAAATGGAGTACTTCATAGGGAGAACCTTGCGTAATGGATAGATTTGGAGGAAGTGTTGCAAAATAAATCTTTGCATTGCAGGGATCAACTTCCTGTTGCAGTTTTATAGCCTCATGCATTAATAGCAGTAATAATAATAATAATCAATTACTACCTTACTATTCTGCGCAGGCTGACGTAGACCGATTAAGCTATTTCAAACACTTCAAGCTACCAGGAGTCAAAAGCCACCTACTGGGCAAAACATGTCTGGTTATTTGGACAACAATGTTGTGGGAAGTCATTTTTATTTGCAGGAAGAAGTTTAACTAATGCCTAATTGTGGGGTCTTTTTGGTAAACAAAATTGTTACATTTACATAGCGGCATTTTTATCAATCAGGACATTTGAAGCAGAGCAGTGATCTTCATGCCACACCTGGTCTGAAATCACAAAGAAGATTTGTCCCTTTGGTGATCTAGATAATGAATTTGTATTTTAAGGGCTGAAGGTTACCAGCGCGGATTTGATTTCACGCACCAATAAGCTGTCCTCTTTTGGTGATATCACCATTGCGCATGCCCTTGGTGACTAAAACACCAGTCTCAAGGTCAACAGTGAAGAGGCGAGTCCGGGATGCTGGTCTTCTAGGCAGATGTCCAGTGTCTGTGTTCTTTTTCCCATCTTAATCTTTTCTTTTTATTGGCCAGTCTGGCCAGAGGCTTTTCCCTTGCAACAGCTGCCTAGAAGGCCAGCATCCCAGAGTCGCCTCTTCACTGTTGACGATGAGACTGGTGTTTTAGCAGGTACTATTTAATGAAGCTGCCAGTTGAGGACTTGTGAGGCGTCTGTTTCTTAAACTAGACACTCTAATGTACTTGTCCTCTTGCTCAGTTGTACACCGGGGCCTCCCACTCCTCTTTCTATTCTGGATAGAGCTGTTTGCGCTGTTCTGTAAAGGGAGTAGCACACAGCGTTGTAAGAGATCTTCAGTTTCTTGGCAATTTATTGCATGGAATAGAATCACTTCTCAGAACAAGAATAGACTGATGAGTTTCAGAAGAAAGTTCTTTGTTTCTGGCCATTTTGAGCCTGTAATCGAACCCACAAATGCTGATGCTCCAAATACTCAACTAATCTAAAGAAGGCCAGTTATATGGCTTCTTTAATCAGCTCAACAGTTTTCAGCTGTGCTAACATAATTGCAAAAGTGTTTTCTAAAGATAAATTAGCCTTTTAAAATTATAAACTTAGGTTAGCTAACACAGCGTGCCATTGGAACACAGGAGTGATGGTTGTGGATAATGGGCCTCTGTACGCCTATGTAGATATTCCATTAAAAATCTGCCATTTCCAGCTAAAATAATCATGTACAACATTAACATTGTCTACACTGTATTGCTGATCAATTTGATGTTATTTCAACGTACAAAAACGGTGGTTTTCTTTCAAAAACAAGGAAATGTCTATGTGACCCCAAACTTTTGAATGGTAGTGTACAGTATATATATATTTTTTAAATATTATACGGGGCGGCTTCATCTCAATGTATTTTAAAATGTTAGGCTTTTCAAATATATTCCATTCTCCTTTCTCTTGTTTATATTGGGACAATATTCCCACTAATATTCCTACATGTACAGTTGAAGTCGGAAGTTTACATACACCTTTGCCAAATACATTTAAACTCAGTTTTTCACAATTCTTGACATTTAATCCTAGCAAAAAATCCCTGTCTTAGGTCAGTTAGGAACACCACTTTATTTAAAAAATGTGAAATGTCAGAATAATAGTAGAGAATTATTTATTTCAGCTATCCTTTCTTTCATCACATTCCCAGTGGGTCAGAATTTTACATACACTCATTGCCTTTAAATTGTTTAACTTGGGTCAACTTGGGTCAAACTTGATAGGCTTCCACAAGCTTCCCACAATAATTTGGGGGAACTTTGGCCCATTCCTCCTGACAGAGCTGGTGTAACGGAGTCAGGTTTGTAGGCCTCCTTGCTCGCACATGCTTTTTAAGTTCTGCCCACAAAGTTTCTATAGGCTTGAGGTCAGGGCTTTGTGATGGCCACTTCAATACCTTGACTTTGTTGTCCTTAAGCCATTTTACCACAACTTTGGAAGTATGTTTGGGGTCATTGTCCATTTGGAAGACCCAATTTAACCAAGCGACCAAGCTTTAACTTCCTGACTGATGTCTTGAGATGATGCTTCTATATATCCACATAATTGTCCTCCTCATGACGTCATCTACTTTGTGAAGCGCATCAGTTCCTCCTGCAGCAAAGCACCCTCACAACATGATGCTGCCACCCCCGTGCTTCACGGTTGGGATGATGTTATTCGGCTTGCACGCCTCTCCCTGCAAACCGTAGTCTGGATTTTTAATGTCGGTTTTGGAGCAGTGGCTTCTTCCTTGCTGAGCGACCTTTCAGGTTATGTCGATATAGGACTCATTTTACTGTGGATATAGATACATTTGTACCTGTTTACTCCAGCATCTTCACAAGTTCCTTCACATTTATTTAACTACGCAAGTCAGTTAAGAACAAATTCTTATTTACAATGACGGCCTACCCCGGCCAAACCTGGACGATGGCAATACTGGTATCGTCCTGGCCCTAAAACCAGCCCTGCTTTAGGCTATCAAAGAACTGACAATGAATAATCATATCAATGGTTAGAATCAGTGAATGAATGGCCACAGCTACCATTATATGGTCTGACAAGCTGCATAACAAATTAGGCATAATTAGACAAAATAACTTTAAAGTCGTTCAAACAAGATAATGAGTCATTCAAATGACTTAGTATCTTGTTTGAACGACTTAATATCTCATTTGAATGACTTAAGTCATTCGAACGAGATACTAAGTTGTTCACACGAGATACCTATTATATATTATTTGCCTTGGGCTTATTATATATTTTTTGCTTTGGGCTTCATTGCATTTTGAACAAAATGTGTAGAATAGCAGGAAATTTACTGCAAAATGTACACTTATCCTCATGGCAAAATGTGAACAATAGCACGAAATCAACTATAAAACAGCACAGGAGAGGGGGGGGGGGCTCTGGAGGTAGGAACAGTAGTAGTAGTCCTGTAGCTCAGTTGGTAGAGCATGGCGCTTGTAACGCCAGGGTAGTGGGTTCGATTCCCGGGACCACCCATACGTAGAATGTATGCACACATGACTGTAAGTCGCTTTGGATAAAAGCGTCCGCTAAATGGCATATATTAACAGCACAGGAAGGAGGGGGGGGTAGTGCAGTAGTCTGGATCACATTGGCCTTGAAACATATTGGCAGCATGGAAGTAGTAGCAAGATGAGGAGACTGAAAACATGCCTCATTGACTGCCAAGAACTATCTTTCGAATAAAGTCAGCTATGCAGTATTGTTTGGGTAATTTTCTTCTTCTAAAAAGCTAATCAAACCACATACTATGAAAGTATCTACCAATTGGTATTTTTATTTTGTTCTACAGGGATCCGTTTATATTTAGATCTTTTATGTAGAAATGTGAGGCTTCTATACTTGTTGTAAATCATTTTCACTTGTTAGTCATCGTGGCAATTGTTCTCCTGAACACACAAATTAATGTAAGACTAAAAATATTTTGAACACAATGTATTATTAGTACACAATGTTTAGTTTTAGTAAGTAGTACATATTTTGGACACAGCAAATGTTAAATTAAACAAGATATTTTTTTGACATACTACTTTTCAGATATCTACAACATAACAGAATTCGAGCTGTGAGTCCTAACGCATTCAGAGGACTATACAATCTAACAAGACTGTAAGTTCATAATATTCATACATCGATGCGTGCACTTGACAGTGTTATTTTGGACTTTATAATCAAAAGGAAAAGGAGGATAAAAAGTCAGTTGTAGAACTGAATGCCTTCAACTGAAATGTGTCTTTCGCATTTAACCCAACCCCTCTGAATCAGGGAGGTGAGAGGGGCTGCCTTCACCGACATCCACGTCTTCGGCACCCGGGGAACAGTGGGTTAACTGCCTTTCTCAGGGGCAGAACGACAGATTTTTACCTTGCATGTTGTTGATTTAAGTTTTCCTTATCAAGTTGCTTATGTTTGAAATAAATGGTAAATAATTCAATGTGCATATTTAAAATCTGAATTTTCTGCTTCAGATATTTAAGCTATAACAAGATATCCATCCTGATGCCCGGGGTGTTCCAAGATCTACACAAGCTGGAGTGGTTGTAGGTTATCCTTACTGACACAGTCTGTATATCCTGTTTGCATATATAGACATACTGTTAACACAATGGGTACAAAGACGACATTTTTAGACAGCCTTCAGAACTCTCGCACAAAGCTTGTATTGCTACAGTTTCCTTTTAAACCAATGTTCAACCAAATACTTAATTTAATAAGAGAGCTGAAAATAAACTCTACCCTTCGGTTGTAGGATCCTTGAAAACAACAGTATCCATCAGATATCCCCCATGACCTTTTCAGGCTTGCGTTCCTTGGTACTCCTGTGAGTTTCATTTCTACCTTTACCTTCTTGAGTTGGGCTTGTTTAGCTTTTTCCACCGAATAAGTTATTTCATACGTAGCAGTGGGAAGTAGTGGTGCTGAGGGTGCTGCACTGAAAAAATCAGAATAAAAAATAATACTATTATTTGTATTAATTTATTTTTAAGAAAAAAATCATTCACAAAAGTATTGCACTGGACCTTTAATACTGCTGTAGTACTGCAGCACCCCCACCCCCAAACGACTTCCCACGTCTATGCTTTCATATGCACTTTATTGGAGTGCTATGGTATTATTAAAGGGCCAATGTGATATGCTAAAGTATTTTGGCAGTGAGTGTTGTTTTCTTTGAATGGCACACAAATCAGACCACTCTTGTTTTGTTTTTTGTTCGCAGGGTTTTGTTGAACAACGCTCTGACAAAGCTGGATGACATCTGCCTGGAAATGCCACGACTAAACTGGCTGTACGTTTGGAAGTCAACAAATCAAAGAGCTTTGTTATCAACATGATGTTACTTTCAAAATATGTTTTTATGCGCTTGTGTGTTTCCAGGGACATGGAGGGAAATCAAATTGAAAGTGTTGGAAACATAACATTCTGGTCGTGCAACATGATGACTGTGCTGTAAGTGTGACTTAATTCATTTCGTTTTCCTCATTTTTATTGTTGTGTCCTTGGCTTTCTCACTAGGCTATAACCATTACAATTCCAAATATCAACATCTATTTGTTTCCCTAAGGGATTCTAAATGGTGGACCCCAAAACAATAATCTGGTTAAATTGCTTTTAGAACCAACAGAGAAGATAATAAAGTGAGAAAATGTCCGTCTGTTTTATAATTGTTGTTTTGACAGCCTTTCCTTAACTTTTTCTAGTGTCCTACAGAAGAACAGAATCAGTCGCATACATGAACAGGCGTTCTCATTTCTAAAGAAACTTGGGGAATTGTAAGTTGGGTTTTGTATGCCTCAAGACATGAAATTGCTTGACATTTTCCTCTGTCATATTTTGAGTCCCAGACACAGTGATATATTCACCTATTCCACTGACTTAAAAAAAAAAAATTCAGATAATACCATATAAATCAGTACAGACTGCACTATAAATATACAACATGTTCCCAGGCCAAGATGTTGATTATGATTTATATTTTATGAGTTTTGGTGAATCCAAACAATTATTCTGACATGCATTTACACTTGTTTCTGGATTTGCAGAACAGGTGGTCATGTAAACCTTGTGTAAGTTTCATCCACCGTATAAGTACTGGATAAATGCCTCCGTTCTGTACATTACCTTTGAAAAATGGACTCCATTATTTCAAAGGTAATGTACAGAATGGAGGTGTCTATCCTGCTTATACAACAGTTGCCATAGAAAACAGTACTGAAGCACACATTCACCGATAGAAATAACTTCTTTAAAAATATATTTTTAGAAACAAATTCATACTTTATCATTGCATCCACGACCGTGCGTGTGCTTGGCCGGTGAGCGCGTTCTTGTAAGACGTAGAGTCGCAAGCAGGACGCAAGGACGCGCTCTTTGAAAGGAGGGAGCAGTGTAATGACCCTGGGTTTATATGCGCGGAAATCGACCTTGCCGCACGAGCATGTTTTTGTGGCACAGTCGATAGCGCGCCGGACCTCGGGCTCGGAGGTCGATGGTTCGAGACCTGCTCCCTGTTGTTTCATTACAGTATGTTCATCACTCACCATTTTAGGTCATCAGATGCTCAAAAAAAACATGTCTAGCTAGCTACGTTTTTTCGTTGGACCTGCGTTTACAATGTATCCAATGTTGGTTTAGCTTTCTGTAGCTTTGTAGCAAGTATGGTCTGCATGTGTCGCCTTATATTGCGTCATGATTGCATGATTTCCCGATATCTTTTCCAACTGTCCCGTTATCTGGTTTTAATGCTCATTCTAGAATGCCCTTCTGGCCAGTCATAAATGAGTATTCAACAATGCTGTGGTATATTGGTTCTTGTAGTTTGTTTCCAGTAAATAGATTTGTCTCCACAGAGATCTGTCCAGCAACAGACTCGTGGCAATCCCTCCCAATCTCTTTGTTCATCTGGGAGATTTACTACAGCTGTGAGTTAGAGCCACACTCAGGATCTATGCACAAACATTCTTTGAATATTTTATGTGTTTTTGTTGCTCTAACGTTGAAAGACATTGTTATACGGCTATGGTGCTATAGTTCTTGTTAAATATTATGTCTTATAATTTATGCTGTTACTGGAGCTCTTGATGTCAATGCGTTTACATGTTTTTTAGGAACATCTCGTGTAACCCTATCGTGGATCTCCAAGTTGACCACTTTGATAACTTGCATAAATTGAAATCCTTGTAAGTAGCCATTGTTTGTTTTTACTGCTCACTTTGTGCATGCATGTTACACTTGAAAGGGAAAAGCATCAGTAGAGTAGTTTGTTTATCATTCATGAATCATTACTCGCACGTGTTAATGTTAGTAAGCTAATTATTCACACGTTTATAAAACACTTTTAAAGTATGTAATAATAATTTGAGAGATCATTCATAGTGCCCGGACTGGATTTCTACTAAGCTAACATGAAAATGTTTTAAGATTTTCTTACCAAGGATCCTATTGTTAATTTTAGGACCCCTATAGGTATAAAAACACACACACACACACACACACACACACACACACACACACACACACACACACACACATACATATATATATATATATATACACACACACAAAAATATGTATATGATGAAACAGTGAATTTGGCCTTACTGCTATTAGCCCATAAACAATCATTTAATAATATACAGTCGAAGTCGGAAGTTTACATACACTTAGGTTGGAGTCATTACAACTCGTTTTTCAACCACTCCACAAATTTCTTGTTAACAAACTATAGTTTTGGTAAGTCAGTTAGGACATCTACTTTGTGCATGACACAAGTCATTTTTCCAACAATTGTTTACAGACAGATTATTTCACTTATAATTCACTGCATCACAATTCTAGTGGGTCAGAAGTTTACATACACTAAATTGACTGTGCCTTTAAACAGCTTGGAAAATTCCAGAAAATGATGTCATGGCTTTAGAAGCTTCTGACATCATTTGAGTCAATTGGAGGTGTACCTGTGGATGTATTTCAAGGCCTACCTTCAACCTCAGTGCCTCTTTGCTTGAAATCATGGGAAAATCAAAAGAAATCAGCCAAGGTCTCTGAAAACAAATTGTAGACCTCCACAAGTCTGGTTTATCCTTTATCCCAAACGCCTGGAGGTACCATGTTCATATGCACAAACAATAGTATGCAAGTATAAACACCATGGGACAACGCAGCTTTCATAACGCTCAGGAAGGAGACGCGTTCTGTCTCCTGGAGATAAACGTACTTTGGTGCGAAAAGTGCAAATCAATCCCAGAACAACAGCAAAGGACCTTGTGAAGATGCTGGAGGAAACAGATACAAAAGTATCTATATCCACAGTAAAACGAGTCCTATATCAATATAACCTGAAAGGCCGCTCAGCATAAAAAAAAACGCCATAAAAAAGCCAGACTATGGTTTGCAACTGCACATGGGGACAAATATCATACTTTTTGGAGAAATGTCCTCTGGTCTGATGAAACAAAAGTAGAACTGTTTGGCCATAATGACCATCGTTATGTTTGGAGGAAAAGGGGGAGGCTTGCAAGCCAAAGAACACCATCCCAACAGTGAAGCACGGGGGTGGCAGCATCATGTGCTTTGCTGCAGGAGGGACTGGTGCACTTTACAAAATAGATGGCATCATAAATATGGAAAATTATGTGGATATATTGATGCAACATCTCAAGACATCAGTCAGAAAGTTAAAGCTTGGTCGCAAATGGGTCTTCCAAAAGGACAATGACCCAAGCATACTTCCAAAGTTGTGGCAAAATGGTTCAAGGACAACAAAGTCAAGGTATTGGAGTGGCCATCACAAAGCCCTGACCTCAATCCCATAGAACATTTGTTAGCAGGCTCAGTTACACCAGCTCTGTCAGGAGGATTGGGCCAAAATTCACCCAACTTACTGTGGGAAGCTTGTGAAAGGCTTCCCGAAACGTTTGACCCAAGTTCAAGAATATAAAAGCAATGCTACCAAATACTAATTGAGTGCATGTAAACTTCTGACCTACTGGGAATGTAATGAAAGAAATACAAGCTGAAATAAATAATTCTCTCTACTATTATTCTGACATTTAACATTCTTAAAATAAAGTTGTGATCCTAACTGACCTAAAACAAGGAATTGTTTACAAGGATTAAATGTCAGGAATTGTGAAAAACTGAGTTTAAAAGTATTTGGCTAAGGTGTTTGTAAACTTCCAACTTCAACTGTATATACAAAAGTACGTAGACTTCTGCCCTGCTAGAGCTGCCCCGATCAACTCTAAGTGCTGTTATTGGGAAGTGGAAACATCTACGTCAACAACGGCTTAGCCGTGAAGTGGTAGGCAACACAAGCTCACAGAACCAGACTTTTAGTGCTGAAGCTCGGAAAATAAATCTGTCCTCGGTTGCAACGCTCTCTACCGAGAGTTCCAAACTGCATCTGGAAGCAACGTCAGCACAAGAACTGTTCTGCGACAGAGCCTGGACTCGAACCCAGAGTCTCTAGATGTTGATTTATTTTTAATAACGCTTCACCATCTGGCAGTCCGATGGACGAATCTGGGTTTGGTGGATGCCAGGAGAATGCTATCATACCGAAAGCATAGTGCTAACTGTAAAGTTTGGTGAAGGAGGAACAATGGTCTGGGGCTGTTTTTTATGATTTGGGCTAGGCCCCTTAGTTCCATTGAAGGGAACAGTTTGGGGAAGGCATGACACGGCCCCGTGCACAAAGCTAGTTCCACACAGAATTGGTTGGTCGAGATCGGTGTGGAAGAACTTGACTGGCCTGCACAGAGCCCTGACCTCAACCCCATCGAACACCTTTGGGATGAATTGGAATGCTGACTGCAAGCTAGGCCTAATCTCCCAAAATCGTGGCTGAATGGAAGCAAGTCCCCACAGCAATGTTCTGACATCTAGTGGAAAGCCTTCCCAGAAGAGTGGAGGCAGTTATAGCAGCGAAAGGGGGACCAACTCCATATTAATGCTCATGATTTTAGAATAAGATGTTTGACGAGCAATGTCCACATACTTTTGGTGATGTAGTGTGTTTTTTTCCTTACCTCTTAAGCAGTCAATGGACTGCTCTAAACCATGAAATGGCAATGCTCCTCAGTGGCCGACAACTATACTTAAAGCCAATCAGAGAGCAAGGTGACAGGAGTGACAACAAAAGGGAGAAAATATGTTGTGCAATCAAGCAAATAATATATATAATTATATGGGATTATGAAGATTGAATTAAATTGTTCCTTTGTCTGGCTAGTAACAACAAGGGTTTTCTATAACAATAGCAACATTATCACAGCTAGCTAGTTAGCTAACATTGGATACCTACAAATCAAAATACACAGGGACTAGCATTGCCAAACTAAACTTAAAAATGCAATTCTACTAATGTTAGCACTTCACTCAGCATAGTCACACATCATACTATTACAACAGTGTGGCTGTTTTTGGAATAATATGCTCAATATATTCTCTTAACTTTTACTGCAGTGGGCTAAATCAGGGTCACACAGTTGCTTGGTAGTTTTAAACAAATGTACTTTTAAACAAAAGTATGGTTATGGACTTAAATAAAGAAGACAACTGTACCATGTCAGATATAGAGTTGAAATATTGTTACATTTTGAGTTTGCATCCCAATATATGTTGGGTAGAGTTAGTACATCTTCTCTATACATCCATTTCTGTGGCCCTTTCAGACTTACGAGAAACCCACAATCTTTTCCATGCAATTTCACATATAATCATAGCTTGCATCATGCCCAGACCAAAAGGCACATGACCTTCCAATGTGCACCCTTTTATCATACAATACAATTATGTGGCTACATAACATGCAATGTGTTTTATGTGTTATCCTATTGGAACAGAGTGCACTCACTGGCCCACACATGAGGAATTCCCTAATTCACACATATCAGGAAAGAAAACAAATAGCATTTTAGGTCATACATCAAAGCTTTCCCCCCCAAAAAGGTGTAAAAGACCAACATTTTGGGGGAAAGAGTGTTGCAAAGAGGGTCTCTGAAATTCAAATATTTTGTTTAGTTTGTTTTTCTGTGAGCTCCTAAGGGAAACAACGTTTGTTTGTCTTTTTTAGGAGCATAGAGGGAATCGAGATTGGGAACATACAGCGAAGGATGTTTGAACCACTCAAACAATTGACCCACATGTGAGTAGTTTGTTCATTTTGTTTTGTCAAATTCATTTGATGATCAAACCCGGAATTACACTTTGAACAAAATCCTTTGCACATTTTTACCTGGCAAAATAATATTTGAGTTTAATGATTTTTATTTAAAAAGCATTTGCACCTCTTAGTTCTTATCCCTCATCCCAACATTTACTTTAACTTTTGCTCTTCCTTTTATCTTTCAAACCATTGCAGTTGGAAACTTTTCCACCACTATTGTAAAAGATTCCTAGTCAATCTGGCCCCAGGTCCTTATCTGAAGCTTCAAGATGTTCACTCCCAACTGTGTGATCACTAGCTGTGCAATACATAATTGATCTGACTGTGAGTAAGGTCATCCCAAAACACTGTTGGTCCATGATGAGATGAATTTGAAACCAAATACTTGTCCTCTCACTATATGCTGCACAAGTTTGTATCTCGCTTCTATGCAACCTTTGGATGTGCATCCTATCCAGATAGGTGCCCTGAAACAATTCCTTACCCCTACACACTAGGGACTTGAGTAGATCTGAAAGGACATAATAGATGTAAGCAATATGGCAGAAATACCACCGAACCTATCAGAGGTAGAGGTAGAGCTTACTCACATATTGCTTCAGATCATGAACTGCCTAGAGCAGTGGTCACCAACCGGTTGAATCCGATCGAGAGGTCGATCTCCAAGCCATTCCTCCTCGATCACCAAACATTTCTGTAAAAAACCCAATGATAAAGCCTTTGCGTTCATATTTTATTTATTCGTTTCGCAGCGTTGCCTGTAGGTGCACTTGATTCAGCAGCCCCCAGTGCCGGAAGTCCAAAAGTTTTCAGATTTTTATCGGTTTCATGTGTCTGAAGATGGAACTCTATCTATCCGGCAGGCCCAGAGAGCAAATCAAGTACACCTATAGGCAATGTTCCCTCTAAACTGTGCTCGTGGGAACTTCCTCCAGGACTGCTGCAGAGAATAAATGCAATTCTGCGCAGAGATGCAAGAGATTGAAATTCCATGAGTTTGCCCCATTAGTTTGCACTATATATCAACATTTTTCTGTGAGTGAATCAACATCATATCAGGCCCTTTTCAATGCAACAAACCAAAACAAATTTAACTTTGAAAGACTGAGTCTGTGATTTTGGTATAGGCAGAGTAAGAGTGCAACGGAATTCTATTCGCCCACGAGCAAAGCTTTCAATCCCTGCCAGTAAATGGACTTTTCAGATCAGTTTAGATCAGAGCCAAATGTGCACATTTGTTGACATTCATTGCAGGTTAGTGAGTTATTAGCCCAGTTATACAAGTATAGGTCAACAATGGGGAGGTACTGCTTCCTATAAGAGCACAAAACGTGTAGGCTACATTTCAAATCAAATCAAACTTCGGCACATGCACCGAATACAAGAAGTGTAGACCTTGCCGCTTTCTTAGAAGCGCTTAACCAACAGTACAGTTCAAGGAGAGTTCAGAAAATATTTACCAAATAAACTGAAGTAAAAAAGAATAAAAAGTAACACAATAAAATAACAATAACGAGGCTATATACATGGGGAACCGGTATCGAGTGTACCAGCTGTAGAACTTTTTGAGGATCTGGGGACCCATGCCAAACCTTTTCAGTCTCCTGGGGGGGGGGGGTGTTATCGTGCCCTCTTCACGGCTGTCTTGGTGTTTGGACCATAGTTCGTTGGTGATGTGGCCACCAAGGAACTTGAAAAACTCTCGACCTGCTCCACTACAGCCCTGTCGATGTTAATGGGGGCCACTTTGGCCAGCCTTTTCCTGTAGTCCACAATCAGCTCCTTTGTCTTGCTCACATTGAGGGAGAGGCTGTTGTCCTGGCACCACACTGACAGGTCTCTGACCTCCTCCCTATAGGCTGTCTCATCATTGTCGGTGATCAGGCCTACCACTGTTGTGTCGTCAGCAAACTTAATGGTGTTGGAGTTGTGTTTGGCCACGCAGTCGTGGGTGAACAGGGAGTACAGGAGGGGATTAAGTACACACTACTCAGGGGCCCCAGTGTTGAGGATCAGCGTGGCAGACGTGTTGTTGCCTACCCTTACCACCTAGGGGCAGCCCGTCACGAATTCCAAGATCCAGTTGCAGAGGGAGGTGTTTAGTCCCAGAGTCCTTAGAAATGGCAGTATGGTGTTGAACGCTGAGTTGTAGTCAATGAACAGCATTCTTACATAGGTGTTCCTTTTGTCCAGATGTGAAAGGGCAGTGTGGAGTGCGATTGAGATTGCGTCATCTGTGGATTTGTTGGGGCGGTATGGGAACTGGAGTGGATCTAGGGTATCCGGGAGGATGCTGTTGATGTGAGCCATCACCAGCCTTTCATGGCTATCAACGTGAGTGCTACAGGGTGGTAATCACTTAGGCAGGTTACCTTCGCTTCCTTGAGAACAGGACTCGGTCAGGGAGAAGTTGAAAATGTCAGTGAAGACACTTGTCAGTTCGTCCGCGCATGCTTTGAGTTCACGTCCTGGTAATCCGACTGGCCCCGAGGCTTTGACCTGTTTAAAGGTCTTGCTCACATTGGCTACCGAGTGTTATCACACAGTCGTCCAGAACAGCTGGTACTCTCGTGCATGCTTCAGTGTTGCTTGCCTCGAAAGCAAGCATACAAGGTATTTCAAATCAAAATCAAAGCAAATTTATTTGTCACATACACATGGTTAGCAGATGTAAATGTGAGTGTAGCAAAATGCTTGTGCTTCTAGTTCCGACAATGCAGTAATAACCAACGAGTAATCTAACCTAACAATTCCAAAACTACTACCTTATACACACAAGTGTAAAGGGATAAAGAATATGTACATAAAGATATATGAATAAGTGATGGTAGGCTAGCGTCACTGGGCAGCTCGCGTCTGGGTTTCCCTTTGCAGTCCATAATAGTTTTCCGAGCCGGTGTGGTAGGATTCAATTTTAATCCTGTAATGACGCTTTGCTTGTTTCATGGTTTGTCTGAGGGCATAGCAGGATTTCTTATAAACGTCTGGATTAGTGTCCCTCTCCTTGAAAGCGGCAGCTCTAGCCTTTAGCTCAATGCAGATGTTGCCTGTAATCCATGGCTTCTGTTTGGGATATGTACGTGCAGTCATTGTGGGGACGACGTCGTCGATGCAATTATTGATGAAGCCGGTGACTGAGGTGGTATACTCCTCAATGCCATTGGATGAATCCCGGAATATATTCCAGTCTGTGCCAGCAAAACAGTCCTGTAGCGTAGCATCTGCGTCATCTGACCACTTGATCGAGTCACTGGTACTTCCTGCATTAGTTTTTCCTTTTAAGCAGGAATCAGGAGGATGGAATGATGGTCAGATTTGCCAAATGGAATGTGAGGGAGAGCTTTGTATGTATCTGTGTGTGGAGAAAAGGTGGTCTAGAGATGTTTTTCCTCTGGTTGCACATATGACATGCTGGTAGAAATGAGGTAAAAAGGATTTAAGTTTGCCTGCATTAAAGTCCCCGGCCACTAGAAGGGCAGCTTCTAGATGAGCATTTTCTTGTTTGCTTATGGCCTTATAGAGTTTGTTGAGTGCAGTCTTAGTGCCAGCATTGGTCTGTGGTGGTAAATAGACAGCTACGAATAATATAGATGAGAACTCTCTTGGTAGATAGTGTGGTCTACAGATTCTCATAAGGTACTCTACCTCTGGCGAGCAATACCTCGAGACTTCTTTAATATTAGACATCGCTCACCAGCTGTTATTGACAAAATAGACACATACCCCCAACCCTCGTCTTACCAGACATAGCTTCTCTGTTCTGCCGGTGCACGGAAAATCCCTCCAGCTCTATATTATCCGTGTCGTCGTTCAGCCATGACTCGGTGAAACATAAGATATTACAGTTTTTAATATCCCGTTATCTCTGTCTTTTCTTCATAAGAGGGGGTAGCAGCAACATTACGTTAAAAAAAAGTTGCAAAAAAACTAACAGAATAGCAGTTGGTTAGGAGGATGTAAAACATCCCCCATCCTCTCCGGCGCCATTTTCAAGCTCTTTGAAAAACCAGTCCAGTAAAAAGCTTAGCCTATGTCTTAATTAAAGGGGCAGTGTTGTATTTTGAGACAGGCTTGAATATGTAACTAAGCCAATAGGAAAGGGGTATCCTACATTGTCTAAATCTCTGTATGGCGATAATAATTTATTTTATTTTGTAAAGTGGTTTCTTGCATCATACAATACAATTTACAGTCACCTATTTGACCCATGATTTTACAGAAAATCATTAATTCATGTCAACCCCTTCATAATGTAGAAACTTTAAAAGTCACAATGTAGGCCTGCATTGAACACCACATATACAGTAGGCTACTGTAGGCCCTAGAAATCAAAAGCTATTCCCATGTGAAAATGTTATGGGATTTGCTCCATTGGTTTTGTTGGTAGACCTACATTATGCACAAATAGCTTCCTGAGTGGCGCAGCGGTCTAAGGCACTGTATCTCAGTGCTTGAGGCGTCACTACCGCTGCAATGGTTTGAATCCAGGCTGTATCACAACCGTCCATGATTGGGAGTCCCATAGGGCGGTGCACAATTAGCTCAGTGTCATCCGAGTTTGGCCTGTGTAGGCCGTCATTGTAAATAAGAATTTGTTCTTAACTGATTTGCCTAGTTAAATAAAAAGATAATAATTGGCTACTGTCTAAAACTGTAAATGCACACCAGAAGTTGCACAAAAAATGTTCAAGTTCCCACTCACAAGACCTACAATTTGCTCAGTGCCCCCAAAAACTTAAGGGAACATTGCCGATAGACCTACCGCTGACCAATAGTTCAGATCACAGTGTCTGCACAGTTTCCTTGCGCCACAGTCTGTTAAAAGAAGCCTCAAGCGCACAGCAGTTTATAATGTGATATTTCCTTTTTTCAATTTTTTATTTATTTTTTAAACATGACTAGAGAGAGACTCAATGAATACAGCATAGTATGAGTATGAGTATGAGTATGAGCATGAGTAAGTTCATGTTTAAATTGTTATTCAGAACTGTCAACCATTTTATAAGCCATAAAATGTTTGTTACCAGCACTGCAGCTGTAATGAATGAGTAGCCTTTAGCAAACTATTTCGATAAACTTACGTTATTATTTGCGTCTTGTGTCTTTTTTAATATCGAGGAAGATATCACTTTTTCTGGTCATGGAGTAACAGCATGAATTGATGTATGAGGCAGAAATAAGGCAGTGCAGTGCGACTTAAGTTAGTCTTCCAGCTGATGGTGTGTGTCCCCTTTTCACAGTGCAGGGATGGTGAGTTGGGTGAGCAGGATACTCACTGCTGCTCCCTGCCCTCAGACTGACCATCAGATGCAGGCCATCAGTCCAGTAAAAAACAAACAAATTATTACACTCCCTCAGCTGTGCCTCACAAGTAATTCAACACATTATATATTACCAGTGTGATCAAATAGGCTACCTACAATTTTGAAATATAATTTCAAAATGGTCTGAGAACAACATTGGCAGCAGGGCAATTCAAGCTGAGCCAATATGCAGTGCTAATGTATGGGGCCTATAACCTACTGGACAAACCTCAGTGTTAGAGAACTGTTTCGAACTGGTTAATGATGAATATGCCCTAGTTTTCTTAACAGTAGATCTCGGCTTGCATTTTGACTCAAAATGAACTGGACTCAGAAAAGGTTGGTGACCACTGGCCTAGAGGCTAGGGATGGTATATGGAGTCTCCTGCTTTCATCCTGGTAATTGATTTCCCTCCTCTTTGTGTTTAGTTACTTTAAGAAGTTCCAGTACTGCGGCTACGCCCCTCACGTGCGCAGCTGCAAGCCCAACACGGATGGCATCTCGTCCTTCGAGGACCTCCTGGCCAACATCGTCCTGAGGGTTTTCGTCTGGGTGGTGTCGGCCACCACGTGCTTCGGCAACATCTTCGTCATCTGCATGCGCTCCTACATCCGATCGGAGAACAAGCTCCATGCCATGTGTATCATCTCCCTATGTTGTAAGAGACACCTTTCATATCAATTCAACTCAGGTCCCGATTCAATTGATTTAGGGCTGGCCCCAAATATTCGACTGGTCGACTGTTTGGTCGATAGGCTGTTGGTGGACCGAATGTTTTTTTTTGTCAAGCAGTAGCAAATAAATAAATAAACAAAGTAGCATAGTAGCAGTCAAAAGATTGGATACACTTACTCGTTCCAGGGTTTTTCTTTATTTTCGATTATATTCTACATTGTAGAATAATAGTTTAGACATCAAAACTAAGAAATAACACATGGAATCATGTAGTAACAAAAAAAGTGTTTTAAAAAATCCAAATATATTTTATATGACAGCTTTGCACAATTTTGACATTCTCTCAACCAGCTTCATGAGGTAGTCACCTGGAATGCATTTTAGTTAACAGGTGTGCCTTGTTAAAAGTTAATTTGCTGCAAAAGAAACCACTACTAAAGGACACAAATAAAAAAGAAGAGACTTTCTTGGCCAAAGAAACACGAGAAATGGACATTGGACCGGTGAAAATCTGTTCATTGGTCTGATGACTCCAAATTTGAGATTTTTGGGTTCCAACCTCCTTGTCTTTGTGAGACGCAGAGTAGGTGAACGGATGATCTCTGCATGTGTGGTTCCCACTGTGAAGCATGGATGAGGAGGTATGATGGTGCTCTGCTGGTGACACGGTCAGTGATTTATTTAGAATTCAAGGGACACTTAACCAGCATGGCTACCACAGCATTCTGCAGCGATACGCCATCCCATCTGGTTTAAGTTTAGTGGGAATTTAATTTGTTTTTCAACAGGACAATGACCCAAAACCCACCTCCAGGCTGTGTAAGGGCTATTTGACCAAGGAGAGTGATAGAGTGCTGTATCAGATGACCTGGCTTCCAAAATCACCCACCTTAACCCAATTGAGATGGTTTGGGATGAGTTGGACTGGAGAGTGAAGAAAAAGCAGCCAATAAGTGCTCAGCATGTGTGGGAACTCCTTCAAGACTGTTGGAAAAGCATTTCTAATGAAGCTGGATGAGAAAATGCCAAGAGTGTGCAAAGCTGTCACCAAAGGCAAAGGGTGGCTACTTTGACTCTCAAATATAAAATATATTTTGATTTGTTAAAAAAAAAATGGCTACTATATGATTCCATATGTATTATTTCATAGTTTTGATGTCTTCACTATTATTCTACAATGTAGAAAACAGTAAAAATAAAGAAAAACTGTAATGAGTAGTTGTGCTCAAACTTTTCACTGGTACTACAGTATATATATAATTTATTGTTTTGATACACAAGATACCTCGCTTATTCACACCCATCTTAGTGAACTAATTCATTGCAGAGGCCGCAGGGATGGCACAGTCCAAGAAGAGGAGTGCAGCTGCACAATGCACATCTCTCTCCAGAATGTGCTCTCTCCCGCCAGTTTGTGCACATTCAATTGTTTGCATTTGATTGTTAGTGTCTATCAAGTTCCCATTACATATAAGTCGCTCTGGATAAGAGCGTCTGCTAAATGACTTAAATGTAAATGTAAATGTAATCACCAGCAGTACATTTACCATTAATTCCTAATCTACAATGTTTGTTCGGTTACGGTAATGTCTGTTAATGCATTCAATATATTATTTTAATATATACCTGATTACACATAGAAGTAGGCCTATAAATGTGCCCATTTGGGGATCTGATAGTATTTTGGATTAGCTTAATGGACTACCACTAATAAGCTGTGGAGTTTATCAAAGTAATGTTTTCTTCACCTTAAAAAGCAAAAAAAAACAATGTCTGTTTTTACATCCATTGAGAATGATAATAATTCCTCAAATGTATTTGAAAAATCTTTCCAGCTCTCTCCCTATCGATAACCACTCAGTATGAAAGGGAAAAATGTAATGCTCTGATACAGTGGAAACATCATTAAATAGACCTACCTAATTACTTACCTTGCGAAAATAGCTTACAGCTGTGTCTGTCCCGAGCTCACTGGTACAGGAAACTCTGAGGGGCCAGAATATTTTATACAATTCTGCAAGGATCTATAGCCTGGACCCAAAGCTGATATAATGTTTCAAGTTTGTTGCACACAGTCCATGCGTAGCCAATGTGATTTATAGGATTTTTTCATATCAGGATATTTTCTACCTGCAGGCTACACTTTTTTGTTGTTGTTGGCTTTATGAGGCTATTTTTACATAGTTGGCAATGGCAATAGAAGTGACTTTTTAGGTTTGTAATCATTTTAATTTAGATTTGGATCGAATTTTAATTAACCACATGACAATGATTTCGAGATGGGAAGACGTTATTAGAAATGAAATAGTTTAATGAAAATGTGCATATGAAAACCATAACTGGCACGAAGATCTGTAGAAATGGTAAGATAAATTGGCATTCCACATAAGAAAGTTAGCTGACACCTCGTGTAGCCTATTACCGGCAACTTCAGGAGAGTAACTGCAGAATCTGTGAAAGCCAGTAGGAGTGGCTGGATGACGGTTGGGACAGGTTAAGATTTTTGTTCTTCTGGTTATCTCGATCTCTGGCTCCCTTTTGAGTAATGTGTGTCTTATTTCATTAAACAGTGAGCTTAAAGCATCAGACAAGCTTATTAAATATATAGATGATTTTCCTAAAACACATACAGTGTATTTGGAAAGTACTCAGACCCCTTAACTTTGACCACTTTTTTACGTTACAGCCTTATTCTAAAATGTATAACATTTATTTTTTTCCTCATCAATCTACAAACAATATCCCATAATGACAAAGCAAAAAACAGGTTTTAGAAATGAAATTTATTTACAACATTTTAAAAAACAGAAATACCTTATTTACATAAGTATTCTGACTCTCTGCCATGAGCCTTGAAATTGATCTCAGGTGTATCCTGTTTCAATTGATCATTCTTGAGATGTTTCTACAACTTGGAGTTCACCTGTAGTAAATTAAATTTGATTGGACATCCGTTGGAAAGGCACACACACCTGTCTATATAAGGTCCCACAATTGACAGTGCATGTCAGAGCAAAAACCAGGCCATGAGGTCGACGGAATTGTCCGTAGAGCTCCGAGATAGGATTGTGTCGAGGCACAGATCTGGGGAAGGGTACCAAAAATGTCTCCAAATGTCTTTGAGTGGCCCAGCCAGAGCCCAGACTTGAACCTGATCGAACATCTCTGGAAAGACCTGAAAATAGCTATGCAGAGACGCTCCCCATGCAACCTGACAGCTTGAGAGAATCTGCAGAGAAGGATTGGGAGAAACTAACCAAATACAGGTGTACCAAGCTTGTAGCGTCATACACAAGAAGACTCAAGGCTGGAATCACTGCCAAAGGTGCTTCAACAAAGTACTGAGTAAAGGGTCTGAATGCTTATGTAAATGTTATATTTCCATTTTTTTTAATACATTTGAAAACATTTCTAAAAACGTTGTCATGGGTTTTGTCATTATGGGGTATTGTGTGTCGATTGATGATTAAAATAAATATTTAATACATTTTATAATAAGCCTGTAATATAACAAAAGGGGAAAAAGTCAAGGGGTCTGAACACTTTCCAAATGCACTGAAGGTCGTGTCTTTATAGGGAAAAAATACAAGTTTAAAACTGTCGACCAATTGATGGGTCGAAAGAACAGACAACTTTCGGTATACCAACATTTTTTTTAGTCGGGGACAGCCCTTATTGACTTCAAATAATGAAAAACCACACTGAAGCTTCAACGCATTATTGTAAGGGAAGGTGAGAATGTGTCAATATCCAGTGGCAATGTCTGTGAGAGGGACAATGTTCTGGGTGTGTTGATTAAGACGTGGTGAACAACTCAAGAGTGAACATTCTTAGTGAACCCTCACTGCAGGTTTCTTTTCAGCAAACAAATTAATTGCAGTCTTTAGCTTTTGAACTGTCGACATTCACAGTGGCCACCACCAAACCATTGATACATAGTATATTTATTTCTTACTGCCGTGGGAGTCGGAGAGAGAGCTACATTATCTGGCTACATAACATGTGTTTGTGCCTTTGCTACAAGCCAGGCCCACCTTTCTGCTCTGTTAAACTAGCTATGTCAGATACGGTGATGCAGGGAATGAGAGAGACATGTTAATGGCTTACTTCCTTGGAAGTCAGCAGGATAGCGATATTACTCAAATTTTCCCTGTATCTGTACCCTGCAATGTAAGACACGCCTTTCTGTTCAATTTAACTAAGCTTTGATATATAGTATGCAAGGCTTGAGGTAATATTAAAGCTGATCTGCCCACCCCAAAAAATTAAAAAGCCTTGAGGTATAGAGTATATCGAGAGCTTGGGACTATAAGGATCTATCTGCAAAAAGATAAATTGGCTTTAAAGTTCCGAACCCTCATTGGTTTGAATGATGTCAGCAATTTTTATCTTGTATTCTTTTGAACTTAACAACATTAATTGGAGTATTAAGAGTATTATATAGGTAGAGAACATTGAACGGAACAAGGCTGTCAATAATTCAACTTTGGGAAAAATGCAGGTAGAACCCTATAGTCTCAAGCTCTTGATGTGTTTCGGACTTATCCTTGTGATGATCAGAATGTGTTTGGCATACCCCCCACCATCCTTTACACTTTAATGTTGGCATGTTTCAGATAAAATGCTTTTTTGATTTGCACATTTGGTACCTTTCTACATCAAAGGAAGTACAAGGACACGGTCTAGAGCTATGCTATAGAATGAGTCACTGAGTCATGTAAGAGACAGAGAGCCTCGTGCCATACAGAGGAAATGTGAGCGGTAAATACTGTATGTGGTCTGTTTTGGCATCACCATGACTGCAGTCAAACACCAGCCAGATGAATTTGTGTTCCGCCGAAATGTCATATGTATTCAATTTACGTGACATTTCTGTTTGATTTCCCTGTGCAAATATATCATCTCTAAGTTGATTGAAGGCTTACTGAAAAAGGGGACATCTCAGCAGAGTCAAACAGACTTCAAAGTTTGGCTAAAGCTTACTTGCAAATATGGAGGTTTAAGATAAAGTTAATATATTATATTATTAAGTTTGTCATTGCTGCTCATAACATCAGTTATATTCAGTGCTTCAGGAACGCATGAGAAAAAAGTGGCATAGAGCAGTAGAAGAGTAGAGGCTCTTACAGAAGTTGCACACAAGAGGAATATTTTTAGTATCCTAGGGTCCAGGAAAAATTGGGCCTTTTATAAACACCTTTCATGCAATTCCACATCATTTTACATAACTGGAGACTTTGGCAAAACCTTTTTTAATACCGCACAAATGATCGAAATGGCAGGTTACTTTGACACTGACAAACTGAGAATATGAGATCAATAAAAACGACCTTGTCTTGAATCCATCATTAGCCCAGTCCTAGGTGTGTGGAGACAAATATTGTAGGCTACAACATGAGGAAATTATGGTCCTAAAAAACCCAATGATGCGCAGCTCACTCGCTGGTGATGGCTGATGCGCTCGTGCCAAAATCCTTTCACGCTCTTGTTTTTAGTAAAAGAATATATCGAAGTTGATCAAATACTGTATTTTGGTAGCCTACAGCAGGAGCCATTTGCTATCCAACTTGTGATTTCCAATTAAATTTTTTCACTGACATATTTGCCACGCATTCTCGACTGTAAGCTATTCATTGTTATTTTGCTACAATCCACAGCTAAGCTACTTTAAAAAAGAAGCTATTGATCCTCTGTGGCTAAATTATAGGCATTCTCATGGTGAAGTAGACAATTCTGAATTATTAAATTTATTTCTGAAGACAGCATAACTTTGGAAAATGTATTTAAATCTATCAGTGGTGCTGCAGTTCCTTCAGAATCCTTTGCGCAATTCTATAAGGAAATACATTATATAGTGCAACGCTGGAGAGATGAGATGTAGGTTCATGTCTATCAGAGCAGATAGATCATATGAAGTGAATCTCATTCTAGTTATGTAAGAGATACTGGCGCGCTTCTCACACAGCCATGGACATGTGTTGCAAACCAAGGTTACAATGTTGCTCAAACCCTAAACCAGGGCCTGCCCAACCCGAATCAACTCTTAGAATATTAGGCCTGGGCTGAAAATCTACTTTTCACATTGTTTTTTTTGTGGGGCAGGATAATTAATGAAGAGGCAACTCTAATGAACTTTGCTTCTGAAGCTAAGCAGGGTTGGTCCTGGTCAGTTCCTGGATGGGAGACCAGATGCTGCTGGAAGTGGTGTCTTTCCTCCGGTCTAAAACAATATCCCAATGTCCCAGGGCACTGCCCTGTGTAGGGTGCCGTCTTTCGGATGGGACGTTAAACGGGTGTCCTGACTCTCTGAGGTCATTAAAGATCCCATGGCACTTATCGTAAGAGTAGGGGTGTTAACCCCGGTGTCCTGGCTAAATTCCCAATCTGGCCCTCAAACCATTACGGTCACCTAATAATCCCCAGTTTACAATTGGCTCATTCATCCCCCTCCTCTCCCCTGTAACTATTCCCCAAGTCATTGCTGCAAATGAGAACGTGTTCTCAGTCAACTTACCTGGTAAAATAACGGATAAATAAAAAAATATAGCTTTTGTTAGAATTTTTACATTGCAAACAGTGAAAATTATTTTTCATGGCACGAGAGGTACCGGATCTGGTCAAATAGGTTCCGGAACAAAACAGTTCAAAATGGAGAGGTGCCAGATCCTGTTCTGGCAGGATGCGGCTCAAATTAAGCACTGGTTATAGTACAAGGTGTGTACATGACAATATTATTAACCCTGAATGGATTGTTGACTCTGAAATAAATTTGTCCTTCAAATTGACACTTCAGAAGTGTCGAAGTTGAGCTGTACTTACTGTACCACTTGTAGATGCTCTGAAGGCCTACTACTGAGACTAAAAGCTTGGCCCATTACATTACTGAAGTTTGCATTGCTCCAAATATGCAGTTTCTCTTTTCTGCATTTTATGACTCAAATGAATGTAGAATTAATTGACTATGGAGTAAGTCCATGTAACCAAGGAGTTAGATTGAAAAGAAATTAGTGTTAACCGATGTATGACGTTTCACTGTAAAAAGTTGAGCAGATAGTATTGATGCACATACTGAGTTCAATTTGGTAATAGTAATTACTCTAACAACTCAATTCCACCACCCAGGTGCCGACGGACTGATGGGCGTTTACCTCTTCATGATTGGTGCCTATGACCTCAAGTTCCGCGGTGAGTACAACCGCCACGCCCAGGCCTGGATGGACAGCGTCCAGTGTCAGGTGATCGGCTCCCTCGCCATGCTCTCCACCGAGGTCTCTGTCCTCCTTCTCACCTACCTCACCCTGGAGAAGTACATCTGTATCGTCTACCCCTTCCGGTATTTAACCCCCGGCTGCCGGCGTACTGTCTCGATCCTTCTGAGCATCTGGTTTATTGGCTTCATCATCGCCTTCCTCCCCCTGGTATTCAAAGGATTGTTCAGGAACTTCTATGGTACCAACGGCGTGTGCTTTCCGTTACACTCAGAGCAGCCTGAGACAACGGGGGCGCAGGTGTACTCCATCGTCATCTTCCTGGGTGGGTGTCTTATCTAATTCAAGGTCAAATTAGTCTATTTCCAAAGTCATTCTGAAATGACAATGGTTCCAATGGCTCTCTGCTGCTTTTATTAGATGTAGCCTACTTTTTTTTTTATAGATGTAGCCTACATTTTATTAGACATTTTATGCCCGTAGCCGGAGGGTTGCTGCCTGGTTCAACTCCCAACCAAGCCTGGCGACTGAACTGACAACAAGAAGGCTGCTGTTGTCAGAATCCGAACTACCGTATAAACTGATTGTATGAAACATTAGGAACACCTTCCAAATAATTGAGTTGCACTGCCTTTTGCCCTCAGAACAGCCTCAATTTGTCAGAGTATGGACTACAAGGTGTCAGAAGCATTGGTGGTCCTCAATGCGTCCTCAATGCGTCCCACAGTTGTGTCAAGTTGGCTTGTCCTTTGGGTGGTAGACACTTCTTGAAAACACACAGGAAACTGTTGAGCGTGAAAAACCCAGCAACTTTGTTGTTCTTCACACACTCAAACCCATGAGCCTGGCACCTTACTACCCCGAGGAAGCTGGTGGGAGGAGCTATAGAGGACTGGCTCATTCTAATGGCTGGAATGAAATCAATGGAACTGAGTCAAACGTGGTTTCCATACGTTTGATACCGTTCCATTAATTCCATTCCAGCCATTACAATGAGCCTGTCCTCCTATAGCTCCTCCCATCAGCCTTCTCTGCTACTACTATACCCCGTTCAAAGGCACTTCAATCTTTTGTCTTGCCCATTCACCCTCTGAATAGCACACACACACAATCCATGTCTCAATTGTCTCAAGGCTTAAAAATCTTTCTTTAACCTGTACCTCCCCTTTCTTATACTTGGATTGAAGTGGATTTAACAGGTGACATAAATAAGGGATCATAGCTTTCACCTGGATTCACCTGATCAGTCTGTCATGAAGGAGCAGGTGTTCCTAATGTTTTGTACACTCAGTGTATACTTCCATTGTGCCTTTGAGCAATTTGCCTCAGGGTTACTACACTGTAGGTGGCAGTGTTCCACTATCAGCCTTTCAATGAGGGGTTGGTGGAAAAGGCAAATGTTCCATTATCGAAAATGTTTCATTTATCTATCTTGTTATCTGTTACAAAGGAAGTACCACAAATGCATTGGTTTTGTCTCATTAAAGTAGCCACACTGGCTTTTATCCCATGTGTGTAAAACTGCAGTAATTATTTGAATTGTGTTATAAAAGCAATTTCATGTTTTACTCTGTATAATAATGGACCTACCATTATCTACAATTGAATAAATTCCAAGGAGCTGATTAATTTATTTTCCTCAACAGGCCTGAACCTGGTTGCATTCCTTATAATCGTACTGTCCTACGGGAGTATGTTCTACAACATCCAGAGGACAGGGACACAGACGACAAAATATAGTAACCACATCAAAAAGGAGGTGACCATAGCCAAGAGGTTCTTTTCCATCGTCATCACCGACTCTCTTTGCTGGATACCCATATTTGTCCTCAAGATTCTATCACTGTTGCAGGTGGAAATTCCAGGTAGGAGTTTCAGTACTGTCATAATCTGACCATTTTTATAATTTCATACATTGTATTTGGAAACCCAGACAGGCTCAATTTGTAGCCTATAAAATGTATGTAAGCTACTATGCAGTGCCATCTTAAATCAACATATAATAATGTAAATTCGTCTCTTTTACAGATGTTATATTTGCATCATTCAGATTAGTTCCATAATCAATCCTATTTTCTGGTTGTAAATTGAATAGCAAACTTCCAGGCGGATGGGTGTTTGCGTGTTTACAAATGGACTGGCATCACAGAACATCCTCCATCCATCATCTTCTCTTTCAGCCCACCAACCAACCTCACCCCTACTTTCTATGTATGTACTGTATACAGGGATGGAACTTTTGAGCACTAGCCCGCTGGGCTAGTAGAACATGATTTCAACAAGCCTGGGTAACATTAGGGTACACATTTGTTGCCGTGCAATATTTGAGAAGACACCATTTCACTGGCCTGACGGGCTAGTTCTAGCTTAATTTCCATCCCTGCCTGTATGTTATGCATATTGTCTACAGGGAGAATGGAATTACAAAAAACACATTTGCGTTGCTCATGTAGTAAATGGACAATAATGGAATCTTCTTCCCGAATAGGAACCATCAGCTCCTGGGTGGTGATCTTCATTCTGCCCATCAACAGCGCCCTCAACCCCATCCTGTACACCCTGACCACACGGCCATTCAAAGAGACCATCCTCCAGGTGTGGGCCAACTACAGGCAGAGGAGACCTCTGATGAGCAACCACACAGCCCACCAACCCTCATTCACGTTGCAGGAGATGTGGCCTCTCCAAGAAAACAGCCAGACCCTTACTTCGCCTGGCGACTACCTGGCGAATCCCTCAAAAATATCCTGCACGTCTCAGCTACTGCCCGTAGAAAGAACAAACGGTGTATAATGCCCTTCGGTTTCAACAATTCATGTGGGTTCATGTGAATGGTACGTTTACAGCATGTTGACGGTTGTAGAGTCAATTAACATTTTGCACTGTGATTTGTACAGACAAAGGATCTCATTGTACATGTTGGACTATGTGCAATTCTACTCTGCTGATGCTTAGACTTTGGCTTTGTGAATGCCTTTGGTTTGATGTGATTATTAACATACTTATTCCTAAAAACATAAATCACACCCATCAGCATTCATTTCTGTATAGTAGATTGCTCCTGATGTACTGGAGCTTACAGACTGTGTACAGTATTGTATAGAATAAAGCAATCACTGTCATTCTCTGTTCTAGACTGGGATTTGTCATGTACAGTTCCAGTTAAAAGTTTGAACACCTACTCGTTCAAGGGTTTTTCTTTATTCTTACAATTTTCTACATTGTGAAATAATAGTGAAGACATCAAAACTATGAAATTACACATATGGTATCATGTAGTAACAAAAAAAGTGTTATATCAAAATATATTTTAGATTCTTCAAAGTAGCCACCCTTTGCCTTGATGACAGCTTTGCACACTCTGGCTTCCACACATAGCCTTACAAGCCCTTTTAAAATGTGTAATAAATCCATGTAATATAGCCTACACCTTCAAAAAAGGTATGTATTTTAGACAGGTCTAATGAAACATCATATGAAGAAAATCTAGTCTTTTCCAGAAGAAAATAATAGCATACTCTGAGTTGTCCTGATGTGGCTATGCCAAATGGCTGTGGGCTACACTAGTTGATTTAACAGACAATAGTATGAAGAATACAATAGAACAACGCTGAATAAAATATAAATATTTTCTCCAAACGATTTGAGGGAGTGAGCACATGCGGCTATTCTGTGTTGAGTGGTTAACAAAGAAATAAGTACTCCTATATGCTTAATTTAGAGTTATTAATGTAACTTTAGTTGTTCTACAAACGTTCGGCTATGCTGTTCGGAGTGCTGTTCGGAGTGCTGTGTTATGCCCTTCTCCCTGAGTGTACACGGCTTTCCGTCACGTGATCGGGTCTTTCTCACTGGCTACAAGTTAAGAAACACACATCGGGGACGCAACTGCACGCATCCTTATCCAATTCCAAGGAGCATATTGAAGATATTGGATGTCCACATTTACTTTGTCAGCCAACAAGATGAGTAGGCCGAACGAACAGCAAAAGCACTAGCATATGTCAATCTACTATCCCCCATAGTACACAGGTTGACCTATTCCATTCTGTGCGATAAATAAATATTTACAAACCGTCTGGGACAGTTGTGGGATGCGAAAGATCCCAAATTAAGCCCTTAGCCTTTTTTTATGCAATGTGGCTGACGCAACAGATCAGAACGTTTAGCTTAAAATGTTAATAAACTATTAGGCTATTTCTTCACATTATAAGCGCAGCAATGCACACATGGCAGTAGGCTATAAGCGTGAATGTTGCACTAGCGGAAAACACCATTATCAAAAGTGACTGCAAATGCAATTATGCATGTAATGCTTTTATTATAAAAAGTGAATTTCTATGGTGAAAATGTTCTTCCCTAAACTTGAAACTCACCCACTGCTTATATAAGCTAGTTAGGCTCCACACCCCTTGTAATCGGCTTAATGTGCTTACTTTTAAGATGTTTTTTGGCCACTATAGTTGGGATACAAACCTTATCAAAACATATAGGCCTATGGGCTAAGCTTACATGAGGTGTGCGACTAAGTCGCCAAAAAAGGCAGTTTCTTTTGCATTCACAAGTGATAACATATAATTCACAAGTGACAGGCTAATATTGTCACCCATCAGACTATACTTGATTTAATATACTAAATATATAAATATACTAAATAATATGTGAAACATTTGCTTTGATTTAGAATGGACCATCATCATGCACCTGTATGCACTTAAATAGCAAATGGAGGACGTTTTATTTTTTGGGGGGTTTATTTTCATGCCAGTCAGGTAGGTTATACTCCGGTTGTAAATAAGGTTGAGAAATAAATATAGTAAGCCTATAGAAAGCTGAAGGGATCTTCTTTTAATTAGTGGCCATCACTCGGTTTTCTCCTGCAATTGCATAACCTATAGAAATGTTGCGCAACATGAGCTCATGGGCTTTCATGTAGAGTTTGATTAGATTTTTTTAGAAGATATTTGCATTGATGTCAGAGTGATTAGAGAGACAATAGAATGTGGAGTACTAGGCAGTAGGCATGTTTGGTAGGCTACTAATGACCAGCAGCAGCATCAGAGCTTGGAGAAGTCTAATTACCGTGGCTAAAACGGTCATGTGGAATTTGACTGTTCAGGACTCATGACCGCTGGTGTGGCAGTAATACGGTCACCGCAACAGCCCTAGGTTCACCTTCCAACTACACTGCTCAAAAAAATAAAGGGAACACTTAAACAACACAATGTAACTCCAAGTAAATCACACTTCTGTGAAATCAAACTGTCCACTTAGGAAGCAACACTGATTGTCAATACATTTCACATGCTGTTGTGCAAATGGAATAGACAACAGGTGGAAATTATAGGCAATTAGCAAGACACCCCCAATAAAGGAGTGGTTCTGCAGGTGGTGACCACAGACCACTTCTCAGTTACTATGCTTCCTGGCTGATGTTTTGGTCACTTTTGAATGCTGGCGGTGCTTTCACTCTAGTGAAAGTGGTAGCATGAGTAGCATGAGACGGAGTCTACAACCCACACAAGTGGCTCAGGTAGTGCAGCTCATCCAGGATGGCACATCAATGCGAGCTGTGGCAAGAAGGTTTGCTGTGTCTGTCAGCGTAGTGTCCAGAGCATGGAGGCGCTACCAGGAGACAGGCCAGTACATCAGGAGACATGGAGGAGGCCGTAGGAGGGCAACAACCCAGCAGCAGGACCGCTACCTCCGCCTTTGTGCAACGAGGAGCAGGAGGAGCACTGCCAGAGCCCTGCAAAATGACCTCCAGCAGGCCACAAATGAGCATGTGACTGCTCAAACGGGCAGAAACAGACTCCATGAGGGTGGTATGAGGGCCCGACGTCCACAGGTGGGGGTTGTGCTTACAGCCCAACACCGTGCAGGACGTTTGGCATTTGCCAGAGAACACCAAGATTGGCAAATTCGCCACTGTCGCCCTGTGCTCTTCACAGATGAAAGCAGGTTCACACTGAGCACGTGACAGACGTGACAGAGTCTGAAGATGCTGTGGAGAACATTATGCTGCCTGCAACATCCTCCAGCATGACCAGTTTGGCGGTGGGTCAGTCATGGTGTGGGGTGGCATTTCTTTGGGGGGCCGCACAGCCCTCCATGTGCTCGCCAGAGGTAGCCTGACTGGCATTAGGTACCGAGATGACATCCTCATACCCCTTGTGAGACCATATGCTGGTGCGGTTGGCCCTGGGTTCCTCCTAATGCAAGACAATGCTAGACCTCATGTGGCTGGAGTGTGTCAGCAGTTCCTGCAAGAGGAAGGCATTGATGCTATGGACTGGCCTGCCCGTTCCCCAGACCTGAATCCAATTGAGCACATCTGGGACATCATGTCTCGCTCCATCCACCATTGTACCATAGACTGTCCAGGAGTTGGCAGATGCTTTAGTCCAGGTCTGGGAGGAGATCCCTCAGGAGACCATCCGCCACTTCATCAGGAGCATTCCCAGGCGTTGTAGGGAGGTCATACAGGCACGTGGAGGCCACACACACTACTGAGCCTCATTTTGACTTGTTTTAAGGACATTACATCAAAGTTGGATCAGCCTGTAGTGTGGTTTTCCACTTTAAGTGGAAAGTGTGTGATTCCAAATCCAGACCTCCATGGGTTGATAAATTTGATTTCCATTGATAATTTTTGCGTGATTTTGCTGTCAGCACATTCAACTATGTAAAGGAAAAAGTACTTAATAAGAATATTTCATTCATTCAGATCTAGGATGTGTTATTTTAGTGTTCACTTTATTATTTTGAGCAGTGTATTTAATCCATTTTAGAATAAGGCTGGAATGTAAAAAAAATATGGAAAAAGTCAAGGGGTCTGAATACTTTTCGAATGCACTGTAATGATGAAGTCATCTATGAGAGGAGCAGTGAACTGCTAAAGGATTCATGTTTCTCATTTTAAGGTACAGGCTATGCAGACTGCAGAGGTGACATGTATTTGCCATTGTAACACAAAAGATATCCCTTGTTCCAAAGATGGTTGACCTTGGGTTTCTGACCATCTTTGATGACAACAGGAGGCTAGAAATTACAGGATGTTCAAAGCTGTCAATTTACAGTTGCTGATAACAGTGCTACTGTGTCATTCATTCTTTGTAAGGAAGGATGAGCTATTGTAATATTTTCACTGTCTCTCCCACACTTTACAATATGTGTGTTATCATTCAATATTTCATTTGTAGTAATTATATGTAATAAAATCAACTGATGCCAGAGTTGAGTGCTCTTAAAATATTTCTGATGTATTGATTTTGTGGATTTTATTTTGCAGACATATTGTTTGATTTTTGCTGAGGATGTATTTTCATGAACTACATGAATCTTTGGTGCTATTTTCACAAGCACAGTACCAGTCAAAAGTTTGGAAACCTACTCATTCAAGTTTTTTTTATGTTACATTTTCTACATGTAGAAATGTGGAATCGCGTAGTAAGCAAAAAAGTGTTAAACAAATAAATATATATTTTATATTTGAGATTCTTCAAAGCAGACACCTTTTGCCTTGATGACAGCTTTGTATACTCTTGGCACGCTCTCAACCAGCTTCACCTGGAAGGCTTTTCCAACAGTTCGGAACGAGTTCCCACATATGCGGAGCACTTGTTGGCTGCTTTTCCTTCACTCTGCGGTCCAACTCATCCCAAACCATCTCAATTGGGTTGAGGTCAGGTGATTGTGGATGCCAGGTCATCTGATGCTGCACTCCATCACTCTCCTTGGTCAAATAGCCTAAACACAGCCTGGAGGTGTCTTGGGTCATTGTTCTGTTGAAAAACAAATGATATACCCACTAAGCGCAAACCAGATTGGATGGCGTATCGCTGCAGAATGCTGTGGTAGCCATGTTGGTTAAGTCCGTCTTGAATTCTAAATAAATCACAGACAGTATCACCAGCAAAGCACCATAACAACTCCTCCTCCACAACTACTCCTCCATGCTTCACATTGGGAACCACACATGCAGGGATCATCCATTCACCTACTCTGTGTCTCACAAAGACATGGCATCTGGAACCAAAAATCTCAAATCTGGACTCATCAGACCAAAGGACAGATTTACAATGGTCTAATGTCCATTGCTCATGTTTCTTGGCCCAAGCAAGTCTCATATTCTTATTGGTGTCCTTTAGTAGTGGTTTATTTGCAGCAATTTGACCATGAAGGCCTGATTTCATGCTGTCTCTTCTGAACAGTTGATGTTGAGATGTGTCTGTTACTTGAACTCTGTGAAGCATTTATTTGGGCTGCAATTTCTGAGGCTGGTAACTATGAACTTATCCTCTGCAGCATAGGTAACTCTGGGTCTTCTTTTTCATCATAGCGCTTGATGGTTTTTGCAACTGCACTTGAAGAAACTTTCAAAGTTCTTGAAATTATCCGGATTGACTGACCTGCATGTCTTAATAACCTCTTAAGGATATGAACTTTTTTTCCCCTCCCAATTTTCGCCTAAAATGACCCAAATCGGACTGCCTGTAGCTCAGGACCTGAAGCAAGGATATGCATATTCTTGATACCATTTGAAAAGGAAACACTTTAAAGTTTGTGGAAATGTGAAATGTATGTAGGACAACATAACACATTAGATCTGGTAATAAGATATTGAACAATGCAAGAGAAAGGCCAAAACATAATATTGCAGTTTAGGCGCAACTTCAATTTTGGCCACTAGATGGCATCAGTGTGTGTGCAAAGTTTCAGATTGATCCAGTGAAGCATTGCAATACTGGACAATATTTATTATCAAGTTTGCCTAAATGTGGTCGAATTGGTCAGTTGATACATTTTCAAGTACATAACATACAAAAATGATATGGTCATATTTTTTTTTAGTTTACACACTCCCAAAATGTCAAACATGATGGATCATTAGCTTACACACTAATTTTTACAGATCTAGATGGCCAGGTGGGGAGGAGGGGAGACAGAGACAGCAGGGATTCCAACTGTAGAACCCAGTACCTACATTTTAATATAAAAATGCATTTTATCAAACAAAACTATGCTACATTTTATCCCTGGGACCCTAAGGATAACAAATCAAAGCAAGATTACTGAACGTAAGTACATGATTTACCTTCAGAGGTGAATGTACCAAACCAGTTGCCGTGATAAAAAATGTGTTGTGGTCTCTCCTCAAACAATAGCATGATATTGTTTCACTGTAATAGCTACTGTAAATTGGTCAGGACAGTTAGATTAAGAAGAATTTAAGCTTTCTGCCCATATAAGACATGTCAATGTCCTGGGAAATGTTATTGTTACTTACAACGTCATGCTAATCACATTAGCTCAACCATCCCGGTATAGGGACACCAATCCCGTAAAGGACTTTTTTAATGATGGACTTTTGTTTCTCTTTATTTATTTGAGTTGTTCTTGCCATTATATGTAATTGGTCTTTTACCAAATAGGGCTATCTTCTGTATACCACCCCTACCTTGTCACTGCACAACTGATTGGCTCAAACAAACACATAAAGAAGGAAAGAAATTCCACAAATGACCTTTTAACAAGGCACACCTGTTAATTGAAATGCATTCTACTGGTTGAGCTGGTTGAGAGAATGCCAAGAGTGTGCAAAGCTGTCATCAAGAAAAAGGGTGGCTACTTGGATGGAAGAATCTCAAATATATTTTGATTTATTTTAACACTTTTTGGTGACTACATGATTCCATGTGTTTTTCCATAGTTTTGATGTCTTCACTATTATTCTACAATGTAGAAAATAGTAAAAAGTAAAAAAGAAAAACCCTGGAATGAGTAGGTGTGTCCAAACTTTGACTGGTACTGTATGTGGTGAATTTTTGAAACTCTTAGTACAAAACTTCAAACTGGAACACGTAACACAGCAAGTCTTACATTAAAAACCTTTTATTGTTCATTTAATTGTTTGGAAACATCTTTCACCACACGACCTTTGGCCCATATATGTTTACTGTAAAATACCATGAGAACAATGATTTAACCCTTTCACACGTATGATCACGTATTTCTGATCATTGTTGAGTGGTCCCTGAAGCGTACAATCTCAAATATGTGATTGGAACAGTAGCAACCTAACAAACGTATTATGCAACAAACGCATCTTATACAGCATTGTTGTCTGAACAGCATCTAAATGATTTTGTACGGATGGAAAATAAAGGTCTTAAACTTTATTCCTCAATTGTACCTTTTATTGTAAAAGATAAATGCTAACTTCATCATCCAAGCATCACATGGAACACATCCACAGTCAAACTCATTCCATAAACCAGTCTAAATAACAGGTTGCGCTGACAAAAAAACAAAACATAAGTTAGCGACCTGACAGCTAGACTAGTTTACAACGCACCACATCTCTGGTGAGTACAAGAAACTAATATAATGTTGTTTAGAAAATAAATGCGTGTCAGCAAAGCTAACAGCAACTAAATTCTATATGGTGGCAGCCATGTTTGTTTATGTTTGACCTGCCGAAAACTTCCTAATCCCAGAATGCCATTCACTATAAAACACAAATAAACAAAGTCAAAGATGGCTGCGCTCATTGCCTGAAAAATATATACTTAGTTTAGCCAATTTTCAGCATATTACAAATCGTTGATGTACTTGTTACAGTGTATAGAAGAACCGGAGCACATGACTTGACAAGTCGTTTACCATTTGACAAATCCCAAAGCAAAAAAATATATATAAAAAAAATCACCTCACACCAAATACAAGCCTACTGCCTAACCTAACTGTAGTGTGAAAGCTAAACAGGGATGAAACCATTTTAGGGGGTTCATTTCATTTTGTGGGGGGGTTAAGTCCATAAAAATGGGGGACAGTATCATGGGGTGATGTGTTGCAAAAAATGATGCAAAAAATAAATGTATTGTTCAAATATGACATCATAGGTGTACTAGAAACAAATTAAATGAATGAAGGAAACAATGTTTAGCGGGCACTCGTTCAAATCTGTCTTGAGCATTTGGCCGTGGGTTGTTCTGAGGAAAACCTTTTGGCATGGTGAATCCAAGCCTGACAGGTCTGGATTGATGTCATTGCATACCTCATCCAAGGCCTTGGGGGGGTGGTACGCTCAAGGGGGTGGCGATCATACACCTTCCACCTGTATTGTAATCATGTATTGTAGTGGTCCTGTGTGGCTTAATTAGTAAGAGCATGGCACTAGCAACCCCAGAGTGGTGGATCGCTAGTATCAGAATTACCACTCTGGGGTCCCATACAAAAATTTTGGACTCCCTGTTGTCACTTTGGATAAAAACACCTGTTACGTAAATGCCATATATTACAGTATTACAGTATGATATTGGCCAACAATTTTTGTAAAGCTTTACATAGCATCAAGCTTGGAAATAAAAAACTATGCACGATTTGTTTGCTTTCTAGATGTAACGTGAGTAATGTAATATTTTATATAATTCTTGTTATATTATCCTTTTCATTGTGTATAAAAAAAAATGTTTTGAGATGAGTAAAAACATTGAAACCTGCATTATGAGTCAATATATAAAATACTGTACATGGCTCTGGGTCAATTGAGTACCATAGTATGAGTAATAGTCATAAGACCTAGCAGTAAAACTCGGAAATGGTTCCAATCGTTTTTCCACCATTCATTTTTCCGTAGTGGATTTTAGAACTACTTCATATATGGCCTGTTTGTGTAGGCTGTCTTTGGCATGACGTTTTGATAACTGCGGAAATCTCTCTTGGACAAGGTAACCTTTATCAATATATTTGCCTGTACCCACCAAAAACTAAATTAGCTGCCAATGTGGCTATCATACAGAACTACACATCCTGTCACAAGCTTTGATGTCATTCTTCAAGACGCAGGGTAGGAAAAACTTCCACATTTCTCCATTTGATCATTTTCTGATCTCTGTAAGCGAGAGATGTCACTGGAGCTGTGTGATAAGGCAAGTAAGTCTTGTTTGCTAGCTTCTAATGTTACCGGCCTCAGACTGACTTTGAAGGTGGCCTCTGAAGTGATTTTTGGCACATTCTTTATTCTCTAATATGATTTTTAAATTAAATTCTCTAATTTCAAATATTTGGTTATCAATGAAATTTAAATTGATTGAGAGTGGTGTAATGTACTTAAGTAGTACTTTGAAGTATTTTTACTTAAGGTCGTTTTTCAGGGTATCTTTACTATTTATATTTTTGAAAACTTTACTCCATACATTTTCCCTGACATCCAAAAGTACTAGTTGCATTTTGAATGCTTGTCTGGTTATCTTATTAAAAAACTTATCAAGAGATCATCTAAGGTCATCCCTACGGCCTCTGATCTGGCGGACTCACTAAACACATGCTTTGTTTGTAAATTATGTCCGAGTGTTGAGTGTTGAGTGTCCCCCTGGCTATCTGTAAATAAATAAAAATTAACTATGAAAAAAGGTGCTGCCTGGTTTGCTTCATAACATTTTAAATGATTTATATTTACTTTTGATAGTGAAGTATATTTACAACCAAATAATTACATTTTAATGTGTGACTTTCACTTGAATCATCTTCTATTAACATATCTTTCTTTACTTTTACTCAAGTATGACAATTGGGTACTTTTTACCCCACTGTGGATTGATAAGTGATGACAAAACATTCATCCACATACAAGTGGACACATTAACTTGAAACATAAATGCAATTTACCTACAGTAGATTCCCTCATTCACAATCGAAACACTTATGGATAAAGATAAACAACTGACGTGTCTGAATATTGCTACACATGCAGAAAACAGATAAGCATTACATTCAGCTTCAAAACAGTGGTGCAACCATGGCATTGTCTCTATCTCTATCTCTCTCTCTCTCTCTCTCTCTCTCTCTCTCAATGCCTATACTAAAGTCCGTTGACACAGGCAGGGAGCACAATTTTACACAAGACTAATAACACGTAAAACCAACTCAGAAATCTCAAATAAATTGATTATTTGCTAAATTACTATTAGGAAATCATGTACATTTACTCAGAAAACCAACGTCTCTATGTGACTTGTAAAATAGTTTGCACCACAGCTAGCATAAAAGCTAACATACACTCATTAATTCTGTCACGTTCTTCACTCACTCAGTTTGATACAAAAATAACACATACAAACTTTCAACAAACATGATAATCCCTTTACTGGTTTGTCATCCAGCATGTTATGATGTTCTTTCGATATTAGAAAGTTCAAATGTGCTGTTACATACCTGTAGTGATAATAAGAAACGGGCACAAAAGTTAGTCTTTACAGTTCTGGCACTTTTTTTATTCTAAGGAAATTATGTGCGCTTGGTCAGAACTTGTTGCTTTCCTCACTGCCACAGTGAAACAGCGCCATCTATTGGACTGATGGGCTAAATACTGCTAAAGCGTGTAGAAAAGAGTTGGGTTTTTTAACCTTTATTTAACTAGGCAAGTCACTTACGAACAAATTCTTATTTACAATGACGGCCTACCAGGGTACAGTAGGTTCACTGCCTTGTTCAGGGGCAGAATGACACATTTTTACATAGTCAGCTCGGGGATTCAATCCAGCAACCTTTCGGTTACTGGCCCAAAGTTTATTAAGACACATACAATTTGTTATTTTTTAAATTAGGGGGTGTCTATTTTGTGTGACAGTTTTTCAACCTATTACACTAACAAGCTATTTTGGTTAGATCAAATATTTGTGGTTAGCTAGAAACTCATGAAAATGAGTTGGGATGCACAATATATTGGTAAGCATATCAGAATCGGCCGATATTATCTAAAAATGCCAACATCGGCCCAATGTCTAGTTTAACGCTGTGCGCAAAACTGATGACAATGCTGACGCTATACATGCAACACAGCATTCCTAACCACAATTTCTGCTGTGGGGATCTATTTAGAAGTTTCAAACGAAGATAACAAAAAGGCCATATGCAACGTTTGTGCTCCTATTATTTCCAGAGGAGGGGAGAAAGTGAAATCATTCAATACCACAAACCTAATTACTCATTTGAAAATGCATCATCCCCAGATGTTCAGCGAATACTCAGGACAAAAGCAGAAAAAAACTAAACACATACTTCCAACAACTAAACAAGTTCAAGTCGAGCAGTCATTTGAAAGAGGAAAAACATTTCAGCGAGACAACTCAAAGGTGAAATCCATTAATGCCAAGATAATGGAATTCATTGAGCTTGACAATCAACCGTTCTCTGTTGTGGATGATGTTGGCTTTCGACTGGTCAAGCACCTCGAGCCCCGGTACATACTACCAAGTAGGGGCTATTTTTCAGATGTTGCACTACCGGAGTTACACAGTATTGTTGAAACTCACATTAATTAGCTACTTGATATGGGCGTCACTGCTATTAGCTTCACAACTGACATTTTAACCAGCGATGTCAGCCCAATGAGCATGCTGAGTCTGACAGCACAGTGGGTCGACGAGGATTTCGTAATGAGGAAAGCCGTATTGCATGCTCAAGAATGTGCTGGTTCTCATAACGCTTCTGCCATTTCAATGGCATTTGAGACCATGTTTGAAACATGAACACACTCCTCGCTCCATTCGAACAACTGACTTGAGAAATAAGCTCTTCAACTGCGTCTGCAGCAGACGTGATATCCTCCGTCATGGCACTTGAAAGACCTGCTCAACAAAACTGTCAAAACAGACCGTGGGGTTAAAACTTGCAAAAGTACTCTACTAGAGGCTGTGAACAAGTGATTCGGTGGCATTCTTTGCGGTGTCGCCGCTATGCTCGATGCTAGATACAAGGGCCGCTACTTTGATGCAGACAAGAAACAGGGTTTAACTGAAATGTTTGACACAGCTGAACAATATGGAAACGTACACAGTGACAGTGCGCACCGAAGAGGACCCACGACAGAAGAGACCATGGACAGAGAGCTGAAACTTCACTGCTTGACATGTATGATCAAATCCTGGTTGAGATTGAAATGACTGAACAAATGAACAACGAAACAGCACAGCAAGTAAGTGAAAGAAATAGGTTTTGATTAATGGTAATGGGGACATACGTAAAGGGCAACAAAATAACATTTTGGTCAGTGTGTGTTTCAACTATTTAACTGTACTAGAATACTTAAAAGGCCCTACAAATTTTAATAGCGGTTATGTCGGTGCATCCCTAAAAATTTGCTAGACAACCACCGACTGTAGTTACGTGTGCAAAGCATGTTCCTTACAAGTAAAAAAATAAAAAATAAAATTACTGTTGTGACCTATTATTATTGACAAGTCCTTCGTGAACTAGCCAGCTAGTTAACATTAGCTCACAGTTTGTGTAGTCATACTTTTTCACGTGGTGACATGCTAGCCCACCAAAGCAAGGATATATCCAGCTATATATTGCCTGGTGGGCTAGCTGGTTAGGCACCTTGGTTGCCTAGTTGGCTACATTAGCTAAAGTTAACTAGCTAACGTTGCACCGTATCTCACTGTCGTGTAGTCTGACTTTCCCAACAGGCGATGGATGACATGTTAGCGAAAACATTCAATATCCCTGCCCTGGTGGACTAGTTAGCATGTCACCACCACAGGGGTCTGGGGAAAAATCTGACTACACGAACGATGAGCTAACGTAACTAGCTAGTTAAACTTTCACAAAATATCCTGGTGGGCTAACATTAGCTAGCATGTCAAAAGTGTGACTACACGAACGGTGAGCTTAACGTTAACTATCTGGCCAGCTAGCTCACAAAGGACATTTGGGCTCAATGTTTTTCCATTCATAACACAAACGGTTTTGTTTCATTAGTCCATCTGTTGGACATGACTGATCAAATGGCCTGTGGAGTCAGGGATGGAAATTAAGCTAGCCCAAGGCTAGTACTTTTCAGACTGGGCTAGTGGTCAGCCCAGTCAAAACTGTTCGCTGCTCTGGCCCCCCAATGGTGGAACAAACTCCCTCACGACGCCAGGACAGCGGAGTCAATCACCACCTTCCGGAGACACCTGAAACCCCACCTCTTTAAGGAATACCTAGGATAGGATAAGTAATCCTTCCCCCCCCCTAAAAGATTTAGATGCACTATTGTAAAGTGGCTGTTCCACTGGATGTCATGAGGTGAATGCACCAATTTGTAAGTCGCTCTGGATAAGAGCGTCTGCTAAATTACTTAAATGTCATGTAAATGTGGTCAATGTACCAAACTATCCTAACACAGCAGTGAAATGTCTAGTATAAAATGTGCCAAACTAGCCTGACACGGCAGTGAAATGTTGCCTTTACAAACATCGCATGCCACAGATATGATGTTATATAAATATTCATACACATAGCTCATATATTTTACAGCGCTAAGCTAATCCGCCTGACTCAAATCATCTTATGTACCCCTGCTAAAACAGGAACTAGCTCACACAGCCAGCAATAAAACTACCCCCCTAACACTATCTCCTCAGCTTTGTTGTCTCCCGACCCCAGGAAACAAAGACATTCCATCGCATGAACACATACACCCAGCCATAAAAACTGCCCCTCTACCTCACAAACCCCTGACACAAACATCTCCTAGAATAAACACTCTTCACACCTTCTACTGGTCGGGTGCCCAGAACAGAAGACTGCTGTGCACCAATGGGGGCTTCTACTCTGGCTAGAGCGGGTCCGCCTCCAACCCTACGGGACCATTCAGAAGGCATCACGACAAGACTCTACCTACTTTATTCTATGTATACAAATGAATGTAACCTTTGTATAAGTTCTCTTTTTCACCTGACTCCTTATCGGGTTATATGAACTAGATCCGTGCACGATGTAGAACAAGATATCTTTGACTCAATAAACCGCCTTTTGATACACCTGATTCCACTCTGTCCAGCGTCGTTGATTTGCATTCCCTCTCTAGTATGAAACACTAACAATGACCTACATGCTAGTAGAAATCATGGTCTGCTGGCCATTACCTCAAATCCTTATGTTCCATCCCTGCATCTCAGTCCAGATGATCCCCCTACTACTGTTGGTCCTCAGTGACCTCACGGCTGAGGGATTTAACTTTCCTCTTGAGAATTAGAATCAGACGTACAGTCTTATAGCTCATAGCAATACTTCACCTCTTCAGGAAAATAGTACCCTAGACTGTCCTGATCATCTAGTTGAGCATTCCAGATAATTCCTCCATCCCAGCAGAAATGTTCTATCCACATAGTAGGATTTTAGATGTGCAGCTAGATCAAAACCCAGTCTATTTTACCGTTACTATAGTCAAGTCTGTGGGTTATAGTATTTTAATATAGATGTTACCATTTTAGTAATTATTTTAGCTAGCTACTTTCAGGTGGGCGGACTGGAAACCCAGTGACAACACACTGGTCTGCAGCTGCCATTTTCTGTTGGGAAAGATAAATGGCCCAGTATTTACCAGAAAAAAGGTAGCTCATCCTCCATGGCAGAAGAGGAAGATCCAGACTGTTGATTGGGAAACAAGAACAAACAATGAGGTGTGACAATTGGGTGTTGAGGGACCATTTGTCACATTGTTTATCATAACACAAACACACCCTGGACAATGTGTTTTCTGTCCAGATAAAGATGGGGATGCAGCATTGAAAAATACCTAACACTGACCAAATGCCTCCGTTTTCCAGTCCAACAGGAGTGTATCCCTCAGACAATCCGGTGCATGGACATCTTGTACCAGTTGTGATCCAAGCGTGAGCATCTAGTTGTGGAGACTACAACAGATAGAGCCTGTGGACGGACAGGTCAGTAACTCATCAAATGTGACGCAATATTGTGTAAAACATTGAATTTGTAGATGCATCGGAATGTTGACTTCATGTCCCATATCCCCCATGTTTTAGACATGAGGCGTGACATGCAGAACAACAAGCTCACCCCACGAGAAGCAGTGCATGATCAACGCCATCCTCAGCAAGATCTGCTGGAAGTGATGTACTCTCTCACTCACTCCCTCTGGGGGTAAGACATCATTTAAACATCACAGGAATATATTCCCACTGTGCCCATGATAAAATGCAATGTCAACTGTTTTACTACTGAATGAAACTGAGGAGATGCATTCAGACCAGCCTGTGATTGAACTTAAGTTAACTATATTACTTTAGTTGGCTGCTGTGAGCAAAACTGGAATATAATATAACCTATTCTAGGAACCTTTTGTTTGTGTATGATCTTTATTCATTGTTCACTTGTTTTTCAACAATGTCAGGTACAGGCAGGGATGACTGGGGCCTTCATCAAGACACAGGGGTAAAAAATAATTTGAACATCACATGTATAAATTCCCACTGTGCCCATGATAAAGTTAACCACATAAATGTATTTGTATGTAATATAACCTATTATGGGAGCCTAGTGTGTTTGTATGAACTGTGTAGAATATTTTGGGAATATGAGTCTGTCAGAGGTTGTCATGCTGGATGGGGATGATGACGGAGGCTTTGGTGGTCCACACAACAAAGTAGGTGTCCCTTCCAGTGATGAGGATCTGACCTTGGACCTGGTACCAGTAAGAATGGTCTTTACGGAGGTGGTAAGATCATACCTCCTTGATATAGAAATCCTTCGACTTCACTGCCTCTTCAGTGGTAAGATCCCTTGCACCATAGGGACACTTGACCTCCACCACTGCTGTGGTGCCCACCAGGCCATCCGGTGAGGCACCCAGGATCCCAGACTCCATGACACAAAGTCTTGACTCCTGCAGATCCATCCCTGTAGCCATTTTTATTGCCCTCGTCTTTGATATCTATGCCCCACTTTACAGACAACAACCCATCCAATGACTGTGATCGGAGGACCCTTTTAGCAGCAACAGAGTAACGGGCTTGGCCCTAACCACTGCTCCATAACTGCTGGCCGTCAACCTCCCTCCCCTCATGGTGTGCCAGTTGGGGTTGGTGCGCTGTCCAGCTTGGTGCGCTGGGGTTGGTGTGCTGCCGTAAAGCCTCCTGCTGCTCCACCGACAGCGCCATGCCAGCCAGGATGCCTGCAAGCCCCAGGTTCCCTTGCTTCGAAACAATGTCCGGTACAAGACAGGGATGACAGAAAGGGTAGCGGTTGTTCTGGCTCAGGTTCATGGAGATATGCCATTCCATTGAACTTGCCCTGGAGACGGTTCCTTAGCCACTGAAGATCGTCCTCTGTGGGATCCCCTGGACAGAGGGTTGCAGTCTTCGGCCGGGTACAGGTCCGCCACTAACTGCACCTAGTTGGGCACAGCTGGCTTAGGCTATATGGCTACACTTACGAGCTCCACGGAGGCATTCACATGGGGTAGAGAGAATCCCCTGGTCACCTATAGACACCTGCCAAGATGAAGGATATTAAGTGCCACGTCTTTCAATGCATGACTTTGAACACCTTTAAATTAATTTGTAATAAGAAATGTGCTATATAAATAAAGTTTGATTTGATTGATGACATTAGAAGGTGTATAATATTTCATAAACTGTAATTTTCGAGGACAAGTGCAGTTTTCCCATAAATGTGTAATTAATAATTTGGGATTTTATCACTTGACATGTAAATCATAAAGTGGGAAGGATCCTATAAATCAAGACTGTAAATAAATAAATAATGTGCCTTTGAAGATTTGTCTCTGGTAATGAAAGTACAATACAGGCTCAATTTCTAAACAAAGTCAATTCTGAATGTCAATAGATTTTTAGATTAATTCTCATCAATGACAACATTCTAGAACTGAGTTATCACTCACCTAAGTCTGGTATCCGGGGTAATCTGGTTAATGATTATATAGTTTATTAAGTGGCTCTTTCCTTGTAGAACATTGACAGCTGTATACAACACATTGTATTGCTAATATGCTCAAACTTAACTTAATAGATAAACTCCCCGACACAGGATAAACTTTATCCCTCATGCTTGCCCTGATCAAACCAGTAAATTGCACATCACAATAGCTGCACTTGTCCACATTGCCAGATTTATAGTGGTCTTCTCCCCTTTTAATGTTCTTATGCTCATCCTTGAAAAATGCTATAAGGTCTTAAATAGACACCAAAGTCGATATACTGTACAAACAACTATCTAGGCTGATTTATTGATCTACTGCTCTGCCAACTAGCTAGCTAAAGTGTAGTCAGTGGCTAGCGAAGACACAGAAAGGGGATGGAAGAAGTTCAACACTTAATTCAAGTAATTTTAATACAGCACATGGATTCATCATGGATGGGCACAGGTCTCTCTCTGATCGTGCTGGTGAATGGTAGCTGACTATGTCGGCTAAAGATGAAGTGCTGGAACTTCCTGCAGGATTTTTTGCCTTGCTGAGGTTCTCAGTTGAGAATAAAAATTTGAGTAAATTGAGGTGAATATATTGATAAAACTCACCTTGTCCAAGAGAGAATTACAGTTATCAAAACATCACACCAAGTTAAAACTACACCAAACACGTACCACATTTGAAGTGCTTGTAAAACTCACTATATGGAAAATGAATGGTGGAAGATGATTAGAACCATTTATGTGTTTTAACTGCAAAGTTTTATGGGTATTATGATGACTGTGGAGCTCTATAGAAAGCAATAGTAATGGCATCTTTGTGTGGGCATTAACTCAGCCATGGCTTGTTGGCCAAAGCCTATGTGGAAATAAATAGAGTTTTTGTCGGGTTTTTGGATAAACGCCGAAAATAAAAACGGACTGAAAACAATTTTTAAAAACGTCTAAAAAACAAAACGTATAAGATTTCCTAAGCCTGCGTTAACCTCGGACCTAATTGTTGCGGTTTATCCCAAAACTTTATTTCCACATAACTCATTTCCGGTTTTTAGATCTAAATTTACCCAGGTACCGCCTCATTTGACTCACGTGAACGTGCCAGAACATTGAGGCATATGCGCACTGTGTGGAGTTACCGACAACTTCAATGGTTTGTTATGAGACGAATTTTGTTGTCCCAACAGACTTGCATGATCATTGGGGTGGCTGAGCTGTAAGAGCCCTTTGTCAGTACCTAAAGAGGACTGCTACTAGCTAGAGAACTAGCACTAGCTGACCTTCATACGATGTTTCCAGCTAGCAGATATTCAATTCAAGGTAAGTTAGGTAGCCAGCTATTCACACCGCCTGTCAGTTTCCATATATTCTCGGTCTTACCTTTTGACACTTTATATGTTCCCCTATTTTGTAAATGATAGTTATCTACAATTTGACAGTGGCATGGACTAACATTTACTTAGTAAATACGGTTGACATTAGCTTTGGAATCTTGAAACGCTAGCTCCAGTCTGGTACCTTTTCCCGGTTTGCTAAGCTAGTTAGCTAAGCTAAATATAGGGCAAAGTTGAAGTCAAATACTGTTATAATATAGGTCACTAACGATTGTCCTTTGGTCAGCCAATGTTAGTTTAGTACGTGCAGAAATATATTAAGTATTTTGTACGTTAACTAATATTGAACTAAAGTAATATTATTAGTTATGCACTTTCAAAAGTAATTGGCTGACTATCTTAGCTAACTAGCTAGCTAGTTTGACGGTGAGTGTCAATATTGACAGTTGTGACGTCTCATGGCGTCAATCTACTGACAAGCCAAGGCACGAATCATTGTTTGTCTCGGGAAAGCTAGCAGTATTTGTTGACTGCTATAGGTGATAACTTAACTGGCTGATACCAGTACTCTTTTGCTGACAATCTCATGACCTAAATGGACGTGGATTACATGCCTATTGACAATTGCACATCAGTGGCGGTTGGTGCCGTTCAAAATTAGGGAGAACAAAATAAGTATATCGCCTTATTTCTATTACAGATGACTGTCATTCATATACTGTACCATTCACCCAGCTCAATCGAACATAGATGGGTTTACGCTTCTTTGGGATACTAAAATTTGCCCTATACCCATCATGAGGTTGCTACAACCTAGCCTACAAATGAAAGTTAATAATGTAGGTGCACAGTTCAAGAGACAAATTGGATTAATCAAAATGACAGTGAAACTTACAATACCGACCTTGCACACTCTTGCCTGCATCAAGCTGATCAGGGGTGTAATCATTAGTCAAAAATCAGAGTTTGTATTGGACAAATTCCGGTAGGTCCCTCCCTGTTTCATTCCATTTAAGAAACGTTTTGCAACAGAATCAGCAGAATGAATTCCCCCCAGATCACCTGCACACACAGTTCACTCTCACAGCAGCCACAAAGCATGCATCAACATCACTTTGCGCGTTGTTTAATTCCTTCTCACATTTACGCCCTCTTCTCCTCTCACCTTTTCCCTTTGCTTGTGGACTTCAGTGCACAACACAGCCGCAGTCTGACCAGGCGCAAAAACCTCTCCAAGCCAAACCTTCATACCATAACCACTACTTGGGCTACATCGATGTTACCATATTAACAGCTAACATATAGTAAACCCACAAACTAGGTGTACAATCATGCAGTCCAGTGTACAGCAAGTAGTTTAGCAGTTACACCGGCGGACCCCAATGGCAATAAATTAATAAAATCCAAAGCTTTGCTTAACTTGGAAGAGTTGCAGTGGTGGATAGCCTTAGCCTACTAGCTAACAAATAACATTCCTCTCTTTTTCAGTCAGGTTGTTGTAGGCTAAATTAGCTGCATAAGTTAAGTGAAAGGTAAACTAAGAAGAGAAGAAATATAACAAAATATAGCTCTGCTGCTTCATTAATTTTTAAAGAAATTAATTTGTTCAACTGTTAAGCTATTGTCTTTCTCTCTCTGAGTCAACGACTCACCGCACTATATTGGACTGCAGCGTTCACTGTAGGTTATGCTTTCAGTACTATATTAATTATCTGATCCTATAATTGGATACTGCATACTGCAAGAGCTATAATAGGTTGGAGGACATCCCCCGGAAATCGATTATAATTACTGTGTGTCTGGAAAAGGGATGTGAACCATGAGCCTCCTGGGTTTTGTATTGAAGTCAATGTACAATGGGAAATAGCTGCCCACCGGCTACACCATGGTGTAACCCTAGAGGCTGTTGAGGCTACTGTAGAACTTACTTTCAAAACAGTTTTAATCAGTTATTTGGTGACATGAATATATTTACTATAGTTTTATCTAAGGATCACTTTTGTTTTTAAAGTTTCACTGTTTTTATGAAATCTGCTGAGTAGGATGGTCCTCCCCTACCTCCTGATATACCTCCACTGCTACATACGCCCATACAAATCTCATAGGCTGCTACACAGAAGAATAGTGACACGTTCAGTTGCAATGTATTGTACAGCGTAACAGTTCTGCTGTATGACCACAATAAAACTTCCATAATGACTTGATTCATCAAGATAGCTGTAAACAAAGTCATGTCTTGAGTGTCCTTTTTACTGTCTGACTGTGTACTGTGCATAAGTTAACATGTGTACACACTGAAGGTATACAGTTGGACCTCACCAGTCCGTCGGCACTGCCTTGTTCTTTGCAGCCCAGAGGTGTATACGAGCATTGAAAACAGTGCAAGCGGAACATGCACCTCCACAGCACTACACGTGGCGACGGAATTGCTCGTCTGCAGTGATGCCTCGCATAACATCACACTACACAATCTTCCCCAGGGACAAAGACCCACGATGGGAAGGTACTGTGTAATTCTCACCCTTGACACACTGTCTGAAATGGAATGTGTTATATTATGCAAGACCCAAACACCTTTGTTTTTTTTCACCTTATACCAATGCTGATAACATTTTAACTTCTCATATGTGAGTGGGTGGGGAATATTAGATTTGTCTTCCTAAAACAAACATATTTGCAGTGGTTTCCTCTCGTGTTGGCTATACAGCCAGTTAACCACTCCTTTTCAGCCAGGTACTTTTTTTACAATTCGTAAGTCAGAATAAAAGTTGGCTGAGCTCGGTCCCGCTAGAATAAACAATATGCATCTTCTAGCGAGCTATTCATAGGACAGGCGCCCATCAGTCAAGGTGAGTGATGACAGGGAAACTCTATTGGTTTAACAGTCTGCTGTCTGTCCCACCTCCCGGTGTGTGTGTTGTGTATGCTGCGGTTGAAGTCAAATTTCTTTACACTGAGGGAGAGAGCATGATGCTCCTTTATCTATTTGAGTCAACCTTTTGTTTACTAGTCCAACGCTCTAACCTCTCGGCTACCTGCTGCCCTCTACATTTGCAAACATTTTCTAAATACCTGTTTTTACTGTGTCATTAAGGGGTTTGTGTGTAGATTGAGGAAAATGTATTAAATCTTTTTAGAATAAGACTAACGTAACAATGTGTAAAAAGTGGGGTCTGAATACTTAATGAAGGCACTGTAATATAGTATTTTCAAAGATTATTTATATAGGTCTACTGATTTAATCCAAGTGACATGGAGTAATCAACTGCTGCTTTCTGCGTAGCAAAGCCCATGATTAACACCTACTTCATTTCAGTCATACCTTTTAAATGCCTCTCAAAAGGAAGCTTGAAGCCTTTGGAAGTCGGCAGACTCTTAAAATATTATTTAAGAAGAAGTTGTAAAACAAGTTTTTATTTTATTAATGACATACTGCAATTCAAAGAGTTGCAAACACTTAATTATTTCACTAATTTAACTGATCTCTTAACACCTATGGACCCAGAGCTTATTTTTGAGCATTTGTTCTGTTTATTTTAGAGACCCTTTTTTAGAAAGTGCCCATCACACAATTTGAATTGAACCTTTTGATTTATTTAATAAATTAAGTAAATAGCCCAAATTCTGTTTTGATAAACTATTTGAAGAAAATACATAATTGTTTCAATTCATATCTTGCAGTAAAATACTTTAATCTAGAAGACAGGTTAAATGTACAATATTTAAATAAAAAAAGTTACTTAGAAAATAGGCCTGATCTTCAAGGCCTAGAAAATTATAACAATACTGAATTCATACATTTTCAGTCATTTAAATTGTAAACACAATACCACAACTAATGTTTCCAATCAGGGAGGTAAACTTAATAAAGTATTAAATAATTGCTTTGTATTTCAGATTGAATCAAGGCATTAGAATGTACCAGAGGCCACGAAAAATAGAGCTTGTCCTGGGGGATCCTGGCTGCCAACTTTTTCTATTTGGCTGGGTACTCTATGTGCTTGTGGAAAATACTAATTGTCCTTCAATGTGCATCTATGGGATGCTGTTGCAAATTAACGCTGATGTCAAAACTACAAGTTCCTACTTTCGACATTCATATAGTACGACATACTAATATTCCAGTTGGTCTTTATGGAGGCTTGTGTAACCTTGCCCGAAACCTGAGGATTTGTGTGATCTCCCCCAAGCTAATGACTAGGCTGTAGCTCAGTGGGCTAGTACATTCTTGTGCTGCTCAGACGAACAAGGTTCCAAACCCACTTGGTGACACATACCTATTTGTGTGTGGCGTTTTGTTTCTGTCCAGGTGTGGAGATGGAGCGGTTTGCTGACGAGGCTGATGTGGTGATAGTGGGAGGGGGTCCCGCGGGGCTGTCGGCAGCCATCCGGCTGAAGCAGCTGGCCAAAGAGCAGGAGAAGGAGCTGCGTGTGTGCCTGGTGGAGAAAGCGTCTCAGATCGGAGCACACACCCTCTCCGGGGCCTGCCTGGAGCCCAGCGCCCTCAACGAACTCTTCCCAGACTGGAAGGAGAGAGGGGTATGTTAGTGTGTGTTTGTGTTTGTGTTTGTGTGTGTGTGTGTGTGTGTGTGTGTGTGTGTGTGTAGGGCCTATAGGCTATCTGTCTCTAGCTTCAATTGTATCTGTTAGGCTTGGGCAGTATACCATGCAATGGTTTTTAAATACTGTTGAAACTATTTTGTTTTAGAAATGTGAATATTTGTAGCTACTTTCAGTAAATACCTGCAGTCAACTCCTGCAATACATTAGGAGATAAAGAAGATTGCGTTAATTAGGGGTTTTTCATTATGAAGCTTACATGTAGTCCCCAGTCACGTTGTGTTTGTTTACAAGCACACAATGAGAGACCGGCACCTTGAGTCACTCACTGTTGTGCAGCAGTTACAGTATGGAATTCACAGCTAGATACAGTGCATTCGGAAAGTGTTCGAACCCATTGACTTCTTTCCACATTTTGTTACGTTAGCCTTATTTATGAAATGGATAGAATAAAATCTCAATCTACATAATGACAAAGCAAAAACAGGTTTTTAGAAATGTTTGCTAATGTATTAAAAATGACACTCAAATCACATTTACATAATCACCCTTTACTTAGTACTTTGTTGAAGCACGTTTGGCAGCGATTACAGCCTTGAGTCATCTTTGGTATGATGCTACAAGCTTGGCACACCTGTATTTGGGGAGTTTCTCACATTCTTCTCTGCAGATTCTCTCAAGCTCTGTCAGGTTGGATGGGGAGCTTCGCTGCACAGTTATTTCAGGTCTCTCCAGAGATGTTTGATCAGGTTCAAGTCCGGGCTCTGGCTGGGCCACTCAAGGACATTCAGAGACCTGTCCCGAAGTCACTCCTGCATTGTCTTGGCTGTGTGCTTAGGGTCGTTGTCCTGTTGGAAGGTGAAACGTCACCCCAGTCTGAGGTCCTGAGTGCTTTGGAGCAGGTTTTTAATCAATATTCTCTCTGTACTTTGCTCTGTTCATCTTTGCCTTGATCCTCACAAGTTTCCCATTCCATGCCGCTGAAAAACATCCCCACTCCACCCATGCTTTACCGTAGGGATGGTGCCAGGTTTCCTCCAGACGTGATGCTTGGCATTCAGGGCAAAGAATGCTTTCATCAGACCAGAGAATCTTGTTTCTCGTTGCCTGAGTCCTTCAGGTGCCTTTTGGCAAACTCCAAGCAGGCTGTCATGTGCCTTTTACTGAGTAGTGGCTTCTGCCTGGCCAATCGACCATAAAGGCCTGATTGGTGGAGTTCTTCAGAGATGGTTGTCCTTCTGGAAGGTTCTCCCATCTCCACAGAGGAGCTCTGTCAGTGAACATTGGGTTCTTGGTCACCTCCCTCACCAAGGCCCTTCTCCCCGATGGCTCAGTTTGGCTGGGCGGCCAGCTCGAGGAAGAGTCTTGGTGGTTCCAAACTTCTTCCATTTAAGAATGTTGGAGGCCACTGTGTTCTTGGAACTTTAATGCTGCAAACATTTTACAGTATCCTTCCCCAGATCTGTGCCTCGACACAATCTTGTCTCGGAGCTCTACAGACAATTCCTTCGACTTCATGGCTTGGTTTTTGCTCTGACATGCACAGTCAACTGTGGGACCTTTGTATAGACAGGTGCCTTTTCCAAACCATGTCCAGCCAATTGAATTTACCACAGGTGGACACCAATCAAGTTGTAGAAACATCTCAAGGGTGATCAATGGAAACAGGATACACCTGAGCTCAATTTTGTGTCTCATAGCAAAGGGTCTGAATAGTTATGTAAAAAGGTATTTCTGTTTTTTTATTATAAATTTGCAAACATTTCTAAACCTGTTTTTCGCTTTGTCATTATGGGGTATTGTGGTGTAGATTGAGGGGGGGGGAATTAATTAATACATTTTGGAATAAGGCTAATGTAACAGTGTGGAAAAAGTGAAGGGGTCTGAATACTTTACAAATGCACTGTATGTCTACAGAAATTACATCCTGCTTCTATTGCCTGTTTGAGTGTTTCAGTAGCCTACTAATTTCCGTGAGCACCAAGCCTCACGCAACCACATGTAGGATAAACAATTTCACAAATCTGACTGTTTTTCATCTTCGTTATGCTGTAGTAAAGGGTTTATACATTTTTTCCCCCGTTAGAACAGCCTCTCTGGTATTACTTTTCATTTTGTGTTTACACTGTTTCAAATGGTCAGAAAAATGATATTAATAATAACCCTCGTTATTATTACTATTATGATCATTATAATAAGTAATATCATTATTATTATTATTAGTAGACTTATTATAGCAGTTTTGTATAACCACCATCGATGGAGCTGTAGTCCTAAGAGCGCATTCTGTTTTGTCTTAATACTGTAACTTTGGCCTATGATTCATACAGTAGCCTAAGTAATGAAATAATCATTCATTTGTTCAAGTCATCATACAGCATACAGCAGTTCATGATTTGAAATGCAATCAAGCATTTTAGTTTTAAAATAAAATAACCTCAACATTTTTGGGAATAATTAGCTGTAAACAATAAATAAACTCTTCCATCTTGGCAGTCGCTTTCACGAATGCTTGCGACTGATTAATCTTTGCTGTAATAAATGCTCTACAAAAAAAACATGACAACACTTATCATTTATTTAGTGTTGACATTGTTTAGAACAATCAAACTATATTGCTCCTTTAACTTATTTTTCTTGATCTCCAGTATTTTCCACAACTAGTCAAATGTATTCCACACACCTGACTCCCCCTTTATGTCCTGAGCAACCAGTAAACAAACATTCCCCTGTTTCGAGTTGTCCTCCGCATCCATTTTGCTGTCACGTGTTAATGTGTTCAGAGTTTGTCAACCATTTTATTGATGTGCTATAGGTCAGGCCCTATTGGTCACGTGCATGTGATGCATGCATGTGTCATGGAAAGAGAGCAAGAGTTAAGGTAGTAGGGAAAGTTTTTCCTTAACAAATTAGGGATTTCGGTAACAGAACTTTTCAGGCTGTAATTTTGTTGCCGCTTCAGCAACACGGACAGAGTGATAAACACTGTTGATGTTCTGTGGTGGCCGCTGCAGCAGGGAGGAGTGAGAAACAATGGGTTTTAGTCCGTCACTCGCTGTCTTTATTTTTTTTTTAAGTGTATATACAGCGCAGAAAGTCTGGGCCCAGCTCGCACAATCAAATCAATTGCGGTCAGACTCCCTCTAGTTATGTGTCTTAATTATTTCATCAAACCGTGCGCTTAAAGCATTAGACAAGCTCAGTGCATATAGTTGATTAGATTAAAACATACAGGATGTGTGTGTTTGTGTGTGTGTGTGTGTGTGTGTGTGTGTGTAATATATATGGAAAAATACACCAAAAAAATGTTGACCAATCGATTGGTCGAAAGAACAGACGACCAAGATAAAAAAAAAAAAATAAAGAAATCCCAGTTTTTCCCTGGGACAGCCCCACTCTACTCGCTTGCTAATGTGTGTAATTCCTTATTCTGGGTAATGGAGATGGGCAGTGATATCAATAATTAGCTGGCAAGCCTTAGGGCTATCATGGCAAACTTACTTTACTGGTGACATGCACCCAGGGCAAATTTGAATATTTCTGCAAAAACTTTGATCTATGTGCTAATATTTTGATGTTCCTTACATTATTACCACCTTCCGGAGACACCTGAAACCCCACCTCTTTAAGGAATACCTAGGATAGGATAAAGTAATCCTTCTCACCCCCCTTAAAAGATTTAGATGCACTATTGTAAAGTGGCTGTTCCACTGGATGTCATAAGGTGAATGCACCAATTTGTAAGTCGCTCTGGATAAGAGCGTCTGCTAAATGACTTAAATGTAAATGTACAATTATTCTGTTAGTTATAGCAGAGTTGGAGTCAGTGGGCCATAGACATTCATGAATTGAATTACACTCCTGCGGAGATGTGCCCTATCTAGTTCTATGGAGAGAGGGATAGATTTATAAATGAAATGCACTCCCGTCTGAGGGCTGCTTCAGCAGGTCCATTGAAAATGTTAAAATGTCATCCAGAGGAAAGAAGCATCTTCACACTGAGTTCAGGAGTTTCTTTCCACTGAGAGAGATTTTAAAATGAAATTGTCCACAACTCTGCTCTCTATTAAGTATTGAGCACGTCAGTCTAAGAAAGGTTGCCAGTCTATGGAAAGGTTGTGAGGGGAAATATGCAGCATAATTCACAGATACGGACCTGGCATTTTCTTTTTGTTGTCTTTTTTTTTTTGTCTCAGACATTACATTTAAGCAATTTAGCAGATGATCTTAACCCAACTGGCTCCTGTAAGTCATTATTGTTAAGTGCCTTGCTCGAGGGCACATCGGCAGATTTGTCGGCTCAGGGATTCGAAACAGCAACCTTTCAGTTACTGGCTCAACGCTCTTAACCGCGAGGCTACCTGCCGCCATACCTAACTGCAGACATAACTATCACAGACATAACGTTGAGAGTACATCACAGTCCGAGACAACACCATGATCCTGCCCAAGGGAACATCTTGCAAGCAACACCTAGGCTAAAAAAAATGAAGTGTTCTGTTATTTGTGTACTCTTCTCTTAGGCACCCTTGAACACAGCAGTGACCGAGGATTTGTTTAGTATTCTAACCGAGAAGTATAGAATCCCTGTCCCAATGTTGCCAGGTAAAGTCACATGCATGTTTTACAGGACATCTTTTCAAATGACAACTCTAGCTTGTCACCTGTAAGCTCTGTCCTAAACATAAAGCTATTATGGTATGAGCTTTAACTGTGCTGTCTGTTTTTCATTCTATTTAATTTTTTCATCCCCCCCAGGTCTGCCCATGAACAACCATGGGAACTACATTGTGCGGCTGGGTCACTTTGTACATTGGTTGGGAGAGCAAGCTGAGGAGCTGGGAGTGGAGATATACCCAGGCTACGCTGCTGCTGAGGTGAGCACCGCCCACCATTCATGACAATTTCAGAAAACACAGGCCATCTTACTAATATTGGCGTGATAATTACCATTGACAAGCTACATTGATCTTTCCTGGAACGTCAGCTTTTTCTCAGTAAACATTTACATAATTGTATGCCTTTGACCAGATCTGCCCTACCAAGCAAAAAGGCAGTAACTGCTCATAGCGTGGAACCGAGAAAAAGGGTTTTTATTTACCTTGGTTTCACAGTAACTTTATGCAGTTACTGCTAACATGAAACGCCCATTTTCTCCTGAACACAGTACAATATAGGCAGGATTACTTGTCCACATGATTAAGCATGTATTTAATGTAGCAAAAATGACATTAACTCATTTTTAAACAAATGAGCAGTTACTGCCTTTTTTCTTGGTAGGGCAGAGATATAGACTGATATTTTGAGCCAGCTCTGTTTTCATGCCTGAGATCTATTTCACTGATGCTTGCTCTCCCAACCAAACGTATCGCGACTGGCTTTCATTGATCATGTTTGCTTGAGGTGTCATTCCACTTTCAAAAGTGTTTTAATTTCAGATTTTGTTTTTCAGGTTTTGTTTCATGAAGATGGAAGTGTGAAAGGAATTGCCACCAATGACGTGGGCATCGCTAAGGATGGTTCGCCAAAGGTAAACTTATGCAGATTTGTGTCAATAAAATGGACTCATCACTGTATGGAAAGTCTTTAAGTTATTTTCATTGGACAAAGTACAAATGTTTTTCTCCTATGTATGGTCACTTTGTACAGTATAGAGTTTGACTGTAAAAACAGAGTTTTATAAATAAAAAAAACAAGGAAGAATCAGCACTGAATAGAATATAATTTGTTTTATGAAAGTGACAAGTAGCCTCATCCCTGGTGTATCAGAATAACATTCTCCTCTCAATTTGCCTCTGCAGGATGTGTTTGAGAGGGGGATGGAGCTCCATGCTAAAGTGACTCTGTTCGGAGAGGGCTGCCACGGCCACTTGGCCAAGCAGCTCTACAGGCAGTTCAAACTCAGGGAGAACTGTGAACCACAGACCTACGCCATTGGCCTGAAAGAGGTAAAATCCCAAAGCAACTGTATTTGGACCGAATAACCAAATAATCTGTTTTTAATCAGTCATACAATACAGGTCTTCATGTTGCCAAATTAGAATGTCATATTCATTACATTTTTGTCATTTAGCAGATGCTTTATGCACAACGACTTACATGAATGTTGTTTTTCTGTTTAACCAGCTGTGGGTGATTGATGAGAAGAAGTGGAGGCCGGGCAGAGTGGAGCATTCGGTGGGCTGGCCGTTGAACAGGAACACGTATGGCGGCTCCTTCCTCTACCACCTGAACGAGGGCGAGCCACTGGTGGCCTTGGGCTTTGTGGTGAGTCCCGATTATGGCAGCCATTTTGGCTCCTTACAATGGATGTCAACTGCCAAACTACCAGCCATGTTAACACTTGGCAACGGTCTAAACACTAAATGAAATAACATTTGTAAAACTGAGGTCAGTGTATGACAATGCACTATACTTCTACCCTTCTCTTTATCTTCATTAGGCCAACTTGGGCATAAAGGGATAACTTGAGATATGTGATAATTCAAACTTTTATGAAGATCATACATTGAGGTCAATGACCGATTGTATCCAAAAACGTAATGCTGTGTATTTCCCCACTTCCAGGTTGGTCTTGACTACACCAACCCCTACCTAAGCCCCTTCAGAGAGTTCCAGCGCTGGAAGCACCACCCCTTCGTTGCCAAGACCCTGGAGGGAGGTGACAGAATCGCCTACGGAGCCAGGGCGCTCAACGAGGGAGGCTATCAGGTGTGTGTGTATTTTTTGATGTACTACTCAAAGGTATGTGTGTGGCTCTGTGCCAAGGTTTCTGTTAGCCGATAATAGCCAGCTTTTCGGTGATAAATAAAATTGCTGCCTGTAAATTGCCCGGGAGAAGAAGAAAAAAAATCCCATTGTAAAATAATGCTTTTAAACCTATTCATTGATGGAAATAAATTTGACTGGTCATGCTTATCGTCCTATAGGTTAAATGCATAATTATGTGGAATTAAATTAGCACATGTACAGTATTTCTGTATCTTATTTATCACATGCGTACAGCATATAGATACAGAGCCTTTGAGTGGAAAATCTGTCAGACACTCAAACAGCAAATGCACAGGCAACGGAAGGCAGGCTTCCTCAGCTCGTCACACACCACTTTGCAATGAGCTGGAGGCAGTATGCATTTTGAAAATGTATACTTAACTGTTTGAAACCCGAATGTTTTACTACATATAATGAGGCATGTCTTACCTTGCTTCAAGGTAGCCTAGCTAAAATCAGACCATATCCGTGGTGGCAATTCTTCTATATCAACTTTCTCTCATTGTCCAGTAGCCAAAGGCAAAATCCTATTCATATTAGCAGCCTATGCTAGTTGTCGCATATTAGAGCTCCCCTCTTTCAACATTTCAAACAGATATTTTCATCTTTGTCACATGAAACCACTTGCATGTGTTGGTGCACTTTCACAAGGGTGTTTTCCAATGAATTGCATTATGGAACAAACATTTGCGCGTTGCCTTACTGCCTTGTGCGCGTTGCTATGTTTTATGTAAAGAAATTAACAGCTTATCAACATTTTTAAGCTAAACATTCAGATCTGTTTAAGCTAAACATTCAGATCAGACTCATTGCTTTTTAAGGTTTCTTTTTATGTAGCCAAGGCCCAATGGTTGCATGAATTTGGGATCTATCGTCCCACAACTGTTCCAGAGTCTGTTTTGAATAGGCTGTTTCTTTCTCGAAAAGCTGACCAATACAATAGGTACACTTTTCTACTATGGGGGATAGTAGATTGACATAGGCTAGTGTTTTTGCTGTTCGTTACTCATCTTGTTGGCTGAGGAAAAGTACACGTGGAGAGTTATTCTAACATCTTCAAAATGCACATCTGAATTCAGTAAGAGGGACCACATATTGTTGCATCCTCGACTTGCATATTCTTTTTATAATCTAAATGGGATTTCTCTCATTCTGAGCACTATGGATGGAATCCCTAATCAGGTCCAGTAAATAAAAATGCTGCCTGTCAAATGTCATGCGCCACATTTTTGTAACTTTAATGTGTGTCTCGGCATCAAAAATGGGAAATACGTGAATCTTAGGTCAGGTTTTCCACTGGTTCTTATTCCATGAAAGCATTTTCCCATTACATTCATGATTATAATCTTTACCGGTCTTCCTCCATCCAGTGCCTCCCTAAAGTGACATTCCCTGGGGGGATGCTTATCGGATGCAGTCCGGGCTTCATGAATGTACCAAAGATCAAAGGCACCCACACGGCCATGAAGAGCGGCATGCTGGCCGCAGAGGCCATCTTCCCCAAAGTCACAGCCGAAGACCCAGCATCTGAAACGGCAGGTAGGTTAAACCAGACCAAAACCTTTTCCTTTGATTTAAATGCTCACACACACATACACACACCTCTCACTGATTGTACTGTGAAGCCAAAGGCACATTTCTACATTATAAAATATGCAATGAATACACTATTAAAGAGTGTAATTTGTTGAGACATTTATCGCTAATGTTAATTCCTTCTCTCCAGTGTGTCATTTTTGTAAGTAAATTAATGCAATTTTATTTGATGAAAAAAAACAAAGTAAATGAGCTATTTTAATTTGTGGGTGCAAGATCATCTCCAACATATCTGAATAGAATGATACTTTTCTGGTAATTTGTCTTCCAGGACTTCACATACCGGAGTATGAGGACAATTTGAAGAAGTCTTGGATCTGGAAAGAGCTGTATGCAGTGAGGAACATCAGGCCGTCGTTCCACAACTACTTTGGACTGTACGGGGGCATGGTCTACACTGGTGTCTTCTACTGGATACTTAGAGGGAAGGAGCCATGGACACTGAAACATGCAGGTGCAGCATATTGATGATTTGTATGACGTATTCATCAGGAAAGATGGTCCGTTTCTGGTTCGGCCAAGTTGTTATTGGACAAGGCAACAACTCAGTTTTGCTATATGCACATCAAAATCATTCACTCATGCTAAGAATTGCCTCAAGGAACAAACCAATGTTTTATCTGGCCTGCAACCGAGGTTTGATAACTCCCAACTCTTTTACCCTAGGCTTGGACTCAGCCCAACTGAAACCGGCTAAGGAGTGCACGCCCATCGAGTACCCCAAGCCTGATGGCAAGCTGAGCTTCGACCTGCTCTCTTCTGTGGCCCTAAGCGGTACCAACCACGAGGGGGACCAGCCCCCCCACCTCACCCTGAAGGACGACAGCATCCCTGTGGCCAACAACCTGGCCATTTACGATGGGCCCGAGCAGCGCTTCTGTCCAGCAGGTACCACTGATGCACAATTACAAATCCATCCTTAGCCCATACACCACAGGCACTTAATTTAGATCTGAAAGGGTTGGATAGGTATAAGCAATAGGTCATTATCAATAAAATGTTACAATACAGTGCAGAGCATTCGATCTTTGACAATTACACGTAGTTTAAGGGATTGTTAAATAAATGTTATAGCTACCTAGCCAACTATTTGACTTTAATATAGTCACACCTCGAAGAGCATAGTCAGAACTACACATTTCCGATTATTCCACATTTAGCTAGTACATCAGTGCTTTTTATGATCAGTAAACATGAATTGATCATGTCATTTCAGATATGTGCATTTAGTTGCTTCATCGGATTAGACTTTTGAAAAGAGCTTGACATCGGCAAGTCCTCGTCCTGGTAAAGTTGTCAGTCGGACTACTGTCATCACCACTATAGATGGCAAGCAAATCAAACAATATTTGGATATAGCCATCTAGTTTATCCCCTGAAAGTTGGCTTGTTAAGAGATGTGATTTGTTATTAGCTCTGTTTAAGCTAGAGATATCTGTTTTGCATGGGCTCAATACAACACATTGGCGGTGAAAAGTGGCAGAGCTACAGCTGTGTTTCAGACCATGAGACATCCTGAAAATCGGTTCTCTCACAAATGTCTGTAGCGTCGGAATGGTTTGGCCTAAAAACTATTACGACTCACTTATGGAAAGGTGAGACTCTTACGAATACCTACATGTTTTGCTCTACAACCCCCACAATCGTCACGGGAATCGTCTGAACTCGGTACCGCTGATCTGCCAACTTCTGTCTGTAGCGTCCCAACACTTTGGGCTACATACACACTAATATGATCCCTCTATAGAAAGGTGACTCTCTCATGGACACGTACATGTTTTGCTCTAGGACGCCCACAAGCCTCGCCAAAAGGTAGCCCAGTACCAGTTCGAAAATTAATGGCAGTATTTATGGAAGTAGTTTAGTGGCTAAAAAAAGGGTTAAGTGTCCTATATCAGAGAACCTGTTATTTATTTTGTTAATCTCTTTTATGGTTTTCCATCCATAATATAACTATTACATACATTGTTGAACTTGACATTTTCAAATGGGTGGTAATCTGATGGATAATAAGTTGGGACACAGAATGGCTGTTTGGGAGGGCTGCACTGCACACAACAATCATGATTCTGGCTGCATAGCTATATTCACAAATCTATCATTAACCTACACTATATATACAAAATTATGTAGACACCCCTTCAATTTAGTGCATATGGCTATTTCAGCCACACCAGTTGCCACCCGGTGTATAAAATCGAGCACACAGCCATGCAATTGCCATAAACAAACATTGGCAGTAGAATGGCCGTCATAGGATGCCACCTTTCCAACAAGTCAGTTCATAAAATGTCTGCCCTGCTAGAGCTGCCCCAATCAACTGTAAGTGCTGTTATTGTGAAATGGAAACGTCTAGGAGCAACAACAGCTCAGCCATGAAGTGGTAGGCCACACAAGCTCACAGAAATGGACCGCAAAGTGCTGAAGTGTGTAAAAATCGTCTGTCCTCAGTTACAACACTCACTATCGAGTTCCAAACTGCCTCTGGAAGCAAAGTCAGCGCAAAAACTGTTCATCAGGAGCTTCATGAAATGGATTTCCATGGCCGAGCAGCCGCACACAAGCCTAAGATCACCATGCGCAATGCCAACCGTCGGCTGGAGCGGTGTACAGCTTGCCGCCATTGGACTCTAAAGCAGTGAAAACGCGCTCTCTGGAGTGATGTATCACGCTTCAGCATCTGGCAGTCCAACGGATGAATCTGAGTTTGGCGGATGCCAGGAGAACGCTACCTGCTCCAATGCATTGTGACAACTGTAAAGTTTTTCATGGTTTGGGCTAGGCCCCTTTAGTTCCAGTTCAGGCAAATATTAATACTACAGCATTAAAGTGACATTTCTAGACAATTCTGTGCTTCCAACTTTGTGGCAACAGTTTGGGGAAGGCCTTTTCCTGTTTCAGCATAATCCCCCCGTGCACAAAGCGATGTCCATACAGAAATGGTTTGTTGAGATCGGTGTGTAAGAACTTGACTGGCCTGCTCAGAGCCCTGACCTCAACCCCATCGAACACCTTAGGGATGAACTGGAATGCCAACTGCGAGCCAGGCCTAATCGCCCAACCTCACTAATGCTCTGGAAGCAAGTCCCTGCGACAATATTCCAACATCAAGTGGAAAGCCTTCCCAGAAGAGTGGAGGCTGTTATAGCAAAGGGGGAACCAACTCCATAGTAATGCCCATGATTTTGGAATGAGATGTTTGAGCGTCCACATACTTTTGATCATGTTGTGCATGTAGGATTAGGAAAGTAAGGAGTGGCCTTTCTTTGCAAAACCAGGTTCATTGATAATCAAATATGAGTCACTCGAGAGCAGACCTACAGTAGTAGATAAAGGTATTACACGGAACCCAAACCGGCTGTGCGTGTGCCCCATCGTGCATACATTTATTTTATCCCCCCACTCCAAATGCTAGCGATCACGACATGCAGGTTAAAATATCAAAACAAACTCTGAACCAATTACATTAATGCTTTTTAACCTGTCCCCTAATTACACAAAGAAGGGCCAGAAGTATACAGAATGGTGTCGTCTGCGTGGAGGTGGATCAGAGAATCGCCAGCAGCAAGAGCGACGACATTGACGTATACAGAAAAGAGTCTGCCCGAGAATTGAACCCTGTGCCACCCCCATAGAAGAGTGCCAGAGGTCCGGACAACAGGCCCTCCGATTTTACACACTGAACTCTATCAGAGAAGTAGTTGGTGAACCAGGCGAGGCAGTCATTTGAGAAACCAAGGCTGTTTACTCTGCCGATAAGAATGTTGTGATTGACAGAGTCGAAAGCCTTGGTCAGGTCGACGAATACGGCTGCACAGGATTGTCTTATCGATTACAGTTATGATATCGTTTAGGATCTTGAAAGGGGTTGAGGTGCACCCATGGCCAGCTCGGAAGCCAGATTGCATAGCGGAGAAGGTACGGTGGGTTTCGAAATGGTCTGTGATCTGTTTTGTTGACTTGGCTTTCGAATACCTTTTTAGAAAGGCAGGGTATGATAGATATAGGTCTGTAGCGGTTTGGGTCTAGTGTCTCCCCCTTTGCAGAGGGGGATGACCGTGGCAGCTTTCCAATCTTTGATGATACGAAAGAGGTTAAACAGGCTACTAATAGGGGTTGCAACAAATTCGGCAGATAATTTTAGAAAGGGTCAAGATTGTGTAGCCCGGCTGATTTGTAGGGGTGCAGATTTTGCAGCTCTTTCAGAACATCAGCTATTTGGGTGAAGGAGAGATGGGGAGGCTTGGGCGAGTTGCTGTGGGGGGTGCAGGGCAGTTGACCGGGGTAGGGGTAGCCAGGTGGAAAGCATGGCCAGCCGTAGAAAAATGCCCATTACGACCCATTACGGATGCAGGCAATAAGGTAGTGATCGCTGAGATCTTGGTTGAAGAGAGCAGAAGTGTATTTGGAGGGCAAGTTGGTTAGGATGATATCTATGAGGGTGCCTGTGTTTACAGCTTTGGGGTTGTACCTGGTAGGTTCATTGATCATTTGTGTGAGATTGAGGGCATCAAGCTTAGATTGTAGGATGGCTGGGCTGTTAAGCATGTCCCAGTTTAGGTCACCTAGCAGCATGAGCTCTGAAGATAGATGGGGGTGTCCAGGGCACAGCTGGGGGCATAGGGTGGTCTATAGCAAGCTGCAACGGTGAGAGACTTGTTTCTGGAAAGGTGGATTTTTAGAAGTAGAAGCTCGAATTGTTTGGGCACAGACCTGGATAGTATGATAGAACTCTGCAGTAGATTGCCACTCCGCCACCTTTGGCAGTTCTTTCTTGTCAGAAAATGTTATAGTTAGGGAAAGAAATTTCAGGATATTTGGTGGTCTTCCTAAACCAGGATTCAGACACGGCTATAACATCCGGATTGGCAGAGTGTGCTAAAGCAGTGAATAAACCAAACTTGGGGAGGAGGCTTCTAATGTTAACGAATGAGAGCGCCTGGGGAATGGGAGTGGAGCTAGGCACTGCAGGGCCTGGATTAACCTCTACATCACCAGAGGAGGAGTAGGATAGGGGTATGGCTATAAGAGCTGGTCATCTAGTACGTTTGGAACAGAGAGTAAAAGGAGTAGGTTTCTGGGCGCGATAGAATAGATTCAAGGCATAATGTACAGACAAAGTTATGGTAGGATGTGAATACAGTGGATGGAAACCTAGGCATAGTGACATTGTCTCTAGAAACATAATTTAAACCAGGTGATGCCACCGCATGTGTGGGAGGTGGAACTTAAGGGTTAGCTAAGGCATATTGAGCAGGGCTAGAGGCTCTAGAGTGAAATAAGACCATCACTAAACAGAACAGCAATGGACAAGGCATATTGACATTAGGGAGAGGCATGCGTAGCCGAGTGATCATAGGGGTCCTGTGAGTAGTTAAGCTGGCTAGAAACACGGTAATGTAATTGGTTCAGAGTTTATGATATTTTGAACCTGCCGTGTCTTGATCGCGTTTGGTGTGGGGGGACAAAATAAATTGATGCACGATAGTGTACGTGCGGTTCTGTGTTAGGGTTGTGTCAATTTGCTTTTCTTAAAGGGGTAAGTAAACAATAGGCTTTAAGAATATCAGCTAACTGTAAATCGCCATATTGCCATTGTTGCATCACTGGCAAGATTTTCCCCAAAAATATCTGAATCACAAAACTGTAAGACCATGAACTCTGTGCATTAATGAGCAAAATGTGCTGGTGTCGAACCAAATTAAAACATGATACATGTTTTGAAAGCTGAGAAACAGCCCTTTCAAATGATAGGGCATACAATAGCATCACATGGTGTAATCAGTCAAGAAAACACACATTTCCCACACTTCCTAATGAAGATGGAGCATATTAAAGTCTTCCTTATTTTGTAAGGTTTGAAATCCGAATAGAAATACATTAAACTCTGAGTTATAGCAGTTTTAGGGAACGGTCGTATTTTTGTAGAATTCTATGGAATGTATATTAACTACATACTTGCACTAAAAGATATTACAAATGGCATTTAGTCTGACATATACAGTATGATACTCAGACAAATTATATGAATAAATCAAGAACTTTGAGGTGAATATGTTCTCATTAACCTGAAAAGTACAAGTTATATTTGAATTAAAATATGGCATAACAATAATTGGCATTTACAACTTCATTTTTTTCTGTACATACTTCACTAGGCCTATAGCCTAATTACCCAAGTCAGAATGGGAAGAAATTTAAAAGCATGCAAGGGAGACTAAATCACCATTGCCAAATGAGCTACTGGGTTAAGACTAGAATCTCTTTAATGGAGTACCCCAATCTAAAAAATAAAATAAAATAATCGGTCCCCTACGATGCATAACTGCTTGCATTCTGGTGCAACACAAACATCATCCTATTTTCTATCTTTCCTGTAACAATTTAAATGTACAGTGGATGGAATACATCTTTGATTGCTGTTTCCATTTTGAGACGCCCTTCTTTCCCCCTTTTACTAGGTGTATATGAGTACGTTCCCCTTGAGACTGGAGAAGGTATGAGGTTGCAGATCAACGCTCAAAACTGCGTCCACTGCAAGACCTGTGACATCAAGGACCCCAGCCAGAACATCAACTGGGTGGTGCCCGAAGGCAGTGGAGGACCAGCCTACAACGGATTGTGATTTTGATTCTCTTCGTTGAGGTGGCTGCAAAAACACATTCGGGGCTTGCAGAATACTATACTGTGTGCCTAGATATGAAACGGAATGTCACCATATTCTTTCAATATGGGAATTGTAAAATGGTTATAAAACAAGTGGCTTTGGTTCATGTATAATGCACGTCATAAGCAAAAAGCTGCATTGACATAACTTCAAAATAGACTAACTTAACCCACTTAAATGTATTAGCTATTGCAGGTACCATTTGCAACGGTGTATGATCTGAGAGATACTGTACATAATGTCATTAGTGGGACAAATGTATGTTGGTGAATAAATATTTGCCATGCCTCGTGTCAGCTTAATCCACAGATCACAGCTCTCATTGAATGTTCAGGTAGAATTTAATTGCACTGGATACAAGTGGAGTAGGCAAATTCCAGAATGAGTCTTAACCAACCACAATTTTATGGCTTATCTTAAACATTCAGACAAAGGGATATTACAGTAGTTCTTTGTAAACATGAGTATCATTGACATAACACTCCAAATAAATGAATACAGTAAAATGCTGACAGGGTTAAGCTGCCTCCATACTTAATTTTCAGCTCCCCTTGTGCTGTGCCACACAACTTTCAACAACAGCCAATATTATACTGTGGTGGTTTTCAATTGGGACCTGATTGTAGCTAGCTGCCTTACAGAAATAACTCATTATTGGCAAGTGGACTTTATCAAATGATTGTCTGATCTTCATGCAAACATTTTTGCATAGATTTGCTTCTCTTTCTCCTTTTCCTCCTTCACTTTCAACTGGACTCTCTTCATCTCGTTTCCAATCGCTGTCAAAGGATGAACAAGTAAATTCACTTGTCAGGCAAGGAAAACAACCTATCACAACGAAATGGCAAAACTGTTGCATATGTCATGAAGGAGTTTTGTAAATAAGTTACTTTGAGCATCATACTGCTCTCAATATTGACCATTTATTCTAAGTTCTAGTTAGCCTTTAGAATATTCAAAAGAACACATGGCCACATTTACATATGCAGCCCAATTATTAATATTTTTTCCACTAATTGGGCAATAGATTGTGTAAATGCTGCCATAAGGACACAAATGATCCCCTGGATTGATTGTTACCATAAAGAAGCAGTACCAACCTTTGTCCTCTGGTGCTATTTCTTGAGCTTTCTTCAGATCACTCTGCAAATGTCAAAAGGTGAGAAATATTTTAGTGAGTTGACAGACAAGTCAAACTACAATGATACAGCTATTGACCACTTCCTCCAATTCCAGATTTAAAGCTGGAATCCTCAGTTGCTACATCCATTTTTGGACTTACAAAATAATGATATGCCCATTTCTTTCTTGAAGAATATCATTTATAAATGCCTCATGAGCTTAGTTCAATAGTCATACCCCATCAGAACCCAAAATACATGCTTGTTTTACACCAATATGTAAAACACTGTATAGTGTCAGAACATGGTTAAAATGATATCATGGATGGTCAGTCCGTAAATTGATAGCTCTGTCTGTATTTGAGTGGTTACATTCCTCAGTTTTATACCAATACACAGGCCGGGTGACCATTGTTTCATCCCAACTCTTTGGAAGCAATGTTTTAGTGCAAATAAACCCATATGAATCGGTGGGGGAAAATATCCTTGTCGCATGGGTTCCAGTCCAGAATGCCCATTTTTGTTAGGCTGGGACAAATGGTTCACATTCTGAAGTCATGATTGGTATGATAAGAGTGTATATCAACTTTTTTTCTTTACCATGGCTTTACTGTATTCCTTCAGTCCCTGCCAGGCTTGGGCCCTCCTGAACAGAGCTTTAGTGTTTTTCTGGTTCAACTCCAGTGCCTAAAAAAAACAAGCAAACATACATAAATCAGACGAAATAGTGACTGCACTGCTCAGTGTTTCTTTCCCTTCCTAATCAAATTATATTTGTCACATGCGCCGAATACAACAGGTGTAGACCAAACTGTGAAATGCTTACTGACAAGCCCTTAACCAACAATGCAGTTTTCAGAAAATGGACTTAAGAAAAAAAAAAAGGTACACAAAATAACATTGAGGCTATATACAGGTGGTACTGGTAAAAGGTCAATGTGCCGGGATACAGGTTAGTCAAGGTAATATGGACATGTAGGTAGGGGTAAAGTGACTATGCATAGATAATAAACAGCGAGTAGCAGCAGTGCAAATAGTTCAACTGGCCATTTGATTAATTGTTCAGCAGTCTTATGGCTTGGGTTTAGAAGCTGTTAAGGAGCCTTTTGGACATAGATTTGGCGCTCCGGTACCGCTTGCCATGTGGTAGCAGAGAGAACAGTCCATGACAATTGTTTTTGACCTTCCTCTGACCCAGCCAAGTATATAGGTCATGGATGGCAAGAAGCTTGGCCCCAGTGATGTACGCACTACCCTCTGTAGCAGTTGCTATACCAGAAGGTGATGCAACCGGTCAGGATGCTCTCGATGGTGCAGCTGTAGAACATTGAGGATCTGGGGACCCATGCCGACTCTTTTCAGTCTCCTGAGGGCGAAAGGCATCGTCGTGCCCTATTCACAACCTTCTTGGTGTGTTTGGACATGATAGTTTGTTGATGACGTGGACACCAAGGAACTTGAAACTCTCGACCTGCTCCACTACAGCCCCGCCGATGTGAATGGGCGCCTGTTCAGCCCACCTTTTCCTGTAGTCCACAATCATCTCCTTTGTCTTGATCACGTTGAGGGAGAGGTTGTTGTCCTGGCACCACACTGTCAGGCCTCTGACCTCCTGCCTATAGAGACTGTCTCGTTACCACCTGGGGACGGCCCGTCAGGAAGTCCAGGATCCAGTTGCAAAGGGAGGTGTTTAGTCCCTGGGTCCTTAGCTTAGTAATGAGCATGGAGGGCACTATGGTGTTGAACGCTGAGCTGTAATCAATGAACAGCATTCTCACATAGGTGTTCCTTTTATCCAGGTGGGAAAGGGCAGTGTGGAGTGTGACTGCGTCATCTGTGGGTTTCCGGGATGATAGTGTTGATGTGAGCCATGCGGGGCAATAGTCATTAAGGTAGGTTACTTTAGCTTTCTTGGAAACGGGCTATGGTGGTCTGCTTGAAACATGTACAGTTGAAGTCGGATGTTTACATACACTTATGTTGGAGTCATTAAAACTTGTTTATCAACCACTCCACAAATGTCTTGTTAACAACCTAGTTTTGGCAAGTCAGAACATTACTTTGTGCATGAAGTAATTTTTCCAACAATTGTTTACAGATGGATTATTTCACTTATAATTCACTGTATCACAACTCCAGTGGGTCAGAAGTTTACATACACTAAGTTGACTGTGCCTTTTCAACAGCTTAGAAAATTCCAGAAAATTATGTCATGGCTTTAGAAGCTTCTGATAGACTAATTGACATCATTTGAGTCAATTGGAGGTGTACCTGTGGATGTATTTAAAGGCCTACCTTCAAACTCAGTGCCTCTTTGCTTGACATCATGGGAAAATCAAAAGAAATCAGCCATGACCTCAGAAAAAAATTGTAGACCTCCACAAGTCTGGTTCATCCTTGAGAGCAATTTCCAAACGCCTGAAGGTACCACGTCCATCTACACACACATCACGTTAGCTAATGAGCCAACCAGCTAACGTTACCTAGTTAAACAACAATGAAATAGTGCCAAATCATGTTGTTACTACCCTGCATGAATCTGCTGGGAGCTAACCAACCAGGTTCAAATGTTAGCTAGCTAACATTAGGCTCTAACTAGCAAAGCAAACAGTTCTGGGATACAAATAATAATGTCATACACGTAACGTTAGCTAGGGAGTCAGCCAGCTAATGTTAGTGAGCTAGCTAACAGTACACTAACTTGAAATGAAACCACTTGGTCAAAATTAGACACGTGTAATATCTGAAAATGTATCTAACTAGCGCTAGACTGTCACGGATGCCATGCCACGGTTTCCCTTAGTTTGAAGATGTAATCCGGAGTTGTTTCTCCATCTCTTTAGCTATCATACTCTAAGTCCACTGATTTCAAAACTTGATCCTCTAGAAAGTGGAGAGCAACACTTAAACAGCTCCACTACACATTGTTATAAAAAGCCGCGTTCGACAGGATTACCAACACAGACTGACCAGCTCAAATAGACAAAAGCCTTCTATATGGCAGACCAATCCAAACTCCTCTCTCGGCAAGTCCAGCCCACTCATCTCAGCCAATCATGGCTAGTAAGTAGGAAGGTTTTTTTTTCTTCTGTGGCTTAACCAACAAGGCTAGTAATTTAACAATTTTATTCATATTTACAGATGGCATACAAGTATATTATTAAGGCACATGAAAATTGATGTTGAAGGCATTTCCGCCAAAAAAAGCATTTTGATAAATAAAATAACGTTAAAATGGCTCTCCTGGCCTCCCGGGTGGCGCAGTGGTTAAGGGCGTTGTACTGCAGCGCCAGCTGTGCCATCAGAGACCCTGGGTTCGCGCCCAGGCTCTGTCGTAACCGGCCGCGACTGGGAGGTCCGTGGGGCAACGCACAGTTGGCCTAGCGTCGCCCGGGTTAGGGAGGGGTTGGCCGGTAGGGATGTCCTTGTCTCATCACGACTCCTGTGGCTGGCCGGGCGCAGTGCGCACTAACCAAGGTTGCCAGGTGCACGGTGTTTCCTCCGACACATTGGGGCGGCTGGCTTCCGGGTTGGATGCGCGCTGTGTTAAAGAAGCAGGGCCTACCCGATTACTTATCCCTTTCGGACATAGACTAGAGCTGTGTCTGTCCTGAGGTCACTGGCGCGGGAAACTATGAGTGCCCAGAATATGTTATACGATGTTGCATGGATCTTCAGACGGATCCAAGTTCATAGTTGATACAATGTTTTAAGTTCATTTCAGACAGGCCATGCACAGCCAATGTGATTTATAGGATTTTTTTTATTTTATTAGGATATTATTTTACCTGCAGGCTGTACTGTTTTTAGTTGTTGGCTTTATATGCTATTTTTGTCTGCACAGGACTGTGCAATGCCCCCATATTGGCCTAAATTACTTACCTCGTCACAGCTGTCCATGGCTTCCTGCCAGAGCTGCATCTTCAGTTTACAGGCAGCGGTGTTGAGAATGCAGCTCACCGCCGTGGGCTCCAGCTTCGCCTGGGCTTTCTCAATCTCCTGCTCATCACCGGCAACTGCCAGATACCTGGCAAGTGACACGTTTCACCATTTAGTCCTTTGCTAGGCTGGTCCCAGATCGGTTTGTGCCATTTGGACAACTCCTATGGTCATTGTGCATTCAAATGCATGTCATGCTGTGACACAAGCAGGCCTAGTACACACACACACTGTAAATCACAGTGCGAGCGGAGTGAACCCTGGATAACATTTCACCTGAGAGCTTTGGAGTACTTCTTGATTGCAGACTGCCAGTCTTGGTTCTTGAAAAAGTTGTTCCCAATATTCTTAATATCCTCAGCAACACATAGGACTTTGTCAACCTAACCAAAAAACAACAAGTATGAGACTTTTATGCTATTTTCACAATCAGTGCTGCATCAGCATTTCACAATCACAGAAATGCAGTTCATGTCACACTTAATGCTTAAATAAATCAATCCACATAATAGGGGTGTGAACATTTAAACGAAATTGGGATCCTTAACATTAACACCCCTAACCAAAAAATAATAAAAAATCCATAAAATTAAAATCACAGTGCAGTTTTCACAAAGCATATTATTTTCCTAGTCATAGCCTAACTAGACAATAGGCTATAAAGGCCTGGAGAAAGTTGTGTAATTTAAATAGAACCAGAGAGGAAGAGGCTAACTTTCTGCAATTTTTTGTGAATGTGCGAGACATGCACATTCATCATTTCGAGATACAGATTACCAAGACATGTGTACGGTTCTTTCAGACTGCCCCCTCCACTCTCGCCCGCCGGCTCACCTGCGCTTTGCTAATGAAGAACATCATAACCTACTGAAGTTGCGAGACATTGCAAGCCAAGACATTGCGAAATGCAGCATTCCATTGCGAGATACACCTTTTAATTGCCTCTAGATAGGCCTAGTGCACGGTTCTGAATGTCTGGCTAGTGGCCGACCTGCCTAAACTGTGCCCCTCCCCTCTCTCGCTAGCTCACTATGAAAGACGCAAGTGTTTGTGTTCTCGGCATCTAATCTGTCTCCTCCGTTCCAAAAAATACAGAATATTTGTAGTCGATTCCTAGCGGAATCCAATCTTGACACTCAGAAATGGGAGTCGACGTGCAAGGAGTTGAGGACAGTATTATTTTCGTGTGGACTCTCCGCCACTACATTATTGTCGTTAACAGTTGGGAAAAAGGCAGAGAAAGGCAAGCGACAGCAGCAAAGTCCTGTATGGCAATACTTTGAGAAGTTAATTTAGAAGGAAATGCAAACTTTGCGAGGTGGAATCGAGGTACAGTAATACAGGTGCAACCAGTGTTTCCCCTACATAAATTTAGCAGAGACGGCCCGCCACTCCAAAAGATATGAAGAGGCGTTATAATTTCCGTGATTGTAAAATGTCAGTGTAAACTAAAAACAGATATAATGTACATGGAAAAGATAATGGAGCTATATATATTTTTTTTCATAAGATCACCTTTTGAGACTGACAATAACCAAAATAAAAAATAGAACGTCAGCATGGGTATCTTCAGAGAAGCGTTTAGAGAGAAAATGAGGTAGGACTACTAACATCTTTTAAATCAACGTCGGCGTCCTCTGGGTAGTCTGGATGGGTGTCCCCTGAGCCGTCGTTCGGGGCTACTCCCCAGTTGTCTCCATGTTTATGCTCACCACACTCGGCAATTACACAGGGCTATGGGGTAAGAATCAAGAGCAAAACTGTAAATACACTATGAGCATTTCACAAGTGTCACACACTACAGAAAAATACTAGGTAATCTACCTGCTGCAAGGCAAAACATACAGCTTGCTGCTGCGTTAATGTTATTGAATGTGGCAGTATTTATTCTCATTGATTGACCTTGAGAGGTGTGTCCTCGTTAGTCTCTATGGCCTCCAGTGTTTTCACCAGCCCTAACCCCTTCAAGACTTGTCCAAAGACAACGTGTTTGCCATCTAGATGAGCAGTGGGCACAGTGGTGATGAAGAACTGGGAGCCATTGGTGGCGGGTCCAGAATTGGCCATACTCAGCAAGCCCTCTTTGTCGTGCTGGAGAGGACACAGACACCCACATGTTAATTCAATGATGACCAAGAAAACAGAAATAATTTGTCATGCTAAGGGCCAGGAGTTATTCCTATGACTAAAGCCCAGACTTTATACTGGTCAAGAAAATCTCCTATGTTATTCCAAGTCATTATGAAAATCCTTACCTTGTAATGGAAGTTCTCATCTTCAAACTTCTCCCCATAGATGCTCTCCCCTCCAGTGCCGTTCTGGTTGGAGAAATCTCCTCCCTGGATCATGAACTGCTTGATAACTTAAATTGATTGACAGCGTACATGTTTGTGGTCATTACCGCAATATAGATGTGATCTATATATAGCAGGGCAAACCAATTTTGGTGATTTCTGGTATATCATCAAAATAAATCACAACACGTTTTTGGACTCATTCAGCAGTCTTTACCCGATTAAGTACAATAGCACTGGAAATTAATGTTTAAAATTATATTTATAGTCCAAAAAACGTAATTAGAAAATTATGCCGTTGCTGCTTCCTCCTGTTGACAAAACATTGATAAATAGCCCATATTGATCATCATAAAGTGGGTGGTTGAGCCCTGAATTCTGATTGGCTGAATGACATGGTATATCAGAGCATATACAACTGGTATGACACAATTTTAAGTTTTACTGCTCTAATTGCATTGGTAACCAGTTTATAATAGCAATAAGGCTCCTTTGGTGTTTAATATACGGCCAATATACCACGTCTAAGGACTGTGTCCAGGCACTCCGAGTTGTGTCGTGCTAAAGAACAACCCTTAGCATTAGTATATTATCCATATACCACACTTCCTCGGGCCTTATTGCTTAACTAGACCCTAGTCAGGCTGTAAGCAAGCAGGTACGACCTGCTGGCTAACAAACAGTGGAAATGCACAATACTTACTCCTGTGGAAAGGACATCCTTTGAAATGGAGTGGTTTTCCTGTGGTTTTGCCAGTTCCCTTCTCTCCAGTACAGAGTGCTCGAAAGTTTTCAGCGGTTTTGGGGACAACATCAGCAAACAGTTCGAACACGATTCGGCCAACTGGTGACAACATAGCATACATTATGTGGATAGTTGGTCTTTAAAAAATGCAATTTCAAAGTAGATGTAACTCAAAAACAAGCCTTTTAGTCATCAACTAGCTAATCTGGTAGACACTGGAGTGTTGAATACGAAAAACATGACAGCACGTGCTTGTTGCTTCGAATGGAACGTTAATGTATCAGGCGAATGGATATTCACAAATTAGACGAACTTTTTATATTTAGACAGTAGAAAATACCTAACAATACAAGTACCTATATGGTTCAAAATAGCATAGGAATTACAAATGTGTACTTTAATATACATTGGTCGCTGTAACGTTAATTTAAGATCATGCTAGCTAGCATGAATGTGCTTTTTCTAGAAACCACCCGGCGCTGCTAGCTAGCCATTAGCCTAGCGTGTCCAGTTGAATGACTAACAGCGCTTTATTGAAAATATTCTAACCTCTTTCACCACCAATGTCTACATCAAAGAAGACACGGGGGTTTTCTTTGTTTGAAGGCTTGGTCACGGGTGTTGCGTTAGACATGTCTAAAATCCTAAACGTCAGCTAGCTAAAGTTACTTCCACAATACTCCTAGTTATCAGCGACTCGTCAGCAACACTCAAAAAGAACTTCCGGGTCACGGAATTTCCGAAGAATTACAAATAAAAGCCCCCTCACGTAATAGTACAAAAGTATCATGAACCTGTATTTATTCACGATATGAAACATTGTCTACACATTAATAATGATGAATATTTGTTCATATTTAAGTGAAATTTGCATTTAATGTGGGTTTTAAAGCATGTTCCAAGGTCAAATAAATGCCCCCAACGCAGTACTCTTATGAAGAGAAAACTATTCTAGGTGTTGAAGTGGGGTTAGGATTCTTAACTAGGATCTGTATGGTGTTCCTTCATGCGGGACTGAGGTCTTTATGGCCAGCAATACTTTATACTCCATTAATGAAATAAACTGTTGGCCTACAATTTACATATTGGGTTAAAGAGAAAACGATTCTAGGTGCCGAAGTAAAAGCGGGGTTGGGATTATTCACTACTTTTAAAAATGTATTTAACCTTTATTTAACTTGGCAAGTCAGTTAAGAACAAATCCTTATTTACAATGACGGCCTACCCCGGCCAAACCTTGACGACGCTGAGCCAATTGTGCGCCGCTCTATGGGAATCTCAATTACGGCCAGATGTGATGCAGCCTGGATTCAAACCAGGGACTGCAAGAGAGGACTGCCTCTTGCAGTGAGATGCAGTGCCTTAGACCGCTGCGCCAATAACATGGTACAAACATTGTTAGGCACAGACAACAGCACAAAGGGCAAAAAGGAAGAGACAACAATAAGTAAGTGTTAGTAACAATGTCCATGTTTGAGTCTTTGAATGTAGAGATGGAGATAAAACTGTCCAGTTTGAGTATTCATTGCAGCTCGTTCCAGTCGCTATTTGCAGAAAACTGAAAAGAGGAGCAAACCAGGGATGTTTGTGCTTTGTGGACTTTTAACAGAATGTGACTAGCAAGAATGGTTGTTGAATGTGGAGGATGAGGGTTGCAGTAGGTATCTCAGATAGGGGGGGTCCTGTGCAATTGGGTCTTGGACTTCCTGACGGGCCGCCCCCAGGTGGTGAAGGTAGGAAACATCTCCACTTCGCTGATCCTCAACACTGGGGCCCCACAAGGGTGGGTGATCAGCCCCTTCCTGTACTCCCTGTTCACCCATGACTGCATGGCCATGCACGCCTCCAAATCGATCAACAAGTTTGCACACGACAACAGTAGTGGGCTTGATCACCAACAACGATGAGACAGCCTACAGGGAGGAGGTGAGGGCCCTCGGAGTGTGGTGTCAGGAAAACAACCTCTCACGCAACGTCAACAAAACAAAAGGAGATGATCGTGGACTTCAGGAACCAGCACCACCCTATCTACATCGATGGGACAGCAAGGAGAAGGTGGAAAGTTTTAAGTCCCTCGCGTACACATCACGGACAAACTGAAATGGTCCACCCACACAGACAGTGTGGTGGAGACGGCGCAACAGCGCCTCTTCAACCTCAGGAGGCTGAAAAAATTTGGCTTGGCACCTAAAACCTTCACAAAGCCACATTTTTTTCCGCCTCCTGAGGTTGAAGAGGCACTGTTGCACTTTCTTCACCACACTGTCTGTGTGAGTGGACCATTTCCGATCGTCAGTGATGTGTACGCCGAGGAACTTGAAGCTTTCCACCTGTTCCACTGCGGTCCCGTCGATGTGGATAGGAGTGTGGTGCCTCTGCTGGTTGCCTGAAGTCCACTATCAGCTCCTTTGTTTTGTTGACATTGAGTGAGAGGTTATTTTCCTGGCACCACACTCCGAGGGCCCTCACCTCCTCCCTGTAGGCTGTCCGATCTCTGGTTTCAGCACTTGCTATTTAGAAAGTACAGTTGGCGAGCCCACAGTGCCCTGTTCGGAAGTTGGCTTCACCTAAAGTAAATTGATATTTTGCCAAAATTATATTGTTTCTCCTGTCTAAATCATTCAAAATACTTTACCAGAGAGCTTGATTTAGCCACAGAGGACCATTAGCTTATTTTTTAAATACTCTGGATTCTTTAAAATCACAAGTGTGGAGGCCTATTTGGGAAGCCAGCAATTTGGGGAGCACTTGTGGCAATAGGCCTAGCGGATGATTGAGTTGCAGCTGTCAGTGAAAACCATCTAAAATGTGTGAAGATAATCTGTCTTGAGTATAATTTAAAGTGGTAAAACAAGGAGGGGAGGGGTGTGTAGCAAAGTTATAGGCATCTCTCTCCAGAATGCATGCACTCAGCTCTCCAGAATGTGCTCCACTGTCTCCTGCCAATTATTGCACATTCATTGTGTGAATTGTTTGCCCTTTGATTGTTTATTTTTATCAGTTCCCCATTACATACAGTGGGGCAAAAAATAATTTAGTCAGCCACCAATTGTGCAAGTTCTCCCACTTAAAAAGATGAGAGGCCTGTAATTTTCATCATAGGTACACTTCAACTATGACAGACAAAATTAGAAGAAAAAAAAAAGCATAAAATCACATTGTAGGATTTTCAATGAATTTATTTGCAAATTATGGTGGAAAATAAGTATTTGGTCACCTACAAACAAGCAAGATTTCTGGCTCTCACAGACCTGTAACTTCTTCTTTAAGAGGCTCCTCTGTCCTCCACTCGTTACCTGTATTAATGGATATGTGCTGAGAGAAGGACAGTGTCCCTTCTAACCATACTCCCAATTGTATGAGGTGACTACCTCAAACTACCGAAACGCTCAGAGGTAGTAATCACACTGGTGTGGGGGGTCAGAACAAGGTTAAGGGCAGATAAAGCATGTTGGGAGTATGGCTAGCACACATGAAAGATATTTATATTCCTGTAATGTCGACAATTTATTTTGTAGTCCTTTATCAAGGGCAGCCTCAATTTTATAGTTGGAGGTAGGATCGAAAATCAATTTCTTGTAACATTTTCTATTATTTTTTCCGATAAACATGTTGGTATTAGAAATCACAATCCCACCTCCCTTATCTGATCTCTGTATATTAATCGAGTTATCATTCGTTATGTCATCAAGCATTTTATGCCAAGAGTGTGCAAAGCTGTCATCAAGGCAAAGGGTGGCTACTTTGAAGAATCTTAAATATGTTTTGATATGTTCAACACTTTTTTGGTTACTAAATGATTCCATGTGTTTCTTCATAGTGTTGATGTCGTCACTATTATTCTACAATGTAGAAAATAGTAGAAATAAAGTAAAACCCTTGAATGAGTAAGTGACAACTTTTGACTGGTACTGTATGTCTGATCAATGTCAATTTTGTATTCATTTGTAGCTTGTTTTATAGTAGAACACTCTCTAGAGGAATGGTCAATGATGTGTAGCATTTGATCCGATGAACAGTAATATATATAAAATATATATATATAAAATATCTTTCACCAGTGTCTGCAAAGGCTCTTTTTGAATACCTTAGCCTCGTGGGATTCTGTTGTAGTATTTGCTGAGCGTTTTGGCATGGAGCTCTAAGCTAATTACTCTCTCTTTTAGTTTTTTTGTTATTTTATTTCATACTCTCCCAGTGTTTACTTCTCTGGGACTATGGTGGTGGTTAAGTCCCAAGGGAGTAGAATTTTCTCTGAATCTCCTGTGCTGAATATAAATGTTCGGGCTCTCGTCTCAGTAAGCTTGCCAGTGATGATTTTAGCATGTACATCTTGGTGGGGCAAAGCCACAAAACAACACAAAACAATACATTCATTGCACTATAACAGTTACAAATGGTGCCCAACAGGGGCCTACATAAAGCTGTCCCAACAGCAGATCTCTTTTCAGCACCATGGAGTGAATACTTACAACTGCGTACACCAGCGAAATCTTGTCTGCCAGCGAAATAGTTCATTCAGCCTAATTTACTGCCTTTAAAAAAACAACTGATATGGCAGACTTGCTTTAAAAAATTGGTTTCTACTGACAATTGAGATGTACAAACTATGGCATAAGGGGACGGCGAGCAGAGGAGAGGCAATCCGTAATTTTGATTAAGACATTTAATGAGCAAGCTGGATTGACTATTTGTTCAGCACACATAATTCAGAACATGGGCTGTTCTTACAGTATTTTCCCTATACACCAAGTCGAACCATATGATAAATAAAGGGGTCATATGAGGGGAAAAGGGACCAAATTATTAGTGTGAGGCACATGGGCTACTAACAACTTACGACACAACATACAGTGCATTCAGAAGGTATTCAGACTCCTTGACTTTCCCCACATTTTGTTACATTACAACCTTATTCTAAAATGGATTCAATTACATTTTACCTCATCAATTTACACACAATACCCCATAATGACAAATCGAAAACAGGTTTTTAGAATTTTAGCAAATTTATAAAAAAATACTAAACAGAAATACCTTATTTATATAAGTACTCAGACCCGTTGCTATGAGACTCAATTGAGCTCAAGTACATCCTGTTTCCATTGATCATCCTTGGTGTTTCTACAACTTGATTGGATTACACCTGTGGCAAATTTAATTGATTGGACACGATTTGGAAAGGCACACACCTATCTATACAAGATCCCACAGTTGACAGTGCATGTCAGAGCAAAAATATTATCTGGGGCAGGGTACCAAAACATTTCTGCAGCATTGAAGGTCCCCAGGAACACAGTTACCTCTATCATGCTTAAATGGAATAAGTTTAGAACCGCCAAGAGCCTTCGTAAAGCTGGCCGCCCGACCAAACTCGGCAATCGGGGGTGAAGGGCCTTGGTGAGGGAGGTGACAAGAACCTGATGGTCGGTAACAGAGAGTCCAGATTTCCTCTGTGGAGATGGGAGAACCTTCCAGAAGGACAACAATCTCTGCAGCACTTCACCAATCAGGCTTTTCTGGTAGAGTGGTCAGACGGTAGCCACTCCTCAGTAAAAGGCACATGACAGCACACTTGGATTTTGCCTAAAGGCACCTGAATGACTCTCCAACCATGAGAAACAAGAGTCTCTGGTCTGATGAAACCAAGATTGAACTCTTTGGTCTGAATGCCAAGCGTCACATCTGGAGGAAACCTGGCACCATCCCTACAGTGAAGCATGATGTGGGGATGTTTTTTAGCGGCAGGTGAGACTAGTCAGGATCGAGGGAACGATGAATGGAGCAAAGTACAGAGAGATTCTTGATGAAAACCTGCTCCAGAGCGCTCAGGACTTCAAACTGGGGTGAAGGTTCACCTTCCAACGACCCTAAGCACACAGCCAAGACTACCAGGAGAGGCTTCGGGACAAGTCTCTGAATGTCCTTGAGTGGCCCAGCCAGAGGCCAGACTTGGACCCGATCTTGTAGTGTTATACTCAAGAAGACTCAAGGCTGCCAAAGGTGCTTCAACAAAGCACTGAGTAAATGCTCTGAATACGTAAATATGTACATGTGATATTTCAGTTTTGTATTTTTTAGACATTTAAAAAAATACAATTAAAAAACTTTTTGCTTTGTCATTATGGTTTATTATGTGTAGATTTGATGAGGAATTTTTTTTTAAAATCCATTTTAGATTAAGGCTGTAATGTAACAAAATGTGGAAAAAGTCAAGGGGTCTAAATACGTTCCAAATGCACTGTGCACTTATTAGTTTCTTAGCTACTTAGCTTCTTAGCTTGATTTGACGTCATATTATCTGTGGCCAATGACCTTGAGACTTCTTGGATGGGCACTTATAATGTAACTCTATGGCAGTGCCCAAGGGGAGACCATGTTTGTATGCAGCTTTATTAACTCAATTGTTCTGTTTTATTTACATAGTTTTCAAACTGATATATGACACATATGAATGTCAAAATACCATGAAAAACAGGCTTTTTTTTGCTAAACAGGTGGGGCAGAGAGGCCCTGAATGACAGGTAACCACTGAAGCTTGTATATAGTTTAAAAATACATTTCTCTCTTTTGACTGAGGTCTATATGACCAACAACACTTTGTACTCCACCAACTCTATTGGTCCCAATGCAATACACTATAGGCATATAAATTACATATACATATGGGTTTATAGAGCGAAAATGACTAGGTGCCAAAGTTAAATTGGGCTTTGTATTACTCACTAGGGTCTGTAGAATTTATGGTGTTATTCCATGGTGGACTGCGGTCTAAATGCCCAGCAACACTTTCAACTCCACCCACTCCATTCACTGCAATGCAATACACTGTACGCCTATAGGTGATTAGTTACTTTAAAGACACAATGTAAAACATGGACTGATAATGAACTAGATGAACTTAATGATGATGAGCTGTACCTTTTATACATTTAAATCAGTCCAAGGCCAGCCTTGACCTGTGCCAAAAAGATGCATCTTGGCATGACAAATAATGTCAAACGAATGGAGCCATTGGACACCATACGGTAAAAATGTTGCACTGTAGAGGCAAAACGATCCGTTGTGTGTCCAGAATACCAGGGTCCAGTCTACTAGAGTCACTCAAATACAAAACAGCCGATCCCTTCTTCAAGCCTTTCCCTTCAAGTAAACTGATGAGGTTCATCAAGGCCAGAACAGCAAGGCTCGTTAATAGCACCTACTCTGACGCTATGAGGACGGTGAACTCTCGTCGAGTCTAAATCGTACTTATGCACTGCTGTACTGTCACTTTAACTCACTGCTGACTGACTAATCCAGGGCTATATCTAAATGTCAAAACAATGCATAAACTATTCTAGCTTTCTCTTTGTTTTGCTTCCAGTGTGAAATAAAACATCATTACATACCAGACTTGCATTCCATAGCTTGCCCTATAATGTAGGTGAAAGATTCAGACTATTAGCATGTGATTAGGTGAATACGAACTGCTTCAGAGAAACAATGGCAACTGCTGTATGTTATCAGTAGATGGGGTGTTAACTGACTGGCATACCTGTAAATGACATACATTATCCTAATGATGATGAGCAGGCACAAGGCTTTATACATTTACATAGCAAAACATGCATCAGGTCAAGTGATTTGGCTAGGCAAAGATATCTCTTTTTTTTTTAGGCAGTATCATAGTAAGATCATATAGGTTAGTATCACCACAATTATGCTATAGCCTATCAAGGGTTATCACAGAGGTTAACAGCACTTTTCTTCAACCCATCCTGGTTGCAATTAATCAAAAGGTTTGCATCTTGGATTTGGGATTTTGGACTGAAAGTAGCAGGGATGTGGGTTGGGGTTTCTCTGATTGTGTGACATTATTGCCTTGTGCTCACCAGGTAAAAGTAAAAGTAAACTGGACCCTGGTTTTATGGACACACAATTGATCGTTTGCCTGTACGGTGCTATATTGAGTTTGAGTTAATTTTTTACAGGGACAGTGCACATTAATCAACGTTTCAGTAAAAGTGCCGGTTTTAGCCAGCCGGCTAATTTTCAACCGCAGTCCCTGGGCAGGTTATTAAAAACAATTACAATATAGACAATAGCAACATAGGACAAGCAAGACGTAGCATACAGACATAGCAACATAGAACAAAAAGCAGCAAGACAAAATTCATAAAAGCAACACTGTTTCCAAACCTCACAAGCTACAGACAACATGGAAAGCGGCAACACACAGCTAGGGATTATATTCACAAATCAAAATGTCTTCAAGCATTTTGTGAAAGTGTGATATGTGGTGCAGTAGTGTGTCTGATGGCAGTGTATTCCAGAAATGGGAGGCTCTCACAGCGAAAACGGATTTACTAAAAGTGTTTTTCCTTAAGGGAACTATACAGTCACCTCTCATGGCAGACCTTGAGGATCTGCTGCCATATGTTTGGGGTTTCTGTTTCACAAAAATAGTGAGTGGAGGGGGAGCCAGGCCATTTAGGATTTTGAATACAAGACATGCGTCGGTGTATTACACAAGATTTTCCCAACTCAGGAGCTCATGCTTTCTGATGTGTCTGACGTGTCTGATGTAACAGTGATGATGGTTATTGGGCTTCCTATTAAGCACTTTGAGAGCCTGTTTGTAGACAGACTGAATAGGTCTTAATGTTGTACAGCAAGCTTGGGCCTAACTAGTCAAGCAGTATGTTAAGTGGGGGAGTATCATAGATTTGAAGTTCAGTTTTGCTACCTCTGTAGTCAAACAATTTGGTACAAATCGGAAATTAGCTAGGTTGAATTTGGTTATTTGAATGAACTTTTTTGTACCATATAGTGTCCATGACTCTATTTAAAAGTCCAGCAACACTTATGACCTTGATTTTTGTTCAGCCTCACCTGTTTTGGATTCTAGGGACTCTAGTGAATAGACTGAACCCTGATTTTATGGACAAACAATTGATCGTTTTTCCTGTACAGTGCTATATTTGTACCCAGGGTTGGGTATGTTACTTCTAAATGTAATCCGTTACAGTTACCAGTACAAAATTGTAATCAGTAATGTAACTTTTGGATTACCTCAACTCAGTAACAATCTGATTACATTCAGTTAATTTCCCCCTCAGAGGCATTAGAAGAAGACAAAAATGTATGTTACCAATTGAACTACATCTACTGCAGGATAAATCAATGTTAAAGTTTACATAGCTGGCCATATATGGATATTACATTTTACTTTATGGGTTGGTTATGTAGGCTTTATCTAATCTAAACCATCGCTTTCTATTACATACAATAATATGATTAAGTTATATCTTTACATTAATATATATATTTTTTAAATGGATATAGCAGCGACAGACGGACCCTTTTTAAGTTTTATCAAGTGTGCGAGTTTGAGCATGTGTCCATTAGGCCTATGGATTTATTTTTATTTTTTAAAGCATGAATTAGATTGAGCAATAAAATACCAACTTTTATTCCATAGGCTGGGATCCGAACTATGCAGCTGTTGCAATAGCACATATTTCATTGGTTTCAAAAACGATGATTGATAGGCAGTTTAAACTTCTTGAATTGAACCATTATTGGGTTCAAATGCACTTAGATTTGTGAACAGCCATCCACAACAACCACAATCTGTAAGGCGCAAATAGTTAAATGAGAGAACAGCAGTGGGATTCACAACAATGCGCTATGTCGATATCAATAATAAGTGATATCCGGATCGATTACTGCTGTAATCCTTACCTCCAAGCGTTTATTCAAATTTGATCATCTATGGATGCCGACGGCAGTCGCACTATTCGAAGACATAGCTCGGACTGTAGCCTACAAAACCTATTCCTGCCATTTTCCCGAGATCCATCGAACACATTTGGTGATTCATCATAGTGGTCTCTGACTGGTGGTCAGACTCACTCACATCGAACACACTTAAAGTTGCGCTTTTTAAAACCCTGATTTGAATGTCATTGAGAAAACAGAAGTGTCAAATATTTTTTTTTATCGCAAGCATCCTTTCTGAATTTAAAAGTAATCATCTATTTTTTCAAAAGCATCTAATCTGATTACAATATTTTTGCTGGTAATGTAACGGATTACAGTTATCGTTTTTTGTAATCCTTTACATTACCACCCCTGTGTGTACCGTATAGTGTCCAGGGGCCCGATGCAAATTTATTTGCTCTACCTTATAATATTATTTCTTATTTATATAAGTCATTATCTTTCGTTCAGTTTCCTCCGTGTAGCTATAATTAAACATAATGCAAAAAAATATCATCCTGCAATTAGCGTTTTTACCGTGGACTTTTATTTTGATGGCAAAATCCCCAAAACGGAAGTCTTAATGCTGCTACCGGCATGATAATGTTGCTGCCGTGATGCTAAGGATATTCAAGTTCTGGATATCGCGATATTTAATTTATTATACACACGTTAAATCTCGCGATATTTAAATGGATTCTATTTAGACGCTTTGAAACGTTTTAAAACATGGAACAACACTGCTGTCTACTGCACCCAAAATTAGTAGATTTTTCAAAAAATATATTTTCTATCCCGTGTTCTGTCCCCAATCCTAAAAGAGTGAACCCTTTTGCCTAATCCCATTCCAATCAACCACTGCTATAACCTATATGATAGTAGATATGTCCCAAAAGTGTGCATGTGAATAATCAATCAAATTGATTTAGAAAGCCCTTCTTGCATCAGCTGATGTCACAAAGTGCTGTACAGAAACTCAGCCTAAAACCCCAAACAACAAGCAATGCAGGTGTAGAAGCACGGTGGCTAGGAAAAACTCCCTAAGAAAGGCCGGAACCTAGGAAGAAACCTAGAGAGGAACCAGGCTATGGGGGATGGCCAGTCCTCTTCTGGATGTGCTGAAGAGGAAGATAGTATGTTGGCCATGTATTGATAGAAAATCACTGTAGAAAAATAGATGAAAAAAAAGTAATTTCTGTATTGCCACAAGAGGTCTTAGATAGGGTCAGATATTAAATGGAGGCAAGATTAACACCAAATTGAAGTTGAGCTAAGAAGAATATGTTGCTGTGCCTCATTACATGACAATTGGAAATCTCTGGTGCAGTAAAAACTCCTCTCCCAATCTGAGTCAGCAGCAGTTACCTGAGCTTGACTTTGGCAAATGTAATTGCTTTTGCTCAGGGGATGGATTATCTTCACACACACTTGTTATCGAAAATTTGAATCTATGACACAAGACAGGAAAGACCTGGGTCCTGGACCTGTAGAATGCAATACTGGTGTCCGAGGCATCCTTGGTGAATTAACATTTTCATTCTCAGTTCCCCATGTAGAGCTAGCAGAGCAGAAAACATGAGTACTTTTAGATAAGTGGCAAAAAAAAAAATAGATTTTAAAGTAAAGCCAATGGACTTAACAAAAAAATGTATTGTTTACACTTAGCTTTACTTTCACCTTTCAGACAAAACGTGAAAATATCTCCATCTCATCAAATCCTTGTTTGAGGATTTAAAGGATTCCTAATTTACTGTAAATGTTGCTGCATAACTAACTGCAAAATACACCAGTGTAAGGGTGTGGTATAGTAGCTTACTTGCAGTGCTCCAAACCATTTCAGTGAAATAGGTCATGCAAATTACTAATGAGAGTTGTAATTGAGTACTGACAGAGTAAAATGGTTTGATTAACTTTTGTATACATTACAGTAGGTGAAAATGTGATATTTATTCAGACAATTGGTCAGGTCTTCAGGACAACACAGCTGATTGTATCATCATCCGTTCTTCACCCAAACTATTTCAAGGAACTAATTTGTGAAGCACCTTCAGCGTTTCTCTGAACGAGTTAATCTCTCTAGAAAGGGAAATACACAAAGAAGCATTTGTGAGTTATAGGTACGTCAGGCAAAAATATCATAATCCTATTGAATACTGTTCACTAAAAACACCACATACAGAAATGGTCAAGCATGATGTGTGGTTTGAATGGGTTCATTCACCGACCAAAGTTATGTCCTTTCATATACAGTGTCTTGCAAAAGTATTCATACCCCTTGGATTTCCTCACATTTTATTGTTACAATGTGGGATTAAAATATATATTTTTTTAAAGTTGTCAATCTACATAAAATACTCTAATGTGAGTGGAAGTGAATCATTTTTTTCAAATATGTAAATTAAATAACTGAAATGCTGTTGTTGCATAAGTATTCAGCCCCTTGTGTAAATACATTTTAGAAACACCTTTGGCAGCGATTACAGCTGTGAGTCTTCTTGGTTCTTTTAGCTTTACACATCTGAATTGTGCAATATTAGCCCATTATTATTTTCATAATTCTTCAAGCTCTGTCAAGATGTTGGGGATCACAGCTGCACAGCAACTTTCAAGTCTTGCCATAGATTTTCAAGCAGATTTAAGTCAAAACTGTATCTTGGCCAGTCAGGAACATTCACTGTCTTCTTGGTAAGCAACTCCAGTGTAGATTTGGCCATGTGTTGTAGGTTATCGTCCTGCTGAAAGGATAATTTATCTCCCAGTGTCTGGTGTAAAACAGACTGAAGCAGGTTTTCCTCTAGGATTTTGCCTGTACATCGTTCCATCCCACTTATTTTCTATCCTGAAAGACTCCCCAGTATTTGCTGATGTCAAGCATACCCATATAATGACACAGCCACCATCATGCTTGAAAATGAGGAGGCAGTTACTTAGTGATCTGTTGGATTTGCCCCAAACATAAGGCTTTGCATTTAGGCCAAAAAGTATATTCCTTTGCCATGTTTTTTTGCAGTATTACTTTCGTGCCTTGTTGTACACAAGATGCATGTATTTTGTATTATTTTCTCTTTCATTTAACTCATTATTGTAGAGTCACTACAATGTTGTTGATCCATCCACAGTTCTCCCATCACACCCACCCTGTATTTGTTCTAAAAAAGTAACCAATGGCGTCATGGTAACATCCCTGAGCAGTTTCATTCCTGTCCTGCAGCTCAGTTAAGGACTGTAACTATGTGTCTGGGTGGTTTAATACATAATCCACAGCCTAATTATTAGCTTGACCATGCTTAAAGAGAGATTCAATGTCTGATTTGTTATTGTTACCCATCTATCAATCACTGCCCTTCTTTATGAGGCTTTCCAAAAGCTCCCTGGTCTTGGTAGTTGAATCTGTGCTTGAAATGTAATACTTGACCGAGGGACCTTACAGATGTTGTATGTATGGGGGACAAAGGAAAGGTTAGTCAATCCAAACAATCATGTCAACCCCTATTATTTTACACATTGAGTCCATGTAACCTATTATGTGATGACCCCTGAGCTAATTTAGGCTTGCCTGAACAAAGGGGCTGAATAATTACGCAATTACGCTATCACATTTTTATTCATCTTTAAAATATGTTTGAATTTTTCTTTCACTTTGACATTAGAGTATTTTGAGTAGATTGTTGACAATTTAAATACATTTTAATCCCACATTGGAACAAAATAAGATGTGAAGAACTCCAAGGGGTGTGAAAAACTTTGCATGGCACTGTATCAGGTAGGGGCCTTTAACTTCAAATGCATTTGCATCGAATTCCTCAAATGCTGTGTTTATAGTTGCATAATGCAATAGGGGATATATCAAATGAGAGGTCAGATACTCCCTGAGGACAAGGCCTATGCAGAAATAGGATTGTTCGTGTGAAAAGAGGGGCCCCTCATCCTCTCCCTTACAATTGGGTTTAGTGGGTCAAATATATCTCCAGTCATGCAATGTATCCTTCATACTGGTGTTTGAAGGGAGGAAATGTCACATTCCTGTAGTTAATGACTTACCCTGTTGAGAAGGAACTGTTTGTTGTTATCTCGGATATAACAGTCGTACTTGTGTGTCCATGCGAGTTTGCTACGGGCTCCAACAGATTGCTTATCTAGAAAGTGGGGCGGTGCGTGCCTGCAAAAGTGGAAATGGTGAATAATGGATGAAGAAGGGTGCACCTACATTCACTCGACACTCCACAAGCCTGCTGCGATGCTATCACGTTCACATTGGAAATGTGCACAGCGTGCAGGTAAAGTGATTCTGACTGGCTGAAAAATAAAATATATTACATAAAGTGTGGGTTACCACATGTGGGGCCTACCATGGGTTTTGATATCTATGGGTGACTCTGTCCTCAAGGGCTGAGCGGAATTCAGCTCTCTGTAGGAACAATATGGTCTGAGTCACTTTGAAAGTTGTATGTTATAACATTTGAATGAAGAGAATAAACTGTCTCAATTAAAGTGGCTTGTCTTAATACCGATGTAATGCCAGCATCAGAATGAATAGGGTCATGAATCTGACAACTTTGAGAATCGTGATTTGAGTATTGTTGTCTTCTGACAACATTCTGAGCACTGTGTCCATCGTGACATTCGTTGAGAATCATGATTACAGTTTTGAGCATTGCGACAGGTGAGCAGTGCTCGAATAGGACAAAATCATGTTGGGTGCCAGTACTGTTTACATTTATAGATGCAGGAGCTCCACAATACTTTTGAGCTAATATTCTATAAGAGGAACAGGAGCTCAAGCAGTAGAAAATGTGAGGTGCCGGTACACAGCTCCGGTGAGCTCCTGGCCAAATCAAACACTTGGTGAGCATTATGACTTCATGACTACAGTATTTTCTTAGGACATCATTCTGGCCATTGTGACAGGTGAGTATAATAGCCATATAATTATTAATTAGAATACTAGAAAGGGTTTGAACCTTTTTATGACGGTACAAAAGTCAGCCATGTTGGTCAGGGAATTGGTCAACCATGTTTTGCCAGTGCTGTGATAAGATGAAGTGAAGAATGTATCTGCACTGTTTTGTGTTAGCTAACTAGCCAGCCAGTTTTAGAGGAATGATCTCATTAATTTTTCAAATGAACTGTCAATATGCCAACATTTCATTGAAACACTAGAGTCAATCCACAGCCATACAGTGGCTCAAAGCAGTTGATGATAGGATTTAGACAAGTTGTAAATCCAACAAGTACTAATATTGTATCATATAATAGCACTCATTTGCAGACTGTTTACATATATTTTAGAGGATATTTATACAGAATTGGTATAAAACCCGTATAAACTCTATTTATAATTATATGAAAATATTTTAGGTTGACTATAATTCCATTAAACAATTTCTGATACATCACATGCTTTACCTTATATTTCCTGCATAAGTAAAAGCAGGAAATGCATCACTTATGCCTCTAATGCCATTCATTCCAATTCAGACTGGTTTTGGATTTCTGCCTGACCAAGATGGCTGACATTTCCAGCCCATTATGGAACTTTGAGGGCTTATGAAATAAAATATATGATGTAGCTAATCAAGGTTGCCTAACTCCCTCCTTTAATAATAATCAAATTAACATCCAGCTCACAGGCTTCATTTGGGCCCCACCTTAATTTGCATATTGCTGAGCAGCGTCCTACTGTTCAACAGCTGGTGATATTCCATGCCCCATCCCACTCCTCCAATGCAACACTGTTTGGGCATGGGGGGTGGGGCGGAAGGAGCAGGCCGGCACAGGTAATTCAAATCGCTTGTACCCTCAGGTGACAAAGGGCCAACGCCAATGTAGCGGGGAAAGTCGATCAATCTTGCCTTGTAGTCTCCAATTCCACCTGGACCTTATTAGAATCAACATAATGAAATGTGAGAACCATTCAGAAAATAGTGAGCTACACAGAGCCCTACTCTAAAGGTTTATGCTATCCCGAAATCTTGGGACGTCCATACCCTAAACCCTAACTCTTACCTAAATATTACCCTAACCTTAACCATTGTAATTGAGAACTTCCATGGGGTGAGTGGAATCCCAATGGTGGAACACACTCCCTCACGACGCCAGGACAGCGGAGTCAATCACCACCTTCCGGAGACACCTGAAACCCCACCTCTTTAAGGAATACCTAGGATAGGATAAAGTAATCCTTCTCACCCCCCTTAAAAGATTTAGATGCACTATTGTAAAGTGGCTGTTTCACTGGATGTCATAAGGTGAATGCACCAATTTGTAAGTCGCTCTGGATAAGAGCGTCTGCTAAATGACTTAAATGTAATGTAAATGGGTGACATCAGAGTTGGTATGTCCAAAGTATCCCGTTTAGAGTTTCCCCCAGTCTAAAGTAGCACCACATAGGAGTGGTTCCATTTTACAGAAAGTGCATTGCCAATGAAGAGGCTGTGTCAAGTATCTCTCATCCAGTCACCCCCACGGTTTCTTGTCCTGACCTATCTACATGTCATTAAAATAAAAAATACAATATTTATAATGACAAACCCCTAATGTATAACTTCCAAAATAGGCCTAATTATATACATCATGAATAAAATGGAACATACTGTAGGCTACACACAATAGCCTATGTAATAAGAGGTGATTGTTGTGTAACCTATTTCTACCCTTGTAACATTCTACATCAAACCCAATAATTATGTGACACATACCTGTAAAAAGCATCCTTTGACCATAGGCTTGGGGGAGCCTTACTTGTACCACTGTGCTACTCTCCATTGGAACTGTTATTTTTGGACTAGATACCAGCAGCCGAGTACACGGTTACAGCAGCACGCCCGAGGGCGATAATGTGAGGGTGCTGGTCAGTGGGCTGTTGCCATGCGAATAATGCTTGTCACGGTGTCAGTGTTTGAATGCGTTAGTGCAGCGTTCTAGTTTTATTCGGAACTAGGGAACTCGGAAATGTCCGACTTGCTAACTCCATCTGCTGTATTTAACGAACCAGCAAGTTGGACATTTCCGAGTTTCCTAGTTCCGAGTAATATCTGAACGCGACATTAGCGACTCGGTTGTGTCATAATTACCTCCAATTCAGTGTCCAATTTTACAAAATGTAATTGTTCCATGGTCCACCAATTTTTCTGGAAACCTTGAACAGCACTGGAGCATGTCAAATATAACACGTGGTTAGAATATATCAGAAATAAATCTAATATAATTAAATGGAATCGAACATACGTTTTTCATTTGTACACTTGACATTTTCCCCCCATAGATCAAAGAAGAATGAAATTCCAGTCAAATAGAGTTTCAATAAATAGGCCCCCCAAACAATTAATTGTAACGATTAATTATTCCAAAATGTGCATTTGAGTAGACTATTTGCTCTTTGAATAGCCTATCTGTATGTGCTATTCCAGTTTCTGTCATTGGATGGCGACAAAAGATAGCTTTGTAGGCCACAATACATTGTCCTCCGGCTCCATTTTTGTAAATGGACTCGCCCATGAGCCTCCCCTTGTGTCAGTCACCATGGTGGCATACAGCAAAAAGCTGTGGCGGCGGACCCATCGTCACTTTTAAACCCATCATAATGATTTTTTAAAGGTTGCCTTTGTACATGTAGCCTATACATTTATTATTTAAAAAAAATGGACAACCGGTTATTGTCAGGATAGATTAGTAGTTTGCTATTTTATTTGAAGGCGGATACATTGAATTGTGGCAAAATCAAGAATGCTGAAGATACATATATTTGCTTTTAGCGTCGGCTTAGATAAAGGAACAGTTCTTCCATAATACAACTGTATAGCGACACGTCTACTGGGACTTGGATTCAGGATTCTTCGAGCCGCACCTTGATAGCAAGTTTTTTTTTTGTTGGGATCGGTGGCAGCCTTTTGATATCGGTTTGGGGACAGAAGAAACCCCTAGGCTCACATTGTGGCCTGGCCATTGTGGCCTGGGACTGATACATTTCCGATCTTTCGACCACTGGAGTTCTCTTATTAGTGGATAACAGACTGACTGTGGCTTGGTCTGTGAATATCCAGTCCGCGAATATTTGCACATTGTCAACATTCTAAGCAATTTAATTATTTGAAATTCGGGTCTTCAAAACAATGGCGTCTTATGTCGATAACAGTTTTCGTCAAGCTGTGATGATGAATCCGGCAGAAAGAACGCAACAGGTCAGTATAATTATTTGATATACCTTAAAATACTAATCTCGACATGTTGTGAAACCACTCGGTTACTATGACAGTGTTCTATAGTTCCCCGCAGCCACACCTTCGCTACATTGTTACATTATTTCTGTGCGTTGCCATTCTGCTACAGTGTTACGTATCCCTGTCTACATCCCGCTAAAGCTCTATCAAGAGAGATAATCTCGAGGTACTTAAACGCAACAGGACTTGATAGTAACCCAGCCACTTATGTCACGAACATATTCAGACCTGGCACATTCCAGCAAATGTTTCCTGTTTTCAAAACGGTTATGTAAACATTCATATGCTACATTGTTTCGCAAACAGTCAAATAATTTAGCAATTTGCTAGATTTATTATTTTATTTTCTTTAAGCTAGAAAGAAAAAACATACATTTACACAAATGCTGTAGACGTAAACCGAGTCTAAACAACAATTAAATGAGTGTCAGGCATATTGAGCTTGCATGGACATTTATACAATAGTGTGTGTGTTGATTTAATAGACCATGATCAACTCTCATATGTACACTTTAGGCCTCTCCTAGAACTGATTTGAACATTCAGGATTCCTAATCTGTAGCCTCTTGTAGTCTATATCAGGTATTGGCCTGTATTGCCTTGTTTGAGATAATGGATAGCAGACTGTAGCCTAGCCCTTGATCATGGCTCTTTAGTTCCCATTACTTTACACATAAGTCATTGGACAAAGGCGTCTTCTGTACAGGGGAGTTCTGTTAAGAAACACCCCCGACGCTCAGTCAGAACCTTAACACACATCGATTGTGGTATGGTTTTGGAAGCATAAGGATCATATCTTTCATATGAACAAAAAAAGGTTAAATTGATTCACCTTTTTTTATAGGGTTCGTGTTCTCACACGGCCATATCTCCATGTTACAGCGCTTGTTTACGGAAGACAGACGGAAGACAAGCGGCAACCACCTGCACTAATTGGCTATCTAGCATGCTCCGAACACCTGTGTGTAAGCGTAACTCAGGAAGTGTAGTTTCGGTGGATCTTTTATTCGAAGGATTATTTCTCGCTGATGAAAGATATGTTCCAAAGCCGTATTGCAAGTGATGACTATTCATGTTTCTAATCGTTCACATGAGCCAGTTGTGAGCGAAGCTAATGGCTGGAAACTGTAGGGAAAAGGCAGAATGCCGCCTAGAGTTTGCGAGAGCGAGCTGTAGCCTAAGAATGTACTGTTAAGGAGTGTAGCCAAGCCTACCGTTACACTTTAACATCCAAGGTCCTTATAGTGTATGTTATGTTGGAGAGATACTGGCTCAGGGAGCCAAAATTCCATTAACGTTACTCCGTCTAAACATGAATCAATTCTTAATTGCGACATGGTTCTACAAACATAAAACCCTGTACTTTAATATCAAAGACACTTCACACATGCAAAATATACACTTACTGTTTTAACCAGGTTTAACACAGTTGTAGCTGACAGTATTTTTCAGTTACAACACTTTTCCTTCCTTCCTTCCTTTACACACAGATGTTCTTTGGCAAATTAGATAGCTAATTAGCACAGGTGCACAGCACTCAGTCTTCCGGCTCAGTCCATTTAAATTCAATCACTTTTTGACTGCACCCCTTTTGATTTGAACGAAACCTTCCATACATATTCCATTGTAGAAGTGCTCAGAAGGTGATGTTTTTGATGCCAAAACATTCAAGCTGTAAAGGTCCTCAAAGGTGACCAATTTTTGCATACCCCAAAAGTTCACAGAAGTACAAGTAAAGGTTGATCTATCAATTAGTTAGTGTTTTACTGATATAAATTTGTTTCTGAATTTATTAAGTGATTAAAACTAAAATCACTAACAGAAATTCCATTTTTTTTTTTTAAGAAGGAATTTCTGCAGTTAAATTGTGTACAATCATGGGAAATCATAGTAGTCACAAACCACAGTTGGGTCATCTGCTTACTGTCCTCCCGTCCACTGGCAGACTGTTATGTTCAGCTGATAACTGTTTTCTTTCTATAATCTGGTGGTCAAGTCTTGACAACCTCGCTCTCCCTCTCCTGGCTCTCTGGCTCTCCTGGTTCTTACTGACACCTACCTATGGGACCACTCTTTCCATTTACTGTAACCAGCGTCCTCACCCACTGAGCACCAAACGACACTGAACGTGCATGGATGTTGAAAAGTAGTTGACATTTGGTCAGTCTGCCCTGGCCTTGATTTCGACATCCACAGATGTCCTTTTTTGGTCCGGTCTGGACCAGCCTTCATTTCAACGTCCACAGACATCTGGACAAGCCTTCCTTTGTCCCAAAAAGTGATGTCTCTGTTTGACAAATTTGGACAGCACAGTACAGTAGCGCACGCTAAAGAAAAGTAGAGTTCAGTGCACAAAAGTACAGTAGAGGAGCAGAGTTCAGTAGAGTAAACATTAGAGGATGGCGAAAGGGAATAGCTAGTCACAACTGAATGCATTCAACCAAAATGTTGAACGCATTTAACCCAACCTCTCTGAGAGGTGCGGGGGGCTGCCTTAATCGACGTCCCACGTCATTGGCGCAGAGAGCACAGTTGAGTAAACTATAATGTACTGATCGATACTATACTGTATTGTACTGAACTATACTCTACTTGACTATACTATTGTTGCACGGTATACCGAAACATCAATGCTTTTTCTATACTAGAACAAAATTGTTCAGTACCCAAAAACATTATTCATTCACTTAATCGGTCTCTCTGTCACGTCTCTCCATCAGCCAGAGATGATCTATTGCCTCAGCGAACACTGTGTGTGTGTGTGTGAATAGGTCTCCGACGAGCCGCACCCGTCTTGCCTCGTGAAGGATGTCATTACTGGTTAGAGAGAGTGCGCACTTTTATGAAAGAAGCTACTTCAATGCAAATGTTGATCAGTACAATAAAAGTCCCAAATGGAAGGGAGAAAGATTGTTTGTCATCTGTAACCCCATGAAAGCATCCAAAACAAGCTCAATCAATCAATGCACGCCCACAGTCCTATTGAATATGCATTCACCTGTATTGTGAATAGACCTAGGCTACATCTTAATTCACCCAGTTTATCATTAGAGATTTACCATTCAAAGAAATGATTACCATTACGTTATGTAGTTTGGTAATTTTTTTCGCCGTTGGCTGTCTGAAACATTTTGGCATTAAGCATTTCAAATGTAATGCTATTGAACTTAAAACATGCCCAACAATTGAACAAAGCAGTAGCTGAGTTTGTCTGGATCAAGTGCCTTTCTTTTTCTGTTCCGGTATCGTTTTGGTAATGAGTATTGCGATGTTATCGAGTATCATGATACTAAACCTGGTATCGAAGTCAAAATTCTGGTTTTGTGGCATTCTGGTATTGTGACATACCTGTATTGAACTCTACTCCACTGTTGTGTGCTGTATTGCACTTTAAAAATAAAAATACAGTTATTTGATTTATTAGACAATATTTTAAAACACAATACATCCAAACGTGGATACAGTACAATGCCATTAAAATCAATGAGGATGACACAAAGTTACAAGTATTTCCATTGTGGTCCTCATGAAAATACAAAATATACACAAGATTACAACATGATTTAAATTGATGTCCAAACTTGTGAAACATAGACGTCTATGATTGGTTCAGATTTGGTCCGATCCGGACCAACCATATTTGGTCTTGTTTGGCGGCGGAGCTCATTAAAATAATAGCTAGTGTGTAGATTAACACCCAACTATGCAAAGGAGGATATTGCACATCTACCTTTTTGCGTACCTATTTAGGATACATCACCATGAAGTGAATTACATTTATATCCATAATTATGCATTTCTTTCTAGTACAGGTCAAGGAACCATGATGAAATTCAGTTGCCACAATTTTGTTACCAGATGTAAATACACTTCACTTACTGTAGTTCAATAACCAACATATGTTTTCAAACTCAAGATGTCATAGCCTTACACCCCATTCTTTCTGCAGACATTTTGAATCTTAATTCAGAGCAGGTATTTTTTACGGTCACAAAAAACGGAGTGAGATTTTACTTTGCAATTCTGTTATCAACCTTTGAATCTGCACAGGTCTTCCAGTATATGTGTTTTCATAGTTTTCAGTGTAAATTGTTAAAAGTAGTCATTGTGCTTGGTTTTGTATAGTTTGTTAAACTTTGAAATTAACATATTTTTGTTTTGTACACATTTGTAAGTGAAAAATCTGAATCAGCATAATTGCGCTACTTTGGAAGTGCCCCCCACACAATTGTTTATTGCAAGTATTCACTTCGTATTTCCAGAACATTTCAACCATTAGGCAATGGGCCTTGTGGTTTGATGGCAGCAAGGGATATGCACAACAATAGCCCAGAGAATCGATAGACCACCAATTAAAATAGTGGGCAAGCTGTTGCTGGCACAGTGACACAGCCACATGTTGATGCATCTGTCTATCTGACATTGCAGAGACAATTAAACGGCTGTCAAGTGTTGTCATTGATGACTCGTTAACCGTGTGCTAGTGTGCCAACACATTTCGTGCATGTTTCATTAAACCTCATAGTGGTGGTGACATGAGTAAAGAAGTGTTTTGACAAATGTGGACTGACCACAGTCACCAGACAAGTTATCCTTGAAGTATGTCTGGAATATTTTTAATTATAACTGGACAGGCCCCACCCCCCGTGCACTTTTTGTTTCGGAATTGTAACTTGTCACTCATTCAAATGTTAAGCTAGTAGTGTCCCCCATTAGCAACTGACCGTGTTTGTCCTATTGGAGATGGCATGGCCTCTTGGGATTAACACCATGTTCGGACTGGTGTGGATTTTGCCATCTTAAAGCTAATCGTGACCTGGTATGCATGGTGGTAACCTACTGAGATGCAGTGAGATTTTCCATGGAACTGTTGCCTTTCCTTGCCTAGGTTGCTGTTCAGTACTTTGTGGTGACTGTATTACACAAACCACTATATATATATATATATATATATATATATATATATACACACACACACACACACACACACACACACACACACACACACACACACACAGTATGATTTTTTTGACAATGCATTATGTTGATTGAGCACCTACAATATTTTTATTGGGGAAACGAAGGAAAGATTAAATCTATAATTAGAAACACACAGTCTACTTTTTTTGCCTAAGATGCAGGAGCCATCCAAGAAGGGACAATGAGTCAAAGGCTTGTCTGCTCCTTGTAATTGTTTAGGCAGCGGCATGAACAGTCAGCAAGACCTCTGGCTGACAGTGAATCACATCATGTAGCTCAAACGTCAGAGCTCAGACTGTGTCCTTGTGTGCTGGATTTAGCAAAGGATTAGCATAGTAGTCAAGCAGTGGCTAGGAATATCCAAGTGAAAAGGCAGTGTGAAGAAGAAGGTGGAGACAGGAGCCGGGAGGGTCAGCGAGAGGGTGGAAGCTTGTTTCTTTCTCCAGTGATAGCATTCTGAGTGGAGAAGCGTCAGGATGCTTTTTGAACCAGGCCGGCAGGAAGGAAGGACTGATTGCAAAAGAGAGGAGAGAACATTTTTGAAGTGACTGTTTTTATGATGCTTGTTTGTGTGTGGTTTCTGGTTTGTGACCTCTGGCCTATTTTGATCATCAAGTCAAAACAGAAGCATGTGAGACGGGCTTAATTGAGACATAAAACGGATTGAGAATAACTTTTGTCTCATGCTTTTGTTAGCTTCTGGGTAAATCCATTAAAAATGTGAAATGTATTTTATTTAACCTTTTTTTGACTAGGCAAGAACTTAATCACTTTTGACAGCATCCCTTTTGATTAAAACAACACTTTCCATACATGTTTGCCCATGGACGAAGTGGTCAGAAAGTGATTTGTTGGACCTGAATGCCAAAACATTCAGGAGATAAAGGTACTCAAAGTTGACCCATTTTGCATACCCCACCATACCATGAAAAATCCATGTTTTCATCACTGGAAAAGATAAACAGTCGAGTTTGTCATTTAAAAGCTTATAGTGTTGTCAAACTATTTTATTATCATTTTTTTTTAAAAGTCCTCTGAAACATGACCTGCCAAGCCGTACTTCTTAACACCTGCTCGCTGGGACTCCCGGTCACAGTCTGCTGTTGGGATCGAACCCCAGGCTGTAGTGATGCAGTGCCTTAGACTGCTGCGCCACTCGGGAGGCCTATATTTTAACTTCTAATTACTACCACAAAGATGTCCACCGTTGAATGTCAATTTAAGTGGTTGTCTATTCTATGATAGAAATATTTATGATTTCAAAAGGTTCACCTATGGAGGATTGGGAGTATAATTTATAACGACAGATATTCCCATTTAAATCAACATCTTCTTATATGTGGACCTCCAACCACCTTTGTGGTATCATTTTGAAAGTATAAATGTAAATCTTATTCTTATTTTTGAACGTTTATCAGCACTTCTAAAATGTGAGACCATGGGACTGTAAGGTTCTATGAGAGATACAGTGGGGCAAAATAGTATTTAGTCAGCCACCAATTTTGCAAATTCTCCCACTTAAAAAGATGAGGGGCCTGTAATTTTCATCATAGGTACACTTCAACTATGACAGACAAAATTAGATTTTTTTTCTCTCCAGAAAATCACATTGTAGGATTTTTTTATTAATTTATTTGCAAATTATGGTGGAAAATAAGTATTTGGTCAATAACAGAAGCTTATCTCAATATTTTGTTATATACCCTTTGTTGGCAATGACAGAGGTCAATCGTTTTCTGTAAGTCTTCACAAGGTTTTCACACACTGTTGCTGGTATTTTGGCCCATTCCTCCATGCAGATCTCCTCTAGAGCAGTGATGTTTTGGGGCTGTTGCTGGGCAACATGGACTTTCAACTCCCTCCAAAGATTTTCTATGGGTTTGAGATCTGGAGACTGGCTAGGCCACTCCAGGTCCTTGAAATGCTTCTTACGAAGCCACTCCTTCGTTGCCCGGGCGGTGTGTTTGGGATCATTGTCATGCTGAAAGACCCAGCCACGTTTCAACTTCAATGCCCTTGCTGATGGAAGGAGGTTTTCACTCAAAATCTCACGATACATGGCCCCATTCATTCTTTCCTTTACACGGATCAGTCATCCTGGTCCCTTTGCAGAAAAACAGACCCAAAGCATGATGTTTCCACTCCCATGCTTCACAGTAGGTATGGTGTTCTTTGGATGCAACTCAGCATTCTTTGTCCTGCAAACACGACGAGTTGAGTTATTACCAAAAAGTTATATTTTGGTTTCACCTGACCATATGACATTCTCCCAATCTTCTTCTGGATCATCCAAATGCTCTCAGACGGGCCTGGACATGTACTGGCTTAAGCAGGGGGACACGTCTGGCACTGCAGGATTTGAGTCCCTGGCGGCGCAGTGTGTTACTGATGGTAGGCTTTGTTACTTTGGTCCCAGCTCTCTGCAGGTCATTCACTAGGTCCCCCCGTGTGGTTCTGGAATTTTTGCTCACCGTTCTTGTGATCATTTTGACCCCACGGGGTGAGATCTTGCGTGGAGCCACAGATCGAGGGAGATTATCAGTGGCCTTGTATGTCTTCCATTTCCTAATAATTGCTCCCACAGTTGATTTCTTCAAACCAAGCTGCTTACCTATTGCAGATTCAGTCTTCCCAGCCTGGTGCAGGTCTACAATTTTGTTTCTGGTGTCCTTTGACAGCTCTTTGGTCTTGGACATAGTGGAGTTTGGAGTGTGACTGTTTGAGGTTGTGGACAGGTCTTTTATACTGATAACAAGTTCAAACAGGTGCCATTAATATAGGTAACGAGTGGAGGACAGAGGAGCCTCTTAAAGAAGAAGTTACAGGTCTGTGAGAGCCAGAAATATTGCTTGTTTGTAGGTGACCAAATACTTATTTTCCACCATAATTTGCAAATAAATTTATAGAAAATCATACAATGTGATTTTTCTGGATTTTTTTTCTCATTTTGTCTGTCATAGTTGAAGTGTACCTATGATGAAAATTACAGGCCTCTCTCATCTTTTTAAGTGGGAGAACATGCACAATTGGTGGCTGACTAAATACTTTTTTCCCCCATTGATATATCTTTATATTGTTCTTCATATGTCTATTTAGTTAGATTTCTTAAATATTGTAAGTGGCTTATGGTAGAGATGTAATATTAAATTATCTGGCAACAGCTCTGGTGGACATTCCTGCAGTCAGCATGCCAATTGCACACTCTCTCAACTTGAAACATCTGTGGCAGTATCTTGTGATTAAACTGTACATTTTAGAGTTGCCTTTTATTTTACCCAGCACAAGGTGAACCTGTGTAATGCCCATGCTGTTTAATAATCTTATTGATATGCCACACCTGTCACTTGGATGGCCTATCTTGGCAAAGGAAAAATGCTCACTATCAGATGTAAACTAATTTGTGCACAACATTTGAGAGAAATAAGCGTTTTGAATGGAACATGTCTGGGATCTTTTATTTCAGCTCAAACATGGGACCACCATTTTACACATTTTGTTTGATGTGTTCTGACTATCTTGGTAAAATAGAATAACACTATAATTTATGTATTCTCATAGCTATAGTTACACTGAACATGCCTAATTCAGAACCTTGTAGTTTGCCCATAGAAATTATAGCATTGACTATTTGCTAATAGGCTAAATGCTTCAAACTGGCGGCCCGTCAGGAAGTCCAGGATCCAGTTGCAGAGGGAGGTGTTTAGTCCCAGGGTCCTTAGCTTAGTAATGAGCTTGGAGGGCACTATGGTGTTGAATGCTGAGCTGTAGTCAATGAACAGCGTTCTCGTGTGGGTGTTTCTGTTGTTCAGGTGGGAAAGGGCAGAGTGGAGTGCAATAGATATTGCGTCATCTGTGGATCTGTTGGGGTAGTATGCAAATTGGAGTGAGTTCAGGGTTTCTGGGATGATGGTGCTCATTCACCCCCCTCCTCTCCAATGTAACTATTCCCCAGGATGTTGTTTAAAAGACAAGTTGGCTGAGAACAAATGATCTGGTAGTCATTTAGGGAGGTAACATTATTGGGCACAAGGACTATGGTGGTCTGCTTGAAACATGTAGGTATTACAGACCGGGTCAGGGAGAGGTTGAATATGTCAGTGAAGACACTTGCTAGCTGGTCTTGCTGCCTTGTGAATGTTGACCTATTTAAAGGTCTTACTCAAATCGGCTCCAGAGAGCGCGATCACACAGTCGTCCGGAACAGCTGGTGCTCTCATGCATGGTTTAGTTCTGCTTTCCTCGAAGTGGGCATAGAAGGCATTTAGCTTGACTGGTAGCCTCTCATCGCTGGGCAGCTTGTGGTTGGGTTTTCTCATCGTAATCCGTTATAGTTTGCAAGCCATACCACATCCGACGAACGCCAGAGCCGGTGTAGCAGGATTCGATCTTAGTCCTGTATTGATGATTTGCCGATTTGATTGTTCGTTGGAGGGCGTAGCAGGATTTCTTATAAGCGTCCAAATTAGTGTCCCGCTCCTTGAAAGCGGCAGCTCCAGCATTTAGCTCAGTGCTGATGTTGCCTGTCATCCATGGCTTCTAGTTAGGATATTTACGCACGGTCGCTGAGGGGGCGACGTCGCTGACGAGCAGGTTAATGAAGCCAGTGACTGATGTGGTATACTCCTCAATGTCATCGGATGAATCCTGGAACATATTCCAGTCTGTGCTAACAAAACAGTCCTGCAGCATAGCATCTGCTTCATCAGACCACTTCCATATTGAGCATGCCACTGGTACTGCACTTCTTGTTTTAAGTTTTGATTATAAGCAAGAATCCAGAGGATAGCATTATGGTCAGATTTTCCAAATGGAATATGACAGAACAGCAGCCTCCGGTAAGATAAGTCGGACTCTAAGGATATATAAGCTCTCCATTTTGTAGGCGTCTGTGTGAGGAGTAAAGGTGATCTAGAGTTTTTCCCCCCCCCTCTAGTTGCACATGTGACATGCTGGTAGAAATGAGGTAAAATTAATTTAAGATTGTCTGCATTAAAGTCTCCGGCCACTAGGAATGCCGCCTCTGAATGTGCATTTTCTTGTGGCCTTATACAGCTTGTTGAATGAGTTCTTAGTGCCAGCATCGGTTAGTGGTGGTTGATAGACGACTACGAAAAATATAGATCAGCTGTAGACCACGCTATTTACCAAGAGTTATCATGAGGTACTATAATTCAGGTGAGTAAAACCTCAAGACTTCCTTAGTATTGGACATTGCACATCAGCTGTTGTTGACCAAGAGAGACACACACCACCTCCCCTCTGCTCTTACCGGAGGCTGCTGTTCTGTCCTTCCGATGCATAGAAAACTCAGCTAACTGTATATTATCCATGTCCTTGTTCAGCCACAATTTTGTGAAACACAGGTTATTACAGTTTTTAATGCCCCGTTGATCGGATAGTCTTGAATGAAGACCATCCAGTTTTTTTCTCTAGTGGTTGTACATTTGCCAGTAGAAAGGTGGATTATCCACTTGCCGACGTAGTCTTGCCAGGTATCCGGCTCGTCGACCTCTGTAACGGCGTCTCCTTTTCAATCGAATGACATGACAGGGACTTGGGCCTGGTCTGGGGAGAGCAGTATATCCTTCGAGTCCGACTCATTAAAGAAAAAAATCCTTGTCCAGTTTGAGGTGATAAATCGCTGTTCTGATGTCCAGAAGCTCTTTTCGGTCATATGTAACAATGTACATTATGTACAAAGAAACTTTAAAACGGCGCAACCCCCCACACACACACAAAATAGCACAGTATGTCCGGAGCCCGTAAAAAAAAATGACGGCCATCACCTCCGGTACCATTCTCTTCAAATTACATGAAATCTGTGACCTAGTAGGCAGCCATTCGTTTTCCCTAACAGACCGTAGCAATGGAGGACTGGCAAATACCAGGACGCTGAGTGCTAGGGTGCTCGTGTTTGTCTGTTAGTAAAAATGAAATAAAAATCGAATGAGAAGATCAGTGAGGTAGGCTTATCCTCTGTATTCAAATCCACCGTAGAGACTGTTCACAAACCGTTGCACTTTGGCACACAATTTTAACCACACTGGACTTCTCGAAACATCTGAAGAGCCGCTACCTTGTGTCTGAACCTCTTGAAAAGGCTACTGTATAGTTCCCATCTCTGCGTTACAATCTGTCGGAAATTAATTGTTTCTACTCTGTTCATAACAAAAGGTAAGATAAGAATTCATTGTTGTATGTGTTTGCACTGCTCTTGGGGGGAGACACACTACTTTCTTCACGCTGCGTGATTCCCATATCTGTTTGCGCTTGAAATATCGATGGATCGCGATTTGTTTGACGGTCGTGCATTTTGTCAGGCATGAATCTCCCTCATTGTCTCATGGAAAAGGCACGTGTTAGGTCCTTATGCTCGCATGCCTCATGAGATATTTTTTTTTAAAGCAACAAAATCATCAGACATGAGTTAAGGCCCCACAGTGTAAATTACATTGTCCTTCACTGCAGAATGCGAGAGATCAACATATCACGGAACACTACATGCTTTACATAACTTCCATTGTCCTTGACATTGTGCAAAGGGTAGATGAGAATAAACCCATGCACATGCCCAGACGCGCAATATTTACATTTTTTTGCTATTGTATTACATGGCTCATGCTGTGCTTGGCATTGAATCTAATGGCAGTAGAAGAAAACAAGCACCAGAATGGCTTATGAGTGAAAATTGTCTTTTGGCCTCGATCCCTACTGCACAGGGTAATCCTTCCTGTTTGTGAACTGGCCAGACATGAAGTGGATAAAACGGTGAGCTGATTAATTGCCTGATTAGAAGTCTGTAAATCCAAAGGGGCTGTCCACTATAGAGCTAATGCTTGTTTACAAAGTTTTCCATCTTAGTGTCAAGGGTCGGCGTCTGGGCACAGATGAAATTGTACTTTTTCTACTTTTGGCCAACCTGGGTCACCTTTCCAGTTGTTGGACTACCAGCAGAAACTTTTGCCAGACTCCCACTCCTAACATATCGGCTCAAGAAGCCTCATGATTTAGATGAATTACCCAAGCACTGGTGACTGGGTATATGTTGCGCCTTTTAGTATCTTTGAATGATCAATGTCTAAACAAACACTAAGCCAAAATGCATGCCCGTCCTTCAACCCTCATCCTACTTGCCTGAGCATTTACATTTGTCTTCTGCCTTTATGCGAAACTAGAGCATAGATTGGGATTGTCCCACTATCTCCTCTGCTCAGATAAAATCAAAGCAGACTGTATTTTGCTTTCTGCTGACATTATGATAAAGACATCCGATCTGGCATGTGAGGGACAGTCACAAATCTTCAATATGCTTTTGACCTATGCTCTCACTCGCAAGTAAACAGTGCAAAAACCGATCGAGCCTACTAGGCAGTGAAACATTGTATTGCCCTCCCTCCACCTCTCAACCGGCCTATGGCATTCAGCCAAAGTGTAAACTAGCCACTCTTGTTACGCGATAACGATAAAGTTAATCTCTGTACAGCGGTAGAGTTGTGTCCTCTGGTAGTCATCGCATTTCTGTAGGTTTGGGTTTGGCCTAGTCAAGCTCCTGGCATGTGAGTTTATTCGCTGGACCATCTGGCGTATTTAAGCATTTCCCTCAAAAGTGGAGATGTTAACCTCACAGCATGCTATCATGATCATCTAATTATCCGTCTACCTTCATAGCCAATGTGTGGTGTGGATTCTGCCGCAAGACCGCTACATTGCATCACCCAGGGGGTTGCTAGACGTCAGTGTTAGAATGGTGGAAGAGTTTCTCTTCCCAGACAATGTAAAGGGCTTTGAGACCTAGTCTAAATTGAATTAATTTAGCTTGTCATACCACATGCTAGCATAGGCTGTGTTGTATCCACTGTGCTGTGGATGGTATGACTGCTTGACATGTGAACAGAAATGGCTGATTCATATCTGTTTCTTTATGAAATGGGCACAAGCATGAACAGCAGCCTTTTGTTTAATGGATGCCATTGTCAAAAGAAAAACATCAGGGGGAAAAAACAAAGTAGGTTTTGACATTTTATTAAAGTAGACAGCTGGACAATAAAATGACAGGCCTGGGCATTTCCCATCTAAAAGGAAGCATGAGCACCAGCATGTGAAGTTCATAGGAACGTATCAAATTTGCTCAGTCTATATTCGTGGGAAATGAAGGCATTAGATACATTTTTCAACTATTTCCATCAAAAAAATAACGTGTCTTGAGGAAAGTCTTTTGATTTCTTAATAAACAGATGGGAAAAGGGATATTTTAACATCAACCAGAAAGTCTTAAGGCATCAGAAATTCATCAAAACACAAAATTGTTGACCTAAAGACGCCTGCCAACTAATAGCAACACTTATATTTAGTTTTGGAGATATTGTTTACTTTCTGTAAAGTTTAAGAAATATTGCCTTGTAATTCCGTTAACAAAAACCCACCATACTGTGTCTGAGATTTTCAAATTTCTCCATTATGAGGAGGTAGGATTCTGACAGGAAACAGAAGTAACACATCAAGGTAGACACAGACCATCCATTTAGTTATAGTGTTTTTACTGATATCAATTCTCTTTGCGTTTAGTGATTTAAAACTCGTAATTCCGTTACCAAATTGGTAACTGAATTACCAAAAAATCTGTAACGGAATTACTACAACTGAATTGGCTACAATGGGAAATCATAAAAGTCACAAAGAAAAGTTAGGTCACCTGCTGCTGTCCTCCCTTCCACTGGCATACTGTTGTGTTCAGCCAATAACATTTTTCTTTGTCTTTTTGTTGTCGAGTCAAACCAAGAGCATTAAAACAGTCCGAGTCTGCACAACCTCTCACTCTCTCACTCACTCTCCCGTTAATGTCACGTCCCCACCTCGCACTGACACCTACCCACGAGTCCCCTTTCTTTCTGTTCACTGTAAAACCAGCATCCTCACCCACTGAGCACCAGCCATCCATGGACATTACAAAGTGGTTTAAATTTGGTCCGCCCACCCTGGCCTTGATGTTAACGTCCTCACAGACTGTTGTACAAGTTTGGATAGCACATTTCAGGGAGTAGAGTACCGCACAATGCAGGGTAACACCTTAGTTGAATTGACCATCTGTAACAATTCAACTATCTACTAACCTTAACCCTTGTCCTATCCCTTATTCTAAACCTAACCCTAACCTTAGCAAGCAGTTGCTTATCAACAGATAGTTTGTTGATAGTATGAAAATCCACACTATCCAAATAGTGTGACCCAGTACAGTGAGCACATTAGAGGAGTCTAATTCAATACAATACCGTACTGTATTAGACTGTACTGTACTGAACTGTGCTGTTTTGTACTACACTACTCTGCTGTGCTGCGCAACGATGCCCAAACTTGTGAAACATGAGGTGAATGACAGTCATATCCATAATTTACGAATTTCTATATAATACAGATCAGGGGCCGATGATTTAATTCCGTTACTATAATTCCGTTACCAGGTGTAAATCCACTCACTTAATGGCGTTCAATAACCAAAATAGATTTTTTTTCAAACTCAAGATGTCATAGCTGACACCCAATTCTTACTGCAGACTTTAAAATAAAATCTTAATTCAGAGCAGATATTTAAGAGCTTTTGGAAAACGTGGTCACATAAAAACCTGGGAGATTTTACTGTAATTCTGTTACCAAAGTTTGCATCTGTACGTTTCTCCCACTAAATTCGTTTTAGTAAATTCAACAAATTGTTAAGTAGGCCTTACAATATATAGAGTTGTATGGTTTGTTAAACTGAAATCATTGGTTTTGTTTTGCATACATTTTGAAGTCCAAGTCAGTGTCATTCTGTTACCTTGGAATTGCCCGCCTACATCAGTTGTTGTTAAAATGACGCATGCTCCTTTGCGAAATGTAAAACAATGAAGTCCACTTCTAAGTCATCAGTCTTAAACATTTTTTTCAAATTGCTTACCCTTGTTAGTTGGGCTCCAATTGCATTACCAAAGCAGTAACTAAGCCCAACATTGTTATATTTAGTCAGAAATGGGAAATCCTCAGTTGCTCCTACGTCCCTATGGTTTCTTGTGCCCTGTACAGTGGATTGGAATCGAGGTGTAGGGTATCCCTCTATTTGAAATCCTATCTGTGTAGTAGGTCCCTGAGGCATTGTCTGACCTGTGGCTGGTCACGTTTCCAAGACCTTGTCCCTCTTCTTCCCATCAGAGAAAATGTCCATTCCTGGCCAGGCCCGATCTTAATCCAATTCTCATTGGAATGTCAGACAGTTTCATATTTTTTTCCCCACTTTTGGGGGAAAAAAAGGGGTCATTATCTCGGGTAGAGCCTTGCCTCGGTTGAACCTATATTTTAACGGCTAAAGCCTTGGCTACCAGACTGTCAACCTCAAAATTAGCTGACCAGTCTTTCCTCATACTGCGCGTATGTGATTCTGCCTCCACAAGCTAACTTCTTACGACATTTATTTCTCAGACTTGCGTAAGGCCTTGACAGTATGCTAAACTCTTACCGGTTACGTGTGTCTGTCAGATGACGTGACAAAAGCTATATATGTGGACAACCCTTCAAATTTGTGGATTATGCTATTTCAGCCACACCCGTTGCTGACAGGTGTATAACATTGAGCACACAGCCATGCAATCTCCATAGACAAACATTGTCAGTAGAATGGCCTTACTGAAGAGCTCTGTGACTTTCAATGTGGCACTGTCATAGGATGCCACATTCCCAACAAATCAGGTCATCAAATTTCTGCCCTGCTAGAGCTGCCCTGGTCAACTGTAAGTTGAAATATCTAGGAGCAACAACAGCTCAGACTTTAAGTTGTAGGCCACACAAGCTCACAGAACAGAACCGCTAAGTGCTGAAAAATTGTCTGTCCTCGGTTGCAACACTCACTACCGAGTTCCAAACTGCCTCTGGAAGCAATGTCTGTACAAAAACGGTTTGTCGGAAGCTTCATGAAGTGGGTTTCCATGGCTGAGCAGCCGCACACAAGCTTAAGATCACTGTGCAATGTCCAGCTTTGGCTGGGGTGGTGTAAAGCTCGCCGCCATTGGACTCTGGAGCAGTGGAAAAGTGTTCTTTGTAGTGATGAAAAGTGCTTCACCGGGCAGCCATACGGACGAATCTGGGTTTGGCACATGCCAGGAGAACGCTACCTGCCTTAATGAAAAGTGCCAACTGTAAAGTTTGGAGGAGGAGTAATGGTCTGGGGATGTTTTTCATGGACCGGGCAAGGCTCCTTAGTTCCATTGAAGGGAAATCTTAACGCCACAGCATACAATGACATTCTGTGCTTGCAACTTTGTGACATCAGGCCCTTTTCCTGTTTCAGCATGGCAATGCCGCCGTACACAAAGCGTGGTCCATATGGAAATGGTTTGTCGAGATCGTTGTGGAAGAACGTGACTGGTCTGCACAAAGCCCTGACCTCAAGCCCATTGAACACCTACGGGATGGATTGTAACGTCGACTGCGAGCCAGGCCTAATCGCCTAACATCACTGCCCGATCTCACTAATGCTCTTGTGGCTGAACGGAAGCGCGGGGGGGGAGGGGGTTATCCATATACTTCTGATCATGTAGTGTACACTTTTGTAATGACACCTTCTCCAAGTCCACATTGATTTTTGGGGTGCCTCTGTGACATCATTTAAGAATGGCCTCCCTCTGTACTTTTAGTGTGATGGGGAGGACGGTAATTCCTCAGTGTGATGCGCTCTAAAGTGCATGATGTATTACAGCGCATCATTTATTAATAGGATTACATCATATCTGTCGCAGACCTGGCTAATTGACTCATGCCTGGCTTGACCTCAAGCTGCCATCCACTGCCAGAGGTTTCTCCCAGATGGCCTGGAATTTCCTTTGCACATAAGCCATTCCTGCTGAGAACAAATGCTTTGCATGAATCATCTTGTCATCATTAGTATTCATATTGCCTTTGTCGTACGTACAGTGTTGATGCAGTATGGCCCAACAGCCAAGAATGTGGTATTTTTTTGCATAACACAATATTAGTGCATTTTCCTGGTAGATGTTTGTGCAATCCTCTTTAGAAAGCATTGGGTAGAGTTATTTTGTGTTCTCATCAACTAGACAGACGGTCATGACGGACCTGGTGTTGCTAGCGAGCTCTCTGCCTTAAGGGTCAAGTGTGCTACAGAGATGAGCATCAGCTGCTCCAGTATGACCTCTGCTGTCAGAAAATCAATGGCAATGCAATATTTAGCCATCGCCGTGATGCTAGTTATATGGTTAAAATCACATATCTGTTCACTTTACTCGGGAACGCATGCAGTTTTATAAGACTACAGATGAAATCAATTCTAATGGATTTAACAGGTTGGTGAAAGTGGTATCAGTATCGGCTTGATGCTGCTTTACTATACATATTGAGTGTCTTATTCTGAGGATCGTTATTTGGCTGCTGTTTGACTTCATTTTTATAATCTCGCTCTGTCCATAATAATCTCATCATATAGGCAATACCCGCATTGTATTTGCCGTTGATTACATCACTTTTTTACATGGTGGGGTCGGAAAACATTTTTTTAAATATAAAAAATGGGTTCGCGGACCAAAACGTTTGGGAACCCCTGCTGGAGGAAATGGGTACAAAAGTATCAATATCAGACCAGAGGACATTTCTCCAAAAAGTACAAACCGTAGTCAGGCATTTTTTATGGCGGTTTTGGAGCAGTGGCTTCTGCTGAGTGGCCTTTCAGGTTATGTCGATATAGGACACATTTTTCCGGGGATATTGATACTTTTGTACCTGTTTCCTCTAGCATCTTCACAAGGTCCTTTGCTGTTGTTCTGGGATTGATTTTGCACTTTTCGCACCAAAGTACGTTCATCTCTAAGAGACAACGTGTCTCCTTCCTGAGCGGTATGAAAGCTGAGTGGTTCCATGGTGTTTATACTTGCATACTATTGTTTGTACAGATGCACATGGTACCTTGGAAATTGCTCCCGAGGATGAACCAGACTTGTGGAGGCCTACAATTTTTTTTTATCTGAGGTCTTTGCTGATTGGTTTTCCCATGATGCCAAGCAATGAGGCACTGAGTTTGAAGGCAAGCCTTGAAATACATCCACAGGTACACCTCCAATTGACTCAAATGATGTCAATTAGCCTATCAGAAGCTTCTAAAGCCATGGCATCATTTTCTGTCATTTTCCAAGCTGTTTAAAGGCACAACCCACTTAGTGTATGTGAACTTCTGACCCATTGGAATTGTGACACAGTGAATGTAAGTGCAATAATCTGTCTGTTAACATTTGTTGGATAAATTACTTGTGTCATGCACAAAGTAGATGTCCTAAATGACTTGCCAAAACTATAGTTGTTAACAAGAAATATGTGGAGTGGTTGAAAAATTAGTTTTAACCTGTTACTCCTACCCCCTACTTTTTCGAACATTCTGTTAAAAATCGCGCAACATTTCAGGGCCCTGCTGCTCATGCCAGGAATATAGTATATGCATATGATTAGTATGTGTGGATAGAAAACACTCAGACATTTATAAAACTGGTTAAATCACGGCTGTGACTATAACAGAACGTGCGTTTCGCGTTTCATCGAAAAGTGCAGGAAAATCTGATCACTGAAAATGGAAAAATATATCCATGCGCGACTTGAACCCATTGATAAAGGTGAACCACATTTAATGGGGCTGAGGTTGCAATACCTACAGCTTCCACACAATGTCTAGAGTCTTGTCATTTGCCTACTATTTGTTTCTTGGTCAAACAGACACAAGGCAGCGCAGTTCTTCCGGTCTCCGACCGGATATTTTGGTTGAGATTTACCCGGACATTATTTCCAGACGGACAGCTAAAGAATATACATCGCCTTGTGATCAATTTGGTCGCTTATTAACATGTACTAATACCTAAAGTTGCCTTACAAACGTATTTCGAAGTGTTTTGTGAAAGGTTATCGTCGACTGTTTTAATTTTAAAAAATGACGTTACATTATAAGACGCTATTTTTTTTTTGTTTATCACACAGTCTTCATAGATCGATATCTAGGCTATATATGGACCGATTTAATCGAAAAAAAGACCCAATAGTGATTATAGGACATAGGCCAACGAAGAAGATGGTCAAAGGTAATGAATGTTTTATATTTATTTGTGCGGTTTGTGTAGCGACGACTATGCTAATTATTTTGTTTTACGTCCCCTGCGGGTCTTTTGGGGTGTTACATGCTATCAGATAATAGCTTCTCATGCTTTCGCCGAAAAGCATTTTAAAAATCTGACTTGTTGCCTGGATTCACAACGAGTGTAGCTTTAATTCAATACCCTGCATGTGTATTTTAATGAACGTTTGAGTTTTAACTAGTACTATTAGCATTTAGCGTAGCGCATTTGCATTTCCAGATGTCTAGATGGGACGCCTGCGTGTCAGGTAAGGAGCAAGAGGTTAATGAGTTTTAATGACTCCAACCTAAGTGTATGTAAAATTCAGACTTTAACTGTACATACATATGTATATATGGATGATTTATAAATCCAGGCACTTTTAAGTTAGGCTGCTGATAGACCTTATTAAGTTGGTTTTCTCTCTCCTCACTTTTCTTAGACAATTAAGGCAAGGGCTGCTTTCTCATCATCTAACTCTGCTGCAGCCTCCGCCGCTTTGTTCTCAACACCAATTTGCTGGTTAACTTTGCTATTATGCAGATAGCAACATGGTCTAGGAAAAGACGCCAATTCAACAGTGCACTGATGTGCTTCAGAACCACAGGCAGCCAGCGCTATCAAACGAGGGAGAATGCGCATTTGTTTATGAAGTAATATCGTTTTTCTTGGACCATTTGTTCTAACATAGAATAACCACATACAATTCCAGTAGCACATGTCTTCGACTGATGGACTGTGCCATCCCCACGGCCTCCATAATGGATCAGTCCACTCAGGCAGGCGCGAATCAGACGTACACCATGACTGCCAGGCTTTTCCCTGTCACATTGAGTACCATTTTGTGACCATAGGCCTATTTCAGGTCTAATCCCCTATACTTAATGAACCTAAGCTAGTTGCATCCGGTAATTTGCATGTTACCTACTGTCCACCGCAGAGCTTTTAAACCAGGTCAGGTACAGTCAAGTGGTGGTCAGTCTCGTGAATGATTTATTACATAGGAGTAACCCAATTTGCAGTCCATTGAGGGGGGAGGGGGACATTGTACTTTGTCAAGTTCCTTTAGGTGAGACGTGATACATGGGGACATTTCTGTAGCGTCAGTTGGTGGTTGGATGTAGTCCTAGGGGCTTTATTTTAGTGTTAGTATGCAACAGCAGCTCTTCCTGGGGTCCACACAAAACATGACATCATGCATAACATCAATAGACAAGAACAGCTCAAGGACTGAACTCCATTCCCATTGGGTAACTATAATGACTTGTTTGAAGTGTGGCCTGATACCAGCATTGTTTGCTGTGCTCTGGCACCACTTTTAAAGATACAGTATCACGTGGTCTCCAAGACCATATGTTTTAATTGATCAATGTCAATTTGTTTTGATTTACATCAGTGTCTCGTCTTTAGAATTGTCTTCATGCTTGGGCACGTGTAGCCTTTTACAAAGGCTGTGTGTGTTGTTGTCGAGGGTATGTCTGTATGTGTTTTGTCTATGGCCGACCTAAGGTTAATTATAGCGATGTCTCACTCGGCTTGCCGACGTGGCATAAGATATAGGCTCCTCCTTTATATATTACCTGCTTTGAGGATAATGTGTTTGTCTTCACAATCAGCAGTGAAATGTTTTTTTTTTTTTGCTCTGTTTTTTTGGGGACTAAATGAGAACTTGGGAACATTATGTTAATCAGTACTGTGTTTGATTGTAATTGGAGGGAAAGATAACAGCCATTTATGCATGCTTCCCCATTGGCCCTGGCGCTGTGAGTCCCAACCAGCAAGTGTGGGCCTGACACAATGGCCTCTTGTTGAAACCAACTTCTGCTTTTCAAAAACCATCGAACCAACACTGGTAGTAACTGTTTCACCAAATGTTATTTGTCACATGCGCTGAATACAACAGACCTTACAATAAAATGCTTACTTACAAGCACTTAACCAACCATGCACTTTTAAGAAAATTACCAATAAAAAAAGAAATGTAAGTAACCAATAATTAGAGCAGCAGCAAAATAAAAATAGCACGGCTATATACAGAGGGTACCGGCTACAGAGTCGATGTGCGGGGGCACCTGTTAGTCGAGGTAATTGAGGTAATATTTACATGTAGGTGGAGTTATTAAAGTGACTATGCAATGATAATAACAGAGTAGCAGCAGTGTAATGAGGGAGGGGAGGCAATGCTAATTGTATGGGTAGCCATTTGATTAGATGCTCAGGAGTCTTATGGCTTGGGGGCAGAAGCTGTTTAGGAACCTCTTGGACCTAGACTTGGCACTCCGGTACTGCTTGCCGTGCTGTAGCAGAGAGAACAGTCTATGAATAGGGTGGCTGGAGTCTTTGACAATTTTTAGGGCCTTCCTCTGACACCGTTTGGTTAAGAGATTTTGGATGGCCGGAAGCTTGGCCCTGTGCCGAACGCACTACCCTCTGTCGTGTCTTGTGGTCAGAGGCCGAGCAGTTGCCATACCAACCTGTGATGCAACCATGCTCTCGATAGTGCAGCTGTAAAACTTTTTGAGGATTCATGCTAAAACGTTTTGCCTCTGAGTAGGCTTTATCATGCCCTCTTCACCACTCTCTTGGTGTGTTTGGATCATGATATGTGATGTGGACACCAAAGAACTTGAAGCTCTCAATCAGCTCCACTACAGCACCGTCAACGAGAATAGGGGTGTGGTCGGTCCTCCTTTTCCTGTAGTCTACAATCGTCACGTTGAGGGAGAGGTTGTTGTCCTTGCGCCACACGGTCAGGTCTCTGACCACCTCCCTATAAGCTGTCTCGTCGTTGTCAGTGATCACTGATCAGGCCACTGTTGTCATCGACAAACTTAATGATGGTTTTGGAGTCGTGCCTGGCCATGCAGTCATGAGTGAACAGGGAGTACAGGAGGGGACTGAGCATGCACCCCTGAGGGGCCCCGTGTTGAGGATAAGCATGGCGGATGTGTTGTTACCTACCCTTATCACCTGGGGGTGGCCCGTCAGGAAGTCCAGGATCCAGTGGCAGAGGGAGGTGTTTAGTCCCAGGGTCCTTAGCTTAGTGATGAGCTTTGAGGGCACTATGGTGTTGAACGCTGAGCTGTAGTCAATGAATAGCAATCTCACATAGGTGTTATTTTTGTCCAGGTGTGAAAGGGCCGTGTAGAGTGCAATAGAGATTGCATCATCTGTGGATCTATTGGGGTGGTATGCAAATTGGAGTGGGTCTAGGGTTCCTGGGATAATGGTGTTGTGAGCCGTGACCAGCCTTTCAAAGCACTTCATGGCTACAGACGTGAGTGCTACGGGTAGTAATTTAGGCAGGTTACCTTAGTGTTCTTGGGCACAGGGACTATGGTGGTCTGTTTGAAACATGGTGGTATTACAGACTCAGACAGGGATAGGATGAAAATGTCAGTGTAGACACTTGCCAGTTGGTCAGCGCATGCTCGCAGTACACGTCCTGGAAATCTGTCTAGCCCTGCGGCCTTGTAAAAGTTGTTTGAAAGTCTCACTCGCATCGGCTGCGGAGAGCGTGATAACACAGTCGTTTGGAACAGCTGATGCCCTCATTGCATGTTTCAGTGTCACTTGCCTTGAAGCGAGCAGAGAAGAAATTTAGCTCGTCTGGTAGGCTCGTGTCACTGGGGCAGCTCTCAGCTGTGCTTCCCTTTTTAGTCTGTAATAGTCTGCAAACCCTGCCACATCCAACGAGCGTCGGAGTCGATGTAGAATGATTCAATCTTAGTCCTGTGCTGACGCTTTGCCTGTTTAATGGTTTGCCGGTGGGCATAGCAGGATTTCTTATAATCTTCCGGGTTAGAGTCCCGCTCCTTGAAAGCGGCAGCTCTACCATTTAGCTCAGTATGGATGTTGCCAGTAATCAATGACTTGTGGTTGGGTTATGTAAGTACAGTCACTAGGGGGAAGACGTCATCGATGCACTCATTGATGAAGCCAGTGACTGATGTGGTGTACTTCTCAATGCCATCAGAAGAATCACAGATCACATTCCAGTCTGTGCAAGCAAAACAATCCTGTAGTTTCGCATCTGCTTCATCTGACCACTTTTTTTATTGACCACTGTTGTTTTCTGCTTTAATTTTTGCTTGTAAGCAGGAATCAGGAGGATAGAAATATGGTCAGATTTGCAAAATGGAGGGCAAGGGAAAGTTTTGTACTTGTCTCTGTGTGTGGAGTAAAGGTTGTTTAGAGGCTTTTTCCCCTTTTGGTTGCACATTTAACATGCTGGTAGAAATGAGGTAAAACAGATTTAAGTTTCCCTGCATTAAAGTCCCTGGCCATTAGGAGCGCCACCTCTGGATGAGCGTTTTCCTGTTTGCTTATGGCTGTATACAGCTCATTGAGTACGGTCTTCGTGCCAACATCGGTGTGTAGTGGTAGACCGCTACGACGAATATAGATGTCATCTCTCTAGGCAGACAGTGTGGTCTATAGCTTATCGTGAGATACTCTACCTCAGGCGAGCAAAACCTCGAGACTTCCTTAGATGTCGTGCACTAGCTGTTGTTTACAAATACACATGAACCGCCGCCCCCTGTCTGACTGCTGTTCTATCCTGCCAATACAGTGTATTACCCACCAGCTGTATGTTATTCATGTCGTCGTTCAGCCACGACTCGGTGAATCACAAGATATTACAGCTTGTAATGTCCTGTTGGTGGGGTGTACGTGCTGTTAGTACATCCACTTTATTATCCAGCGATTGTACCCAGGCCAATAGTACCGATGGCAAAGGCAGATTAGCCACTCGTCGCCGGATCCTTACAAGCCCACCCTAATCTCCTTCTGCGAAGCCTCTGTCTTTTTCTCTTGCACATGACTGGGATGAGGGCCTGTTTGTGTGTCTGGAGGAAATTCCCTCTCGTCCAACTCAATTTAAAAAAAAATGTATTTGTCCAATTAAAGGTGAGTAAATCACTGTTCTGATGTCCACGAGCTCTTTTCGTCAAAAGAGACAGTAGCAGCAACATTATGTACGAAATAAATTACAAACAATGTGAAAAAACTCATTAAAACGGCAGCCATCCCCTCCGGTGCCATTATCACAGACTGTGGTTGTACCCATACCAAATATATATATATACTGTATTTAAACACATATAGCCTAGGCCAGGTCGGCAACAGTGATTTTGGATTTGGCCCCCCAAAGCTTTTAGTAAAAAATAATAATTTAAATCGCCAGGAATTAAGCTAAAATGAGTTTTATTTCTGACATCTGTTCCCAATACTTGGTCCCAAGTATTTCCACAAAATAGAAAAAAGATGTGATTGTGTCTCAATGTAATTAAGGTATGAAATTATTGTTATTTTCAAATGCATTCTATTTTTGGGCTTAGTTGTGGTCAATTTTCAGTGTACAAATAATTATAATAATTTTCCGGGCCCCCGGCCATCCATGCCGACAACAATTGGCCCGTGGCTGAATCTTGGTTGCCGAGCTCTATCCTAGGCCTGCTCAACCTGTAAAGCTTAGCTTGGTTGGAAAAACGTTTTGAAGAATCTAGTACATTTTCAGCAACACCCATTGAAATTATGCCCTCTATACCACACCAGCAGAAATCACTCATATCCAGGGTCTTCATTTTCCAAATCCCCACAACTCTGAGAATTATCCCCAATTTAAAAAATCTAACCTTTTCACTTTCTAACATGATTAGGCTGGGTGAGTAGTGCTTAAGGAAGCCTATATGTATGTGACTTGGGTCCCGCCAGATCACAATAGTTAAATGTATTCCACCATGTTTCTTTTGTAAAAACAACATCCTTAGCATGTAGCTTGAAATGCCACCCTCTGTAGTTCCGGGGCACTATTTTAGACGTAGCTTGGAGCTAGGGCCTTAGATGGGGATCATACGGCAACTCTGTAAACAGGAAGTATAGGAACATTAAAAGGCTAGCTGGGTTAGCCAGCTCGGTCTGATGGATAAACACTGATTTCACATTTCTAAACAGTTGCAGTTTGTATTTTGACCAATGTAATTGCAACAACTCATGTTCATTAGCACTGTTGATTTGTAGTGGCCTTCATACTAAGTGCTATAACAGATGCAGTCATGTTATATGCCTTAATTAATTGTGGCACTAGAATTGACCATTTTACCTGTGCCAGGAAGCCACACTGAGATAACCTAAATAATTATTACATGTCTCTTTGTATCCAACTTAATTAGACTTGCACTTTAACCAAATACACCATCAGCATACAGTGAGAATTTTTTCGAATACTGGGAACACAGTGCCATGAATTTCCATTACTACTATATATATATTAGTAGGTGACAATCATAGAGAGGTGAGATCGTCAGGAGACTGGTGAGAGATCCAGAATTTCCATTACTGCTGGAACGTTGAAGGAACGATGGTGACTGTCATCTGGTCACTAGCAACGGCATCTCGCCTCTGGCCTGCTCCTGAATCACTGGGAACATGTTGTCCTTGCACAGATAACCCCCAGATGTCAGAGCCCCTTTTGAAATACACTAAACATATGGTTGGTGACAGGGGGAGAGTAACCTTGACATGGAAGGTAGAGCAGTTGAAATGCCTCTTTGTACTGCTCAGTTGGTGTCAGGATTAACTGTGTTTGTGTGTGTGTCAGGGCTGTCCCCCCAAAAAAAAATCTTGGTCAAGAGTCTGTTCTTTTGACCAATCGATTGTTTGACATTTTAAAACATGTATTTTTCCATATAGACACGTCCTATGTGTTTTGATCAAGTCAAATATATGCACTGAGCTTGTCTGATGCTTTAAGAAAACCATTTCATTAAATTATTAAGACACAAAAATGACTAGCTTTCCGTATTGTTAAAATTGCAACATAATTAACGCCATTTCTGACTGAAAAGTTCTCTTACCGAAAGCCCTCATTTGTTTAGGGAAAAACATATTCTCTCAACTCTTGCTCTCTTTACGTGACAACACATTTCAGTTTTTTTATGCACGTGCCTATAGCATATCATAATCACATTTTAACATTTTTTAAAAAAGGGTTATAACTCATTTGGAACACTGTAACAGCAAAATGGATGCAGAGGACGTGATAAATCAACTTGAAACTGGGAAATGTTTACTGGTTGCGCGGGAGGTAAAGGGGAAGTCAGAGATGTGTGGAATAAATTTGACTAGTTGTGGAAAATACTGGGGATCAAGAAAAATAAGGTATGGCGCAAGTGCTGTGTGCATATTAGGCCTGTGTGGCCCAAACAAGTACTGTTAGGTTACAATATAATTTTTCTGACTGTTTGGAACAATGCAAACAACACCTAAATAAATGATAATCATACCAGAGTAACTTTTTTTGTTTGTTTTTGTTTTTTTGTAAAGCCTTTATTACAGCAAAGACTAAACAGTAACGGTTCGAAATGGTTTAGGCCTATTTATTGTTTACACTAATTACTCAGTGGTTGCTTTATTTTATTTTTTAAACTAAAATGTTGGATTGCATTTGAAGTCGTGAATGACTCGTATGTTGTGTGATGACATGAAAAAATAAATGCTGGGTTGATACAGTAGCCTATATAATAAGTATTAAAATATAGGCCTAACTAAGTTATGGTATTAAGACTGAACATGTCTACAGGCCTACAGTTCGATGGTGGTTATACAAGGCTGCTCTACTAAGCCTATTAATGATAATGACATGACTTATTATTATAACGATGATCATAATAGGGATAAGGGAAAAGGGAGGCTTGTTGTTATTATTATAATAAATACAAATATTGACAATTTGGAACAGTGTAAACAACATAAATAAATGATTAAAGAAATGAGAGGCTGGTCTAATGAAAAAAAAGTGTAAAGCCTTTATTACAGCATGACACGATGAAAAACACCTGCATTTGTGAAATTATTGCGTGAGGCTTGACTAGGCTATTGCTTTATAGACCTACGTTGAGTTGGTTTCCTCTCTCCTCACTTTTCTTAGACAATTATGGCAAGGGCTGTTTTTCTCGTGTCCTAACTCTGCTGCTGCCTCTGCCACATTGTTCTCAACACCAATTTGCTGGTTAACTTTGCTATTATGCACATGGAAACATGGTCTAGGAAAAAGTGCCAATTCAACCGCGCACCTATGTGTTTTAGAACTGCGGACACTGACCACTATCCAACGCGGGAGTAAGCGCATTTGTCATAAAATAATATTTTAAAAATATGTTGTACCATTGTTCTAACATTTTATATAATCATATAGAATTTCAGAAGCACATGTCTTGGACTGATGGACTGTGCCACCCCCACGGCCTCCACAATGGATCAGTCCACTCAGACTGACGTGAATCAGACAGGTGTCTTGTACACCATGATTTAAAAATACATATATTATTTTGCTACTGCTCAACCAAAGAAATCTCGGTCGACGAAATGGGGTCAACCCTACGTGTCTATAGAAGGGGGAGTGATTCGGGAGAGGGGTGCATGTGTGTATTCTTTCTCTAAACGATAGAAATAACTAGTTGTGAGCAGGCTAATCTCTGTCGACCTGCATATCATAAATGATATCAATTCCAATTCTGTCTGAAGCCCCCCCCCCCCTGTCATTGACAATCCATCGACAAGATAAGAGAAAAACTTGCCTCTAATTTGTCTGAGGATATCACAATTTACCACCACAGATTTACTACCCCCTAAAATTCCATGTCCATCTGGCAAGGGGAGAGAGTTTATGCCCCTGGGGCCTGAAATATTCCCTCCTAACGAAAGCCATGATCATAGATAGCAAAGCTCTTTTTTTTAAACTGGTTTTTCTCTCGCAGCTGGGGCACGATATCATCCCTAGCACATGGCTGGAATTGCCTTCCAGAGAATGCTGAGGGGAGAAATTGCACAGAGTAAGAAGATTTTGATTATTGGATTCCATAAATACCCAAGTGGAGGCCTGAATATATGCATGGGAGTGTAGGTTGAGGATTAATGGCCACAGGAGCGGAGAGAATGGCCGAAATGCATGCAGTCTCAACGGCACTGTAGTGGAGCCCAGACCTGACTTATTATTTTCCCCTCATCATCCCAACTCGTTCTGATTCATGACCTGGCCCCAGCCTGCCCATGTGTGTATATTTAATAGGATTTTATTTTATTTATTTATTTTTTACATATTTGACCACACAGAGCAAATCATTTGTTTTGTTCGATAGATTTGAGCACAAATTCACCTTCATTATTGTATCATTATTCCCAGTTTGCTTCATTTTGTGGGTGGATTAGCATTAATTTATCTTAATGCCTATGTTGTGTAAATTTGTGATAATTACCCTGCACCTTTCTTTTGAAGGCTTTGTTTGGGCGAAATGGAGCGGATTTCATTTGGCCGGACAACTGGCTTTGTTCCCATTCGGGTCTGCTATGACATGGTTGAATGACAGTGCTGAATTATCCCCCTTTTTTTTAAACGAGTGTTCAGAGTCCACGGTTAAATCCATACTTGGACATTATGGTAAAGTTATCAGGTTGAGTAACAATTGTGTTGCAGTTATGAATCATGATAATAGATTGTGGATAAAGTTCTGGTTGGCTGTACGGTTAATGGAATCTCTGTGGTCACAGAAATTGTGGCTCGAGACTTGTGACAAGTTGCTTGGAAGAATCATGGCAATTGTTTGAATTTGAGTCCGTTTTCTGATGGTCATGGGGATTGCTGTCAATGGTTGAACTTGGAGGCTGTGTGGTGAAGTCATTGGGGTTTGGGCAACACTCATCCCTGAGTAGCACCTTTTGTACAGATAATATTTGAACAGCTTGTTGTCAGTTGAGGTAACTTTTTTGGACTAGTTTGGACAAGGTTTTTCTTGGCTAATTCATGGCTAACCATGCTTTTGAAATATTGCCATGTCTAACCATTAGGGCTGACCCCATTTTTACTCGACTGGTCGACTTATTTATTTTGTTACAAAGAGATTTCTTAGGTTAAGCAGTAGCAAAAACAATGTTCTGATACGCGCCTGTCTGAGTGTGCATCAGTCCATCACTCAAAGACTTGCTACTGAAATTGTTTATGGTTATATTATGGAAGAACAATGGTGCAACACTAATAAAAATACTATTATTTCATAACATGCGCTTTCTCCCCCGTTTTGAATTGGCACCTTTTCCTAGACCATGATGCTATGTGCGTAACAGCAAAGTTTACCAGCATATTGGTGCCGAGAGAAATGCTGTGGAGGCAACAGCGGAGTTCGGAGACAAGAAAACAGCCCTTGCCTTAAGAAAAGTGAGGAAACCCCAACTTAAGTCTATAATCAATAGCCTAACTGTTAAATGCACATGGCTTTGTAAATTATTCACATACAGTACCCGTCTAAAGTTTGGGCACACCTACTGGATTAAGGGTTTTTCTTTATTACTACTATTTTCTACAAGGTAGAACAATAGTGACGACATGAACTATTAATTAACACACATGGAATTAGATGGTAACCAAAAAAGTGTTAAATAAACCAAAAATGTAACCACCCTTTGCCTTGATGACAGCTTTGCACACTCTTGGCATTCTCTCAACCAGCTTGACCTGGAATGCTTTTCCAACAGTCTTGAAGGAGTTCCCACATATGCTGAGTGCTTTGGCTGCTTTTTGCTTTTCCTTCACTCTGCGGTCTAACTCATCCCAAACATCTCAATTGGGTTGATGTCGGGTGATTGTGGAGCTCAGGTCATCTGATGCAGCACTCCATCACTCTCCTTCTTGGTCAAATAGCCCTTACACAGCCTGGAGGTGTGTTTGGGTCATTGTCCTGTTGAAAAACAATTGACAGTGCCACTTAGCACAAACCAGATGGGATGGCGTATCGCAGAATGCCATGCTGGTTAAGTGTGCCTTGAATTCTAAATAAATCACAGACCGTGTCACCATCAAAGCACCATCACACCTCCTCCTCCTCCATGCATCACGTTGGGAACCACACAGGCAGAGGTCATCCGTTCACCTACTCTGCGTCCCACAAAGACACAGCAGTTGGAACCAAAAATCTCAAATTTGGACTGATCAGACCAAAGGATTGATTTCCACTGGTCTAATGTCCATTGCTCGCATTTCTTGGCCCCAACAAGTCTCTTCTTATTGGTGTCCTTTGATAGTGGTTTCTATGCAGAAATTTGACTATGAAGATGACTGCAAGAGCACAGCGCAGAATGCTCAATGAGGTTAAGAAGGATCCTAGAATGTCAGCTAAAGACTTACAGAACTCTTTGGAACATGCTAACATCCATGTTGAGTCTACGATACGCGAAACGCTAAACAAGAATGGTGTCCATAGGAGAACACCATGGAAGAAGCCACTGCAGTCCCAAAAAAACTTTGCTGCAGGTCTGAAGTTTGCAGAAGTGCACCTGGATGTTCCACAGCGCTACTGGAAAAATATTCTGTGGACAGATAAAACTACAGTTGAGTTGTTTGGAGGAACACACTGTTTGGAGAAAAGAAGGCACAGTACACCAACATCAACCTCATCCCAACTGTAAACTATGGTAACGGGAGCATCATGGTTTGGGGCTGCTTTGCTGCCTCATGGCCTGGACAGCTTGAGGAAAAATGAATTCCCAAGTTTATCAAGACATTTTGCAGGAGAATGTAAGGCTATCTGTCCGCCAATTGACACAACGACCCAAAACACAGAAGTAAATCATCAACAGAATGGCTTCAACAGAAGAAAATACGCCTTCTGGAGTGCCCAGTCAGAGTCCTGACCTCAACCCGATTTGAGATGCTGTGGCATGACCTCAAGAGAGCAGTTCACACCAGACATCCCAAGAATATTGCTGAACTGAAACTCTTTGTAAAGAGGAATGGTACAAAATCCTCCTGACTGTTGTACAGGTCTGATCTGCAACTACGGAAAATGTTTGGTTGACGGTTATTGCTGCCAAAGGAGGTTCAACCAGTCATTAAATCCAAGGGTTCACATACTTTTCCCACCCTGCACTGTGAATGTTTACACGGTGTGTTCAATAAAGACATGATAACTTCAATTTATTTTGTGTGTTATTAGTTTAAGCAGACTTTGTTTGTCTATGGTTGTGACCTAGATGAACATCCAATCAAATTTCATGACCAAATTGTGCAGAAATCCAGGTATTTCCAAAGGGTTCACATACTTTTTCTTGCCACTGTATAGGCTACAGAAGTGAATCGATCATTGATTCGTTCATGTCGTCACACAGCATACGGTTTATTCCTGATTTGAAAATGCAATCGAGCATTAGTTTGAAACTAAAACAACAAAGTGACCCTTAAAATAATTAGCGTAATTAATAAATACAGCGTTCCATTTCGGAAATTGTATTCCTGTCTTTGGTGTTTTTTTAAAAGGCTTTACAAAAAAAAAACCCTCTGTTCTACATTTCTTATTGATTTAGTGTTTACAATGTTCCAAACCGTCAGAAATTATATTCTAATCCAACAGCACCTGTTTGGCACACACATTCACGCAGCTGTTGCTCCTTACTTTATTTTTCTTGATCTGCAGTATTTTACACACACAGTCCACAACCAGTAAACATTCCCCCGTTTTTTTCGATTTCATTTGTCTAGTCCTCTGCATCCATTTTGCTGTCACGTGTTACGGTGTTGAACAGATTGGCTCTTTCGCACCCAGAGGCATAGCGCGGCTACAATGTTGTGTCCTCACAATGCATAATCTGGTATTCAGTGATTTGGTCCACACCCTGCATTATTCAACATGGATACTCTTTTCAGTGATGTTACAACTCATTTCTTGCTCTATCTTTTAGACTGCGTTTTCACCCCCAACAATAATACCCCCCTTCCCATCCCCATAATTTCCATTGTCTATACATAGGCTTAGGCCTAAGATTTCTGTTTCCCGACATTCCCCCCAAAATAACATTTGTTAAATGTTTACTCACAAATATGACGGCCGCTGCCATCTTTGTTGACTCTCTGAGGATCCACTCTGAGGAAAGGTGAACATGCTCATGAATTATACATGTTTATTTACCACATAAATTATTCAGAAGATATCAGTTGCTTGGATTTTGCCGGGGGGCTGTAGTTTGTGGAGACAAACACAATAACATTGGCTGAATTTAGCTTTCTGAGCAAGAAATGATGGCTTGAGTTTTATGAGTACCTGATGATATTGTACGTGGGATTTTCAATAAATAGTTTTCAATAAAAATAGTTTTCAATAAAAATAATTCAGTAATAGTAGATCTTACAAAAATAACTAGCCTACTTATGCAAAATATTCCTCTATGCTGACGACAACCTTTGCAAAAATGCAACTATCCCCAATAGGTTTTTTTGTGGTATAAAATGTACCAATTTTCCCACCATGAAGCCTAAGGAATGTTTTCCTGAATTTGCAAAACTAGGAAGTTATTACTGTTATGCCAGCACAGGCAGAACTCCTGTCTCATTTTAAAGTTCCTATCCCCTAGCTGTCTGCCTGAGGGTATGAGAGATTGATAGATGGTCCTGTGTGGCACAGTTGGTAGAGCATGGCACTTGCAATGCCAGGGTTGTGAGTTCAATTCCCATATGGGGGACCAGAACAAATAAATATGAAAATGTATGCACTAAGTTGTCTGCAAAAAATGTCAAATAGCATCAAATGCTGACAGGTTAACAGTTGAAGCCATATTACCATCGGATTGTTACACATAAACAAGTGAGCCGTGTTATCTTGCAGCTTATTATCTTGTTATTATGAGATCACAATCTTTATGATTGTGAGACACGAGTTCAGTCCCATTTTTGGTAGTATTGACTACAGCCAGGTATTAATACTATAGCTGATGTAGGTAATGAGGTTGCGGTCCATAAGAATGAGATTAATGCAGCCAATGACAAACACGCGCTACATCAGTGCCGGTCAGACGCGACGACTCAGTGGACAGGTGGGGAGGTTAGATGTCCTCTTCCTCCATTTTGACATGGCAAGCGCTGAGAGAAAATTGGCCATTGCCTTAGAGATGGGGCCCGTTTATTGTTCACTCATTAGTAACTAGGCACAATGTTTTTTTGTTTTTTTTAAAACTCCGCACCCTCTCACCCTGCCCATAACCAACAGATGTAATCCCTAATAATGACCTTATCTGACGGGCCCTAAAAGTCTGCTTCGACAGCCGTGTTCACCGAACCACCCTACAGCCAATATTTAGAAGATTTAATGTGTCCATTTTTTTTGTCCTTTTCCACCTCCATTGTTTTCCATGCTCTTTGATGAATGAATGAATGCAGTGTAACGGCGAAATGTACCTGCCCTGGTCCTTTTGTGATGCTAACATAGAATATTAGCACAATAGCTCGTGCAGTGGTCCCCAATGGTCATCAAGTCCTGAACAACCCTATTGGCCCCATCTTGTGTATAAATGCGTTGAAGATTCCTACTTGTAAGTGTCAATTTATAATGCAGGGTAGCCAATTTTTTGATTTACAGCTCAAACCTGATTTAAGAAACATGAAAAGGCAGTCCAAAGGGTTCCCCACTAAATACTACAGACCGCTCATTTTAGCGTAGCGTAGCATGCATGCATCCTATTTGCATTCTTAAAGAATCTCACTCCACTTTTCTTCTTAAAGGCTTTATCCCAGCAGCTGAATTGGAGGGTGCTAAGCTCATTCACGTGCCTCCCTGATTCCTGTTACCGAAAGCCACCATGTCCCTCCTCCCACAGTTAACACTAACGGGTTGTGAAGCACGGCTGGAGACTGGGTGTTCTTGAAATGAGCATTACAGGTAGTATTATATGCCAATTTCCAGAGTGATTGGCGTGACGAGTTAGCATTTATTTATTTTTTACCTTGGCTTGTTGGAGTTAGCTCGCACAACCATGCAAATGCAACTACTAGCTATGTAGTTTGGTGAAGTGTGTGTTGGTGTCAACCTCCAATTATTTAACAAATCATTTTAAAGTTTCCACCAGGGGGGTAAAGATTTGGCCCACACCAACATTCCTACCATAGTGTAGCCCACATGGAGTTTTGAAAACAAGACCGTTGGCTGTCTTTTGGCCAGGACACCCACTGATGCGGTTTGTAGTGCACAGCTCCACCGTGACCTTGCGCTACCACATAAAGGCTCCACCTGCTGCCTGGCTCACACCAGGCAATTGATAAAAATACCCCTCAAGCCCCACACACTTTGTCAGGAGAGATTCAAGGACAGCAGCCAATGTCCCTTCACACACACACACACACACACACACACACACACACACACACACACACACACACACACACACACACACACACACACACACACACACACACACACACACACACACACACACACACACACATATTCACTGCACACATTAATGATGTTACATCCACAATGACACACACCTGCACAAGTGTCATGGGCCTGCAACATTTTGAACAAGTTGCTATCCTTGCTATTTTGAATGGGCTGGGGGCCTCATGAGTCCAGCTTGGCACGCTGACGGGGCTGGGGCGTGTTTGTGCTGAACCAACAGTATGAACCTTGCATATGCCATTTGCACATAATGCACTGTAGGAAACACTGACCTGGTGACTTTCACCTCTGTCTGTATGGTTGACTCACTGTCTAATGCCTCTCATTATACACACATACACTACCCCCAGTCTGCTGCCTTTTGCTAAATACCGATCACATTAAATCCACACTTTTTTAAACTCTTTGTTTCAGCCCAATGGCATTCATTTAAATGACCATTGTACAGCAGGACATATTGCAGAATATTCCTTTTAAAAAAAAATGATATTTATGTGGAGGATATTGGCATGTTTGGCCATTTTTAGTTATTTTCACTGATGGCTAAAACTTGACAGTGAGTAGTCTCTGGCAAGCCCCAGAATGTAGCCAGGCACCAGACCTGTTCTAACTAATGGACAACCTAGATGCCTATTCCTCCCGGCATGTCATACCTTCCATAGGTTAGGAAGTAGCATAGGCCTTGTGTGTTACTTGTGTGGACACAGAGATATTATTTGTCAGTGTCATCTGAGGAATGCAGGCCTCATCCCGAGCTGGCACACAAGATGACCCCTTTACTGTCACGGTAAGGGGATCCATTGACACTGTGACTCGGCCTGGTGGGAGGGACGACCCGGTTTAAAAAAGGCCCAACGTGGTAATGGGTAAAGGTCGGAATTCAAAATGGTGGCAATCAGACTGATGGTGTGTCTTCCCCCCCATTTTCTGTTTCACCGGTCACTAGGTTGAGCTTTGAACTCGCCGCCACGGGTCTCATTGCTCAGTGTTAACCCTGCCCTAAAATAAAAAATAAAAAAACAAGGTATGGGGAAATCATCACCCTCAGTCGATGACAAGTGAGCAATTGTTGTCGAATCTAGGTCGGCTCAGCTCCGAGTCGCGGGGGATTAATTTGTGCTTTTCTCCGAAACAGAACCACAACAAATCCTCTGTGCGAAGTGCCCCTGATTTTAAGGTGCCCTACATTGATTTGATGGAGCAGAGAACCAGTCTAGTTGCGTTGCAGGCATGCCAACAGGATGTGGTTCACTGTGAACAGCTTTGAAAGAATCCTCACTGTTGGCCTATTTCTGTCTCTTATGGCCAGTGTTTGAGTATCTCCTGAGGAACACTTTTAAAATGCATCCATACTTCTTTCCTTCAAGGGGGATCTCTGATCTGGCATAGAGTTGAATCCCGTTGACTGTCAGATCTTTAAAATCTCTACACTACAGTGCATTGGAGCAGGGCTTGCAGTACAGGAAGCCACTGTTGAATAAATGATAGAGGGTTTTTATGGTAACACTGTGTTACATAATGCGCATATCATTGATTTACTTCTCTTTGTGAGGTCAGTGCACCCATTTGAAATTCTTTTTACACAGGGTAGCCTAGTGGTTAGAGTGTTTCGGTTGCTGGGTCGAATCCCCGAGCTGACAAGGTAAAAATCGGTCGTTCTGCCCTTTGAACAAGGCAGTTAATCCACTGTTTGGTAGGCCGTCATTGTAAATAAGAATTTGTTCTAAACTGACTTGCCTAGTTAAATAAAGGTACATAAAAATAAAAAAATCTATATAATTGTAATATCTTGTGGAAACCAAAGATTGCATATTAACCACTAACCACCCATCTAATGCACCAAATAGAACATTGAACATGTTACACATTACAAATTCTCACAAAACACTCATGAATATTGTATCATAATGTATTGACTAACGTCTTAGGCTCAGCCAATGAGGTTTAAGTAGGTCTTGGTCAGCAGACTTGTAGTGTCCTCTTTTGGAGGTGACGTCCACCTCTTTACCTTCCCTACAGGACCTCATTGTCTTAAGGTCGTGACCCCACCCTTTATGTTTTGTCGACAGTATCGGTGTGATAAGATTGCAAGGGGTTCTGCATTCACCCCGGCCCAAATTTAAACCAGGCCAACAAAGGGAGCGGACAATGAAAGCACCCTCCTGTTAGCAGACACAGCAGTGGGTTCGAGATAGGCGGCTGCCATTTTATCATTTAGATGACGCTCTAGTGTCCCTTCCCATTTTTATTGAAAGTGAAAGGGAGCGAGTGGCAGATTGCTAGATGGAATGGCTAAAATGTGTGATGAAAAGGTTATAAAATCTTCACCCTCAAACGTTCTCCTCATAACTTCAATCCATTCTAACATGCATTGGGTGAGGTAGGATGTCAGTGGGCGTGCATTGGGCGAGGTAGGATGTCAGTGGGCGTGCATTGGGCGAGGTAGGATGTCAGTGGGCGTGCATTGGGCGATGTAGGATGTCAGTGGGCGTGCATTGGGCGAGGTAGGATGTCAGTGGGCGTGCATTGGGCGAGGTAGGATGTCAGTGGGCGTGCATTGGGCGAGGTAGGATGTCAGTGGGCGTGCATTGGGCGAGGTAGGATGTCAGTGGGCGTGCATTGGCGAGAAAGACTGCCACTTCCTCCTTTGAATTCTGTCTGCCCGACCAAATTGTCATGTCGCTCAACACGTTGGCCCAGCGCCCTGTTCTGCACCCTTCTCCCAGCGGAGTTGCATAACAACCCATAGAGAATGGAGACTGGAGAGGCAGCCTCGGTCATATTGTGTTTGGCCCCAAACACAGGGAACACAAGGCTATCATTGTTAGCATTAGTCCTCCTGGGAGGAAATACCTCCAATAGTTTGCCTACAGTATGGTACGGTACACTGCTACTGTCTGACTTGGACTCGGAGGTGTGCTGAAACATTAGATCCCCCTTAATATGTATCTGGTTTCATTAAGGAAATAGTTAAGAAGTGGTAACAGAGCAAAATGTCCCAGACTCCATTAAAGACTAGAATAATACTAATTTGGCATTTCAAAAATACAAAGGGTCAGAATGAGTACTTTTTTTGTTTGTTTTGTACAAGCAGCTTTTGAAGGAATCCTAGGTAATGTCATAACAACAATAGGAAGTCCTGGTGGCCTGGTTTACTTTGCTCCTGGAGAGTTCCTGGAAGGATCACTCCCGAAATGAAAACCTGGAATTTACAGTTGGTGACAGCGGTGGGATGTTATGCTGTCGGAACGCTGGTAGCCGAGTAGTTCGAGCCGGATTGGCCCACCTCCTTTTGATCTGTCCAGCGCTGCCCCACTCTGGATCATAACCTTGTCAGTGTCTGTGGAAAGGCTTTTGTACTCAGGAAATGACTATGAGATGGATGTCATTTCAACAACACCAAGCCTAGAGGACAAATGGTGTGGTTGTTAGGCCATAGCCTACTCTCAGGGTGAAATCACAGGCTAAGACCTTTGTCGCAATTCCTGACCAACCTGATTTTGTGCTTGAATAGCACTGTTATTAATAAACCCATCACACGCTTGCCCGTGCTTTCTATCACGCTCTGTCGTGTACACACACACACACACACACACACACACACACACACACACACACACACACACACACACACACACACACACACACACACACACACACACACACACACACACACACACACACACACACACACATCTCACTTTTAATTGCTTCACACTCATACCGAGTGTATCATTGCTTTGGAGATACAATACAAGATGCACTTAGATATCCTCCCCCTGTGTTTTTGTGGTTGGCCCCAACATCTCAAACATGATCCAATACAAAAACACGAAACCAGAAAATGCAAGTGCAATGATGGCGAAAGGGAGTGGAAAAATGGGGTCCCTTGCATTCTTTCCATGGCGCCAATCTCAAAAGACAATTTTGAAATATTTAAAACAGAAGCCACAATTGATGGTTATACATATTTGTCTCTCTCTCACTGGTGCTCCCGCGTGGTATTGGAGTGGCGCTGTTTCCCACGCTTGTGATGTCACAGAGCAATGGAAGGCTTAAAGGAAAACTGACATTAGCATGCCACCTAGTGGTCGTTCTTGGTAACGTCTACTTCTCTGTGTCAATGGGCCGATTGGACTTGCCCTCCGGTGTTTTGAATCCTTACCACCCTTCCTTGACGTTATAGTCGTAGTTACTGTATGTTATTAGATAAGTCAAAGCAAGGTTTCCACCTTAGTGGGTACACCTACCCGACCTCAAATCTGTGATGAGGCCCACATAAAGAAGCACTCTGCAGACATCTCTTTGCCATTTCCTGGTTGTTAAAATTATAATCGTTGGACTAATTTCAGTTTATGTGACAAAACATGTAAGTATAGTGTAGAGAATCATTGTACCATCTAAACTGCTGTGAAATATATGTTTCAGAACCAAAAATATTGTATTTCAGCTGTTTGAAGCTGGTAAAAGATGGAAAAACTAAATGTAAGAAGCATAGAAATAGCACACATAGAACAGATCTTAGTTTTGCTTTCAATGAGAATGACAGATCAAATTCATATAGAAAGGGAAGGGAAGACTGAAGGATGTCACCTAAAAGCTTTCAACAGGGCCTGTCGTCCCGTGGGAAAAGTACTCAATTGTCATACTTCAGTTATTTTATATTAAGGTATCTTTTTACTTTTACTCAAGTGAAAGGCACCCAGTAAAACACTACTTGAGTAAAAGTCTTAAAGTAAAAAAGCAAAGGTTGTCAAAAATATAAATCGTACAGTACAAATACCCCCCCCCCCCCTCAAAATTACTTTAGTACTTATAAATATTTTTTACTGATCAGCATGTTCAGTATGTTCAGTGTTTCGCCTATAGTCCCCAATAATGTAGCTCAGGGTCTCCAACAGGTAGATTGCGAGACCTGGTTTTGCCAAACGTAACACACAATTTTAACCACCGTCTGTTCAGGGGCAGACCGACAGATTTGTACCTTGTCAGATCGGGGATTTGAACTTGCAAACTTTCGGTTACTAGTCCAACGCTCTAACCACTAGGCTACCTTGCTGCTCCGACACATGATTATTTGTATCAATTAGGTGGCGATAGTTTTTGCTAAATCTGCCATGACATGTGCTGCAGCAATATGACATGTGCAGTCAAATTTGTTTTAGAGTCTGTGATAGTAGTATGGCTCCCCTGGAGCAAATTAGGGTTAAGTGCCTTGCTCAAGGACACAAAGAACACAAATGGTTTTTGCCATGTCGGCTCAGGTAATCGAACCAGCAACCTTTCACTTACCGGCAAAAAGCTCAAACCACTAGGCTACTTTCCGCCCTGGACACGTCATCGATAAGGATATTTCAATACGTCTTTAGTGTTATCAATTTCTATCGCTATATCAGCCTGCTGGATGTTTTGCTTCACTGTTCTATTTTATGACGAATCCCAACTATCCTGTCCTTTTACAAGAGATGGCGCCAGAGCCCGTAGTCTCCATGCAGAATTCTCAGGCCAACAACCGTGTACAAAACAGTAGGCAATTTCAGAACAGAACATAAGGCTTCAATTAGGCTGGGGAAATCACTGCATGATGTAACACTGGGTGAAGTAACCCATTCTATGGAGCTTTGAAGGCCAACCTATTTTTTTTTTTTTTCTAATTCAGCCAACAGTCTAAACCGTGTTTTATATTGCATGGATGCGGTGTATTTTGAGGGTGATATAGGGCCTATATTTGATACCCTATTAGCAAATCTGACTTTGCATAATAGCCTATAGGCCTTTTCTAACTTGCAAAAAGATCTGATTTCAGATCTATACAACAGCTCGTGTTTGATCCATGATCTTGTATTTGTCCTAACTCACTCTTTTGGTGGGTGCGACCCATGGGGCATTTTAACCAAGCATTCCCTCCCTTTCTCAGTCTGTGACCTCTCACTGGAGTTGATTCAAACCTGTTGGCCCTTCCATTCCTTCCCCGTTGGTGTCAGACGGTCTCAGAGCCCAGGAACTTGCTGTCAGCTGAAAAAGTCCAGGCAAATGAAGGGAAGCACCACCCGTCCTGTTTTTGTTTTGTTGTTTTTCTCTGAAATAAATATTACTTAGATTACGTGCTTCTCGGAATAAAAACAATTCTGAGGTCCTGTGGTGTACTATGTTGCCCAGAAGGGCAGAGGTGTGTCTGTGCCTAAAATGTATCTGCACATCTGTGTATCTGCACATCTCCTACATGTATGTCTGTGAGTACATGTGCTTCTGCCCCTGTGCATTAGGAAGGGACAGGATGTCTGGGTGGCAGGAAGAGTGTTGCGTCGCCAGGGCTGTGTCACATAAGCTGGCTGGTGGCTGAAGAGTGGGACCTCTGTCAAAACACAGACCCTCTCTTGTCTCCCCCCGTCGCATCGGCCTCCAGTCTCCACTCTACGAACACTTTGCCCCACCCCCTTCAATATCCCCTCCTTCACATTCAATGGACTCTATATACACACACGCACACACACACTCACTGACTCAATACCCTCTGCACACTGATTCAGTGTGCACCCAGACACAGTGGGGTGCACACTGGGCACTTTGTTTCACCTCCATCTTGGAAGAGTGCCAATGACCAAGGAGAGCTGGGACGATAAACTGAAAATTATAGACACCGACCATACCGGTTACTTATCGCAGGCATTTTGCCGATATCGTTCATTACAATAAGTAGCCTATACTAGAGAAATGTGAGGTTTGAAATGAAATACGTTTGCTGATATGGGATTTGTTAATGGGACAATGGATGGCTGCAACCATCAGACCATACTGAACAAATGCAACATGTAAAGCATTGGTCCCATAATTCATGAGCTGAAATAAAAGATCCCAGAAATGTCCATCATGTACAACAAGCTTATTGTACTTTCCAAATGCACTGCATATTCTAAGGCTGAAATCCTCATTGACAATGAATTACACATTAACTTTCTAACCTCCAATTGTGTGCACAAATTTTCTTACATCCCTGTTAGCAAGCATTTCTCATTTGCCAAGATAATCCATCCACCTGACAGGTGGGGCATATCAAGAAGCTGATTAAACAGCATGGTCATTACACAGGTGCACCCTGTGCTGGGGACAAAAAACAGGCCACTCTAAAATGTGCAGTTTTATCACGCAACAAAATGCCACAGATGTCTCAAGTTTTGAGGGAGCATGCAATTGGCACGCTAACTGCAGGAATGTCCAACAGAGCTGTTGCCAGATAATTTAATGTTCATTTCTCTAACATAAGCCACCTCCAACGTCGTTTTAGAGAATGTGGCAGTACATCCAACCCGTCTCATAACCGCAGACCATGTTTTCACACGCCAGCCTATGACCATCACATCTGGCTTCTTCACCTGCGGGATCGTCTGAGACCAGCCACCCAAACAGCTAATGAAACTGTAAATGTCTGTAAACGCCCCCCCCCTCCCCCCAAACTAATTCTAATTGGCTGGGCCTGGCTATGCCCTCCCAGGCCCACCCATGGCTGCGCCCCTGACCAGTCATGTGATATCCATAGATTAGGGCCTAATGCATTTATTTCAATTGACTGATTTCCTTATATGAACTGTAACGCAGTAAAATGGTTAGGATTGTTGCATGTTGCGTTTTATATATTTGTCCAGTGTAGTAGTAGTTTAAAGGATCATAACAAATAAACTGGTGCACGTAGATGTTTTTAATTTTAGTAATGTAGGGGGGAGAAGTCAAGTTCGATCGTTAGTTCCCGGTAGGCTTTTTTGTTGTATTATTATGTTAGAAATATGTTGTTCTATTTATCATTATTGCATCAATTCAGGCAATTGATCGTGAAATGGATTTTTTTTTTTCAGATCGCCCAGCTCTACAACCAAGGCACAACCTGAGACTTGATAAAGGGAGGCACTGAATAGGGAATTTGTAGGGGTTCCAATTGTATTTTCCCTCAGCAGTAGGCTACTATTCCCCTGCCTTTCCATACTCACTCCCTCATATTCAGTGTAAAGACCTATTTGTGAGGGAGAGTACTGTCCATGAATAAAATAATACAAAAAATGTGGGAGCTCAGAACTGCTGATTCTTCACGTCTGACCTTTTTTCCCCCCTCTCAATGATATCCATACACCCGGTCGAATCTGCTAAACTACCTTGAATTATTCTCCATGTTGAAATGCAACGGCTAATGACTGACCGTCTCCTGTCTTTCCACAGGACCTGGAGATAGTCTACTCCTATCTTCACGGGATGGAGGCCCTTTCTAACCTCCGAGAACACCAGCTGAGGTGAGCGCTCCCCATTTGATTCACATTTATCACATGAATTGAAGTTAACGAACATGTTTTCCAAGTTATTTCCACGTGAATAGCATATGAATGACTATTTACAGTGCATTCGGAAAGTATTCAGACCCCTTCCCTTTTTCCACATGTTGTTACGTTACAGCCTTATTCTAAAAATGGATTACACCCCCCTCATCAATGTACAGAGTCGTGGCCAAAAGTTTTGAGAATAACACCAATATCTTTAGATATTTTTGTCAGAGGTTACTATGGGATACTGAAGTATAATTACAAGCATTTCATAAGTGTCAAAGGGTTTTATTGACAATTACATGAAGTTGATGCAAAGAGTCAATATTTTGCAGTGTTGACCCTTCTTTTTCAAGACCTCTGCAATCTGCCCTGGCATGCTGTCAATTAACTTCTGGGCCACATCCTGACTGATGGCAGCCCATTCTTGCATAATCAATGCTTGGAGTTTGTCAGAATTTGTGGGGTTTTGTTTGTCTTCCCACCTCTTGAGGATTGACCACAAGTTCTCAATGGGATTAAGGTCTGGGCAGTTTCCTGGCCATGGACCCAAAATATCGATGTTTTGCTCCCTGAGCCACTTAGGTATCACTTTTGCCTTATGGCAAGATGCTTCATCATGCTGGAAAAGGCATTGTTCGTCACCAAACTGTTCCTGGATGGCTGGGAGATGTTGCTATCGGAGGATGTGTTGGTACCATTCTTTATTCATCGCTGTGTTTTTAGGCAAAATTGTGAGTGAGCCCACTCCCTTGGCTGAAGCAACCCCACACATGAATGGTCTCAGGATGCTTTACTGTTGGCATGACACAGGACTGATGGTAGCGCTCACCTTGTCTTCTCCGGACAAGCTTTTTTCCGGATGCCCCAAACAATCGGAAAGGGGATTCAACAGAGAAAATGACTTTACCCCAGTCCTCAGCAGTCCAATCCCTGTACCTTTTGCAGAATATCAGTCTGGCCCTGATGTTTTTCCTGGAGAGAAGTGGCTTCTTTGCTGCCCTTCTTGACACCAGGCCATCCTCCAAAAGTCTTCGCCTCACTGTGCGTGCAGATGCACTCACCTGCCTGTTGCCATTCCTGAGCAACCTCTGTACTGGTGGTGCCCCGATCCCGCAGCTTTAGGAGACGGTCCTGGTGCTTGCTGGACTTTCTTGGGCACCCTGAAGCCTTCTTCACAACAATTGAACCGCTCTCCTTGAACTTCTTGATGATCGGATAAATGGTTATATAGGTGCAATCTTACTGGCAGCAAAATGAATAGGACATATAGTCAAAGAATCCTCCATTTGCAGCAATTACAGCCTGCAGACCTTTGGCATTCTAGTTGTCAATTTGTTGAGGTAATCTGAAGAGATTTCACCCCATGCTTCCTAAAGCACCTCCCGCAAGTTGGATTGGCTTGATGGGCACTTCTTACGTTACCATGTGGTCTAGCTGCTCCCACAACAGATCAATAGGGTTGATCTGGTGACTGTGCTGGCCACTCCAATATAGACAGAATACCAGCTGACTGCTTCTTCCCTAAATATTTCTTGCACAGTTTGGAGCTGTGCTTTGGGTCATTGTCCTGTTGGCCAGTCTGAGATATGGCTTTTTCTTTGCAACTCTGCCGAGAAGGTCAGCATCCCCAAGTCGCTTCTTCACTGTTAACGTTGAGACTGGTGTTTGGCGGGTTTTGCTGCCAGTTGTGGACTTGTGAGATGACTGTTCCTCAAACTAGACACTAATGTCCTTGTCCTCATGCTCAGTTGTGCACCGGGGCCAGTTTGCGCTGTTCTGTGAAGGGAGTAGTACACAGCGTTGTACAAGATCTTCAGATTCTTGGCAATTTCTCGCATGGAATAGCCTTCATTTCTCAGAACAAGAATAGACTGACGAGTTTCAGAAGAAAGTGCCTTGTTTCTGGCCATTTTGAGCCTGTAATCGAACCCACAAATGCTGTTGCTCCAGATACTCAACTAGTCTAAAGGCCAGCTTTATTGCTTCTTTAATCAGGACAGCAGTTTTCAGATGTGCTAACATAATTGCAAAAGGGTTTTCTAATGATCAATTAGCCTTTTTAAAATTATAAACTTTGATTAGCTAATACATCGTGCCATTGGAACACAGGAGTGATGTTTGCTTATAATGGGCTTCTGTACGCCAAAGTAGATATTCCATTAAAAATCGTCCGTTTACTGCTACAATTATCATTTACAACATTAACAATGTCTACACTGTATTTCTGATCAATTTTGATGTTATTTTAATGGACAAAAAAATGTGCTCTTCTTTCAAAAACGAGGACATTTGTAAGTGACCCCAAACTTTCGAACGGTGGTATGTATGTGTCAGCCGACTTAATTATAAACACGTTAAATAGGTTCTATTATATTTCAAAATTCTAATCAGGTAATTGTAACCTTGTAAGGCTGCATGTACTGCACCAGCATTGCATGTTCTCTCCCAGCTTCATGGTTTGAACGAGGTGCGTAATTCCATTCCATATAATACAATGTAATTCAGTCTGCACTCAAAGATTAGCCTACTGGAGCTTGTTTCATTTTTTTTTTTTACCCAAGAGAGCGTAGCTACATTGATGGGCTTTTATGTTTTTGTTGTTGTACGTAATGTGCTATCCATGTGCTGGAGAACGGCAAAATCTTTTGGGCTTTTTTGTCTTGGGCTCAAAATGTGTTTAGCTCATAAAATGTACCTTAATGTATGGCTCATCAGGCTTGAATTTTCATGCTGATTTTAAACTCTAATCAAAATTCAGACATTTATATGCTTGAGAATGACACTTGTGGTTTTTGTTGGGAAATAGTGGGTTACCTGGGAGAAATGAAATTCCGGGAAAAATATTCAACCCGAGTCCACTCCACCCTACAAACAGTCCTTAGTCTGGGGTCGGTTCCCATCAGGCCATGTGTGGATACATGTGGATTATACTGCTGGGGAACAATACCAGAGCACATGACCCCGGGCCTGCTAGAACATTCCACAACTTGACCCATTCGCTCCCCCCTTGTCCACACACACACACATCACAAGCTCCCCCCTGCTTGCCTTTCGGATTCCCAAAGAATGTCCCCATCGCCTTTGGTCGAAAAGACCAATCCAGCCAGTCTTAAACATGTTAACCCTTTAGCAAAAATCCCACTACCCTACCATCACACTAACTATGGGAGTAAGCGATAGGTTTTGATATTTTCCGTCTGTATTAAAGGAATGTGTTTTCCTCTGCGGTAGCTAGTTCTCTGGAACTCTTGTTTTGCATCCTTGAGCAACAACATGCATGACAAATGCTCAAATCTATTTTTGGGAGTTGGTGTTTTTTTGTTGTTGATAACGCTGTTTATTACAGTAAAGTTGCACAAACTCGGTAGGCCCTTGAGTTACTTTTTAAAACACCTATATGAGTGACATTTCTGTCCTCTCAAAAAGGTTAACTCCGTCGTGCGCTGCACATAACTCAAGAAACCGAACTTCGTGGACCCACCCATCCATCTGTTCTATTGTATTTGGTAACTCGTATATCTGACTGTTGTCTTTTCCTTTCTCTCCTCTCTCCCCTTCTTCCCTGTAGGATAATATGTGAGACAGTGCGCTATGAAAGACACGAAGCCAATGAAGTGCTCTACTAGTAAGTACCCATGTGCTTTGTGTGTGTGGGTGTGCCTAAGTGCACATTTTCTTAATACATCCATTCTTAATAAATCATATCTACATATTCTCTGCCAGATGCCTTTACACTAGACATGATCAAAGTCCAACTTATTGACATGCAGCGATTAGGCCCCCAATGCCGCAGAGCACAGAGCTGAATGAATTAATTGACTCTAATGAAAACAAATGTGCGTGAGCATCGACGTGGTCACCAGATACCCTCTCAGTGCTACCTAGGAGTGATTCTAAACCACTCTGCTGCACTGCTGAAGCGGAGACCTGCAAGGTATTCCAGAACAATTGAATTTGGCCTACTCTACAAGTCATTGAGCTGTGGATTGATGACAAAGTGTAGATTTAATGGCTTCTAAATCGCTCGTCTTGGATCGTTTGCTCCTGGCTAGCAAGGCTATTTGAGGTAATGCTTTGCATTCTGTCTTCCAATTCAGACTGAGATAAGATAGTGATGTGCCTTGAGAGGGATGGAAATGCTTTGCACCTCTGTGTGTATGTGTATGAGCTTTTGAGCATGTGTGTGCGTGCATGTGGTGTTTTTATGGTGTGTGTGTGTGTGTGCGCACAATCTTGGTGCATGAGAATGAAGGACCCCTCTGGCGCAGTTCAGTCTCCCGTTGGCATGGGGCACTCATTGCTTTGCTCCAAGACATCCTGTTATGAGGCCAAGAGCCAGAGAACGGACAGACACACACACACACCTATCCCTCAAGTAGGCTTCCCCCAACCCTGACGATGGACAGTCCCAGTGATTTCACACTTGATTTTTGTTTCCAAAGGGAGCGTGCACAAAAGAGATCCTCCACACTACCTTTACCACTCCATTAAGAGTAAAGTCTTCTCCCATATCCCTTCTAGATAGGAATTGTCCTCTGAAAATAAGTGACAATTGACAGACTAGGAGTAATGATCCATTTTAAAATTGTTTGTATAATTTGCTGTTTGAGTAGTTAATTATTAATCTAATTGTTAGAGAATGGTAATGTATCATTGGTATAATTTGGTTGAACAGTGGAGAGATTATATTTCATTTGATGGGCATAATGATATAGCTGTTGTGTAATTTATGTTGGTAAAAGTTCTATAATGTGGTTGTGCCTATCTAATTGGTCTTAGGCCTTACGTCATATCGAGAGGTTTAACTGTTGTCAAATATCTCAGAAGAGAAATAATGACCTTTATAGAAAATCACTTGTTGTAGTTTTATCAACAGTGACTTTAAGATGAGGAAAAGGTCAATGAATTAACCCTATCATTTCCTCAAAAGCCAAGAGTGGTCTAGATCCCTATCGGCGCCCCTCTTCTTTCCTCTGTGTCTGTGTGCACGAATAGGTGCAGGAGACGGGCTCAGGATCTCATTAAGAGTGATGTGGGAGCTGCTTAAACAAACACAATGCAGATTAGCCAGTATTGTCTTTGTTATTGGAGCCCCTCTCACAGAGACCCCCGTAGCCTCCCCCTCCCCCATTGGGTTTAGCCCTAGCCAAGGAGCTGCCTCATTAGATGAGAGCAGGGCTGTCCCAGAATGCCCTAGTCAGAGGGCACACACACACACACACACACACACACACACACACACACACACACACACACACACACACACACACACACACACACACACACACACACACACACAGTTACGCGTACATACACAGTTGTACACACACTCGCACGTACGGTTGAAGTCAGAAGGTCACACATACTTAGGTTGGAGTCATTAAAACTCATTTTTCAACCACTCCACAAATTTCTTGTTAACAAACTATAGTTTTGACAAGTCGGTTAGGACATCTAGTTTGTGCATGACACAAGTCATTTTTACAATAATTGTTTACAGACTATTTCACTTACAGATTATTTCACTTATAATTCACTCTATCACAATGCTGGAGGAAACAGGTACAAAGGTATCTATATCCACTGTAAAACTAGTCCTAAATCGACATAACCTGAAAGGCCGCTCAGCAAGGAAGAAGCCACTGCTCCAAAACCGCCATAAAAAAGCCAGACTACAGTTTGCAACAGCACATGGGGACAAAGATTGTGCTTTTTGGAGAAATGTCCTCTGATCTGATGAAGTAAAAATAGAACTGTTTGGCCATAATGACCATCATTATGCTTGGAGGAAAAAGGGGGAGGCTTGCAAGCCGAAGACCACCCTCCCAACCGTGAAGCACTGAGGTGGCAGCATCATGTTGTGGGGTTGCTGTGCTGCAGGAGGGACTGCTGCACTTCACAAAATAGATGTCATCTTGACGAAGGGAAAATTACGTGGATATATTGAAGCAACATCTCAAGACATCATTCATGAAGTTAAAATGTGGTCGCAAATGGGTCTTCCAAATGGACAATGACTGCAAGCATACTTCCAAAGTTGTGACAAAATGGCTTAAGGACAACAAAGTGAAGGTATTGGAGTGGCCATCACAAAGATCTGACCTCAGTCCTATAGAGAATTTGTGGGCAGAACTGAAAAAGCGTGTGTGAGAAAGGAGGCCTTACAAACCTGACTCAGTGACACCAGCTCTGTCAGGAGGAATGGGCCAAAATGCACCCAACTTATTGTGGGAAGCTTGTGGAAGGCTACCTGAAATGTTTGACCCAAGTTAAACAATTTAAAGGCCAAGCTATCAAATATTAATTGAGTTTGTAAACTTCTGACCCACTGGGAATGTGATGAAATAAATAATTCTCTCTATCTTTCTGACATTTCACATTCTTAAAATAAAGTGCTGATTCTAACTGATCTAAGATGGAATTTTTACTAGGATTAAACGTCAGGAATTGTGAAAAACTGAGTTTAAATGTATTTGGCTAAGGTGTATGTAAACTTCTGACTTCAACTGTATGTTAGTGGGTGTGACATTGAGCCGGCACAATGTGGATGAGTAGCCAGGCAAGTCTTATATCGGAGTAGGGCTATATGTGCAAGACTACAGGCACTATAGGTGCAGACAAGTGAATAAATGTATTTGGCTAAGGTGTATGTAAACTTCCGACTTCAACTGTATGCTCTCCCATTGGCCAAAAGTAGTAGTGGAGAGAGGGGGCGTCTGGTTCCCCCCGCTGCTAGCTTGAGGCTAGTGTGGAGACGCTTTCAGCACTCTCTTTCTACCCACGCTTACATGTGTTTTTTTAAATGTATTCTGTGTGTGAACGAGCGCACGCGTGCCTGTGGTAATGTGTACGGTGTATGTATGCTTGCATGAGTATTATTGGGCAGGGTTGGGGATTCCTCTTGTAGACATTGACTGGGGTTCTTCCTGGATAAGTACTGGGAACAAACAGTGGGAGTATCAGATACAGTCTCCCCCTGTGGAGAATCTCATTAAGGATCTTTAGCTGTAGTGGTTCCTTTTTACTTTTCTATTTTTAGCAATGAGTTCTGTCTACCTGGGGACTCAGAGGCATTAAAGCCAAACACTGTAAGATAGAAGTACTGATGGCCCCTTTTTTAAGGTAAACCCCCGTACGGCGACACTCGTTAGTATCGTGGCAAGGAAACAAAACACGAAGCGGGTTTAACTTCTTTAGGAAAGCATGTTGGAAACAAACATTTATGTTGTCATCCAAAGTCACAGTTACTTATTTTCCAGGCTAAAGCACATAACATACAGCAGGTTTTTAAAGGACCAAAGAGTTCGGTCTGCTTTGTGTTTTCATTCTTTGCCATTGAAAAATATATTGTGATACTGGTATTGTCCCAGCTCTAATTGCACAGTTCCTGAGATAAAGGCATAGACGGCACATTTTGGATTGGGAGGTTAAGAACTGTAATTGTTACAAGGCTAAGAAACTCCCATCTCACTTCCAAACCAATTCTGTCCAAACCTGAAACGCCAAAGTGAGGTTGATAGTGTGTGTGCCACAGGCAATACACCGCCATCTTAGTACATCACAGTTCCTAAACCCAGAGTATTTCACTTGACGGGAATTGATTATACCTTCCAGCAGTCCTCATCTCTGGGCATTCCTCTTCCCTGATGTGTTGTCTGTCTGTCTTATGTGTCCATGCGTGTCTAACTTCCCCTGTGTGTGTGTGTGTGTGTGTGTGTGCAGCGCTCACACGCAGCTGTCAGAAAGTTTCCCCCACCCCAGCTCCTATTCCTGTAATCAGCTGGGAACGTGGCCTCTGGAAACAAGGTCATCTGATTAGGGATAACCATTGGGAAGAGAACTGGGGAAAATTTTTATTTTACATCCAGGCAACGCATAGGGAGCATGGTGTTTACGTCCTCTGTTCTAGGACCATTGCATTTACATATTTCTGTATGTGCAAATCTAGATGGTAAACTAAATATCTATATATATTTTTTTATTTCTGAGGAATACCACTGTAAAGGACAAAACACACTAAAGATGGGCGTGGAAAGGCAGATTCAATGTGTCAACTGATGATTTACTGATTAATCGCAATGAGAGTGATGGTCTCTGTAGGAATTGGGAAGAGTTGTGTCAGTGTTAGGGTTAACAATATTCTGTAGTAAGGTCCATCCTCTCTGTGTGTCTGTCTGTGTGAGAGTTCAGACTGTTCAGAGAGTTCAGACGTACATAGGCTTACGGCCGTTATGGGCAGCCTAGCTGTGAGCCTGGTTCCTCGCTTGGTTTCTTCCTAGGCTCCAGCCTTTCAAGGGAGTTTTTCCTAGACATTGTGCTTCTACATATGCATTGCTTGCTGTTGGGGCTTTAGGCTGGGTTTCTGTACAGCACTTTGTGACATCGGCAAATGTAAAAAAGGGCTTTATAAATACATTGATTGTGAATGAGAAGAATTAGCTTTTTGTTTCCTTAAGTGCTCTTGCATCAACAACCTTTGGCATGTTTGACTCCTTTATGATGTAATATGTGACTTGTGGATTCAAATAAAGTCTTTAAAGTGTGTGTGTGTCTATATGGATGTACTTGTATGTTCACATGCTTACATTTGTGCTCGTCTGTTGGTTTGGGCCTTCATTTATCCCCATCTATCCCTCCTCTCCACATGTTTGAGTGACACAAACCTTGGGCGTGCCATATTTGCCATCGATTGATTTCCTCCAGACGACCTCTCAGAGCCCTCCCCTGGTGGGACTTGGTGAACGCGCTGACCAATAGTTACACGCGACTGGCCGATTTTTAGCGCTGGATTTAAATGGAGCCCTATGGTAAAATAAGCACTTTGTAAAGCACATGGAGCACGCGCCGGGAGAGTCACGTCAGTATTGGGGCTAACAATATTCTGTACTTAGAACCATCATATCAAGCACACTTTAAATGTGCAGTGTGTATACTGTAGTTTAGTAGACCCACCCCTTTTAGAAATGGTGTCAGGTCATTGTTTTGCCCCCCACCCCCACTCCAACATCATTTGATCAACGTAATTTCATAAGGAAGCCTATGTCTCGTATAAAAATATTGATGGTTAAACAATTTCCTCTCCAGCTTCTAACAGACCCTGGGCTCCTCTCCAATCACCTTTCGTCCTGTTTCTAGATGCTTCCAGGTGGTCCAGGCTTGTTGTCGCCAAGTGCTTTTCCCTACGATCGTTTCCCCCCCAAAAAAAATGCACGTGACCCGGTTCAGTCAAGCCTTCATGGCGCATAAGACTTTCCTGTCTTTTTCTACTTTTTTTTTAGTTTTCTTCACTCCTCCCCTCAACTAGGAGCAAGGGAGCGCCTCTGCAAGCCAGCGATGAATAATTGAACATTTCATTTGCGACTGCGACGGAGGAGAGGAGGGACGATGAAGGGGGCAATGAGTGCATCGGGGGAAAGGAGGGAAAATGGAAGCCGAGGGAGGGAGATGGAGGGATGGAAAGAGGAAGGGAAGGCAGATTCACGCTGCGTCAGTACGGTGTCCTATACTCAGCCTCATTAGCTCCAGAATGAAGGTGTGGAGAGAAGGAAGGAGGGGAAGAGGGGGATGGGGCGACTACTTTGTTTCTCAGAGAGAGTGTGTGGTGTGTGTGTGTGTGTGTGTGTGGTGTGTGGTGTGTGGTGTGTGTGTGTGTGTGTGTGTGTGTGTACACATACGTAGGCTTATCATATGTGGCCTTCAGATTGAAAAACAACTGGCTAGGTATTGCTCTGTCTCGGCCATTATGGGCAGCCGAGCTGTGTGGAGGAAAAGGTGCTTTTTGATTCCTTATGTGCTCTTGCGTCAATGACCTTCGAAATGTTTGAGTCCTTTTCAGATGTCACTTGTGGATTCAAATAAAGTCTTTAAAGTGTGTGTGTGTATAGATGTACTTGAAATTCACATGTGTGCACATACTCGTGCACTTGAGTGTGCCATGTGCTTGTCTGTTTGGGCCTTCATTTATCCCCATCTATCCCTCCTCTCTAAATATGAGTGTGACACAAACCTTGGGTGTGCCATATTTGATTGATCTCCAGACGACCTCTCATCGCCCTCCCCTGGTGGGACTTGGTGAACGCGCTGACCAATAGTTACACACAACTGGCCGATTTTAGCACTGGATTTAAAGGGAGTCCAATGGCAAGACAAGCACTTTAAAAGCACATGAACAATGCATGGCAGACTGCGCTTACTCTGAACAGCAATAGCATAGTCTACTCTGTAGTTGCTGTTGTACTGAACTGTGACGATGAAGCACAAGTCTATTCCTTGTTATAGCGTCATATGGTGGGGACTAGCCCATAGGAAGGTGAAAACCAGTGTCCATTGAACTGAGGTCTCGTGTGAACTCATATGGCTAAGCCAACATCCCCTCAAAATAAAGCCGAACCCATTCCTATGCTCCATTTAGAAGAAGGAACAATAGTGTTGCCTGTAATGGTGTTTCCTCCTAGATCTGCACTTCCTCATTATCAATGGGCGGTTTTGTGTTGGAACTATTGTTTGAATCGTTTTCTTGGCAAGCCATGGTTCTCTGTCGGAAAACCCTCTATTTGGACTATTGAATCCTCCCTCATTCGCTAGTGTACTGTAGTCCTCTGGTGCTTCTGGCTACTTTAAACTGCAAACCTGACAGTATCTTCACTGGAAATGCCAACTAGACAGTTTTGATTTGGAAGCTGGACAACTGTGTGTCATCTTCGATGTTGTAATAACTTGACAGCGAGCTGAACTGTTTATAGGGTCAGTGTGAGTTAACTGTAGCATGCTGTCTGTGTTTTCACTTGGGTGTGGGCGGGTTTGTGATTCAAGTGTTCAATTCTCTCTTTCTCTTTCACAGCCCAGATGACGTTGGAAGCTGCTGGTTTATTCTACTGTCCGGGTCCGTCTTCATCAAGGAGTCCATGTTCCTGCCAAGAAGCAGGTACGAACAAGAGCAAGTTTGATCAAATTTTGTGTTTGATCAAATTGTCCACCATTTTGTAATCATGTTTTTGACCGGAGGGTGTCTCATAAGTATTTGCCTGATGACTTATCCTGAATTTAATTTTGCTGCTCTATCGATCACTCCATACATCAGTGAACCTGCTATCCTAGAAGTTGTCTGTGCTGATGTCAAAATGACACAAATCGGTTTTTGGGACCAGTCAGAATGGTTTGAATGTGTTCGTATTCGAGAAGTTGCTAGGAAGGAAGCAAATCCAGACTTATCGTGGAGAAGATAAAGTTAAAGTCTGAAGTTTACATACACTTAGATTGAAGACATTAAAACTCGTTTTTCAACCACTCCACAAATTTCTTGTTAACAAACTATAGTTTTGTCAATTCTGTTAGGACATCTACTTTACATGACACAAGTCATTTTTACAACAATTGTTTACAGACAGATTATTCCACTTTTAATTCACTGTTTTGCGATTTCAGTGGGTCAGAAGTTTACATACACTAAGTTGACTGTGCCTTTAAACAGCTTGGAAAATTCCAGAAAATGATGTCATGGCTTTAGAAGCTTCTGATAGCCTAATTTACATAATTTGAGTCAATGGAGGTGTATCTGTGGATGTATTTCAAGGCCTACCTTCAACCCCAGTGCCTCTTAGCTTGGCATCATGGAAGAATCAAAATAAATCAGCCAAGACCTCAGATGGAAAATTGTAGAGCTCCACAAGTCTGGTTCATCCTTGGGAACAATTTCCAAATGCCTGTAGGTACCACGTTCATCTGTACAAACAACGGTACGCAAGTATAAACACCATGGGACAACACAGCCGTCATACCGCTCAGGAAGGAGACACGTTCTGTATCCTAGAGATGAACATACTTTGGTGCGAAAAGTGCAAATCAACCCCAGAGCAACCGCAAAGGACCTTGTGGAGATGCTGGAGGATACAGGTACAAACCTATCTATATCCACAGTAAAACGAGTCCTATATCGACGTAATCTGAAAGGCCGCTCAGCAAGGAAGAAGCCACTGCTCCAAAACCGCAATAAAAAAGCCAGATTATGGTTTGCAACAGCACATGGGGACAAAGATTGTACTTTTTGGAGAAATGTCCTCTGATCTGATGAAGCAAAAATAGAACTGTTTGGCCATAATGACCATTGTTATGTTTGGAGGAAAAAGGGGAGGCTTGCAAGCCATCCCAACCATCCCAACCAACACCATCCCAACCGTGAAGCACGAAGGTGGCAGCATCATGTTGTGGGATTGCTATGCTGCAGGAGGGACTGCTGCACTTCACAAAATAGATGTCATCATGAGGAAGGGAAAATTACGTGGATATATTGAAGCAACATCATCAAGTTAAAATTTGGTCGCAAATGGGTCTTCCAAATGGACAATGACTGCAAGCATACTTCCAAAGTTGTGGCAAAATGGCTCAAGGACAAGTCAAGGTATTGGAGTGGCCATCACAAAGCCCTGACTTCAAACCTATAGAACATTTGTGGGCAGAACTGAAAAAGCGTGTGCCATCAAGGAGGCCTACAAGCCTGACTCAGTTACCCCAGCTCTGTCAGGAGGAATGGGCCAGAATTCACCCAACTTATTGTGGGAAGCTTGTGGAAGGCTACCCTAAATGTTTAATCCAAGTTCAACAATTGAAAGGCAATTCTACCAAATACAAATTGAGTGTGTGTAAACTTGTGACCAACTGGGAATGTGATGAAATCAATTTAATGCTGAAATCAATCATTCTCTCTACCATAATTCTGACATTTCACATTCTTAAAATAAAGTGGTTATCCAAACTGACCTAAGACGGGGAATATTTACTAGGATTAAATGTCAGGAATTGTGAAAAACTGAGTTTTAATGTGAATTTAAAACTTCCGACTTCAACTGTACGTTAGTGGGCGTGACATTTTAGCTGGCGCGATGTGGCCAGGCAAGTCTTATATCGGAGTAGGGCTCTATGTGCAAGACTACAGGCACTTTAGAAGCTTAGCACTAATTATTCTCCCATAGCGCAGGGTCCGTATCAGTCATACGACACTCATAGTGGAGCAAAGTGTCAGAACTCAGACTGCGACTCCCCCTTTTCCGTTTTTCAAGGTGAAAGTGTGCGAAGGATTTGAGGATATTGGCAGATTACACTTTAATGCTTGAGATGCAACCACTAGGGAGAAGGGGTCTGAAAATGTTTACTAAGCGAATGTTTCAGGCACCATGCAGAGATGCACTTAGTCATGCAGGAGGAGCTATATGGGTTGAATATGAACCCACTTGTTTTCAGAACTATGCTGTTTCAGCCCAATCTTTACAAAACATGCAGGGAAAGATACTGTATGTACAGTGCCTTGCGAAAGTATTCGGCCCCCTTGAACTTTGCGACCTTTTGCCACATTTCAGGCTTCAAACATAAAGATATAAAACTGTATTTTTTTGTGAAGAATCAACAACAAGTGGGACACAATCATGAAGTGGAACAACATTTATTGGATATTTCAAACTTTTTTAACAAATCAAAAACTGAAAAATTTGGGGCGTGCAAAATTACTCCCGATGGGAGTTCCTGGAGCTTTTAAAGACTACGTGGAATGGGTCCCACTAGGGCTGTGGCAGTTGTCCTTATGTTAAGTCCTGATCTGGCTATGCCATATGGCTGTGGGCTACACTAGTTCATTTAGCAGACAAGATTTGCTTAGAATTCTGTGGCATTTTATGTGAAGAATACAATTCAACAAAGCTGAATAAAATTGAATGGATATTGTGCCTTTCTCTGTGTTGAGTGGTTCAAAAGAAAATAGGTACTCCTATATGCTTAATTTTGTTATTAATGTAACGTTAGTTGTTCTACAAATGCAATGAGGCTGACGCAACAGATCAGAACGCTTAGCTTAAAATGTTCTGCGTTTTTTTCACATAATAGCCCCTGCAATGAGCAGTAGGTTTTAAGCGCAAATGTTCCCTTAGCGGGAAAACACCATTATCAATTAAAAGTGACCACATGCAATTATGCATGTAATGCTTTTATTATGGTGAAAATGATCTCCCCCAAACTTGAAACTCACGCATTGCATACAGTATTTATGCCACTTACGCTCCACTCCCGTTGTAAAGTGGATACATGTGCTTCATTTTAAGAAGGTAAAATAAGAAGTTATAAAGAAGGCCACTTTAGTTGTGATTACAAACCTTGGCTTCATGAGGTGTGCGTGACTATGATTAGAAAAATTCACAAAAAAAGGCATTGTTTCTTGCCTTTAAAGTGGGTATCATTCACAGGTGATAGTATATAATTCACAAGTGATAGTATATAATTCACAAGTGATAGGCTAATATTGTCACCCATCAGACTATTCTTGATTTAATCTTGTTTTTACATATACTAAATCATATACAGTGGGGCAAAAAAAGTATTTTAGTCAGCCACCAATTGTGCAAGTTCTCCCACTTAAAAAGATGAGAGGCCTGTAATTTTCATCATAGGCACATTTCAACTATGACTGACAAAATGAGAAAAAGAATCCAGAAAATCTCATTGTAGGATTTTTTATGAATTTATTTGCAAATTATAGTGGAAAATAAGTATTTGGTCACCTACAAACAAGCAAGATTTCTGGCTCTCACAGACCTGTAACTCATTCTTTAACCTGTTGATCCTACACCCTACTTTTTCGAACATTCTGTTAAAAATCGCGCAACATTTCAGCGCCCTGCTACTCATGCCAGGAATATAGTATATGCATATGATTAGTATGTGTGGATAGAAAACACTCAGACGTTTCTAAAACTGGTTAAATCACGGCTGTGACTATAACAGAACGTGCGTTTCATCGAAAAGCGCAGGAAAATCTGATCACTGAAAACTGGAAAATATATCAATGGGCCACTTGAATGTATTGTTGAATGGAAACCACATTACCTGGAGCCGAGGTTGCAATACCTACAGCTTCCACACGATGTCAACAGTCTTGTCATTTGCCTAGGCTTTGTTTCTTGGTCAAACGAACAAGAGACAGCCCATTTCTTCCAGTCTCCGACCGGATATTTTGGTTGAGATTTATCCGGACATTATTTCAAGACGTAGAGCTATAGAATATATATTGCCACGTGATCAATTCGGGCTAGGCCCCTTAGTTCCAGTGAAGACAAATCTTAATGCTACAGCATACAATGACATTCTAAACATTTATGTGCTTCCAACTTTCTGGCAACAGTTTGTGGAAAGCCCTTTCCTGTTTCAGCATGACAATGACCCTGTGCACAAAGTGAGTTCCATACAGAAATTATTTGTGGATCGGTGTTGAAGAACTTGACTGGCCTGCACAGAGCCCTGACCTCAACCCCATCGAACACTTTTGGGATGAATTGGAACGCCGACTGTGAGCCCGGCCTAATCACATTCTCTTGTGGCTGAATGGAAGCAAGTCCCCGCAGCAATGTTCCATCATCTAGTGGAAAGCCTTCCCAGGAGAGTGGAGGCTGTTATAGGGTAGTCTAGTGGTTAGAGGGTTGGACTAGTAACCGAAAGGTTGCAAGTTCATATCCCCGACCTGACAAGGTACAAATCTGTCGTTCTGCCCCTGAACAGGCAGTTAACCCACTTCCTATACCGTCATTGAAAATAAGAATTTGTTCTTAACTGACTTGCCTAGTTAAATAAAGTTTAAAAAAAGGTGGACCAGTTCCATATTAATGCTCATCATTTTGGAATGAGATGTTCGAGCAGGTGTACTTTTGGTAATGTAGTGTACTTCATTTGCTGATTTGTCACCACACTGCATAACTATTAGCAAGCTTGTTGATTTCAACCAGTGAATCAAAACCTGGTTGTGGGTTAAACACTTGGTTAAGAAAAAAACCAGGACCAAAACAGTACTGTATTGCACAATCCACTCGTAGGGTTCGTGTGAACGGTCTGCAGGGTGTGGGGGAAGCAAGGGTCACCATCTCACTTTCACTCCCACCACATCACCCCTGGCCAAACTCCTGTTTTGTCTGCCGTGCTCTGGGAGGTTGTAGCTGAAATGAAGTGAGCTGTGCTCTGGAATGTTGGCTGTCCGCACAGCGTAGCCAGAAAGAGGCAGACAGAAGCTTCCACACACACCCTCCGACACTCACTCAAACACCAGCACGAGGGTGCGACTGTAAGCGGAGCGAAATGCTGGGATTGATCAGAACTTCCTGAACTGGATATAGCTACACTTCCAGGGCTAGTTCTAGGCTGAGGAAGGATTTTTGAGTTTATATCCAAGGGGTAAGTATCCATTGAGTTTTTCTTAAGCACTGGGTGTGAATCTGAGAGCATGTGTTCCCCAGGAGTAACAGCGTAACAGCACAGCAGAAAGGTTGTAGATGGAATGTTGACTTCTCCAGCAAGGGAGCTGGTCGCTATAAAACATTTGAGTATATGAAAGATGTCAGGAATGCAAGGGGTCTCTTTTAATGTTTTATTTTGGTATTGTTAGCGAGCAAACTGTTCCGCCCGTTCAGCTCACAAGAGAGACTTGTTAGGTCGAGAAGGTTATACATCAGTTTGAAAACTTGGAGAGGGAAACTGACTAAATGTACCCTTATACCTTTGAGTATGTTTTGGGAAATGTGTGTGTTGAGTAGGCTGTAGGCATCATTGATGTCTTGTAAAGTTTCTGAGGCACTCGACTGTATTCCGGGCACCATTTCAAGCATCGTCAAGTCATATTTCGGGAAGCGAAAGTCACAAGTCACTCGTGAATTCTTTGCTGGGATGTCAGCGGCTATTTCCAGTCCAGGACGTCTGTGTGCCCAAACATTATTTGTTTGCATTGGAAGGGCAAAAAGTAATCTGACTCTCGGCACCTTTTGATGCCCTCTAACCATCCAACCTTCTTTTTAGCCGCTGGTTGGTTGGATTCTATAAACTATTCCTTTCCCGGTCGCATTTTCAAAGGTGCTCCTTCCGCCCACCTCCTTTGGCTTCACCACCTCCAAGCACAAAAAGTGTTGTATAACCAGGGGTTTAATCTTTGTCTGGCTTATGGGCCATGGATGATTTTTTAAAAAAGACATCCCTCCCTGTCTCCTGGTTAAAGGGCTTAAGGGTAGTGTGGAGACCCCATTGTAGGATCAGTTCACACAGTCCAGGGCAGGGGTTTTGATGTGGCCCAACCTGCCAGGGAGTCTCCATGTAGCTTGGGGGCCACAGACGGGGGGGCCGGCGACGTGTTTGTGGAATGGCATGGAATGACATTCCAGACGCCCAGGGTGTTGTGTAACGCGGGAATGCCAAATAGAGGCCGCCGGAGCAGGGGAGATGATGTCCGTCAACATGCCGGGAGAACCGAGGCTAATAAAGGGACTAGTAGTGTTCTGGCATGCAGGGAATGATAATGATAGCCAGAGCACAATGGAGCCCTATGTCATATTTGCACTGCGTCAGTGTTTGAACAGACACGTAGTCACTTACAGCTAGACGGTCAGCTCACACACGCTGGACACATTCTAACATAGGAAACGTGTGTGTGTGTGTGTGTAAACCAAACGTTGTTAGCGCTAACCTACTAGAACTGAGACTGGAGTGCTTCTCAGCTTTCTAATTCAAAGAAACACCTGAATCATGTTCTATGTAAATCCTTGATTTTTTTCCCCCCACGTCATGCTTAATCACATCCCATCCTTTACATGTAACAGGTGATAAACCTTCACAGCTTATCGAGTTCTTTACCCTCCTGTTCTCTTCCATCTTCTTATTTACATTCCCGAAGAGCAAACACAGCATTGTTATGACTGGTCTGGCCAGATGGGGAACGTTGTAGTGGATTGACCCCTAAACAAGTCCTACATCCATAATCCATTCTTAGTATCTCATGGCATTTGCAGTGCAGAAAGAACACTACGAAATGGCGTGTCAAGAGTACTTATGTAAAGGGTAGGGCATGATTGAACACGCCGTTTTGTGTTCTCCCATTATGGCGTTGTGTGTGTGTGTGTGTGTGTGTGTGTGTGTGTTGTGTGTGTGTGTGTGTGTGTGTGTGTGTGTGTGTGTGTGTGTGTGTGTGTGTGTGTGTGTGTGTGTGTGTGTGTGTGTGTGTGTGTGTGTGTGTGTCACAGATAACAGTGCATTAAGCTGCAGCTCAGTCAGTCACATGACCAGTGATGTCAAACGGTAATTATTGGCATTAACCCCATACAGCTTAACACACTCAACATACAATAGCCCTGCACATCGTTTCTCCCTTGGAACAAGTTTTAACATGCTTTAGAACACATTCTTGTCACTCATCAAATGTCACCTTCAAACGCTAAATGCTAGCATTTAGGATTTAATGGGAACAAACAGGAATGTGAAAGGAACATTGAGAGGGTCACACGCTTGGAATACATTTTTTTTTTAAACTTATGCCGTGGCAACTGCAGAACTGACAGAGGGGGAAAAAATAAGAGTGATGGAGGGAGGGAGGGAATGCTAAATCTCAGTCAGGTGAAGGCTAGCGATGCACATGGCTTGAGAAAGAGAGCAAGACGGGTGGGTAGGGGGGGGGGTGGGTGCACACCGATGGACTGGAAGCCAGACGAAGGCCGGCCAGGCAACATGTCGCAATGGGCCGAGGTCTCTGAAGCATTTGAGAAATGCCTGGCCCGAGGTCCTTTCCTGTCAGACCTGACTGTTGCTGGGGGCTATGATGGATGGGCGTACTGGCCTTGACGCAGTTAGCCGCTGCACTAACCGATTTATGAGAATTGAGAGACTTTGGGTTGAATGGGGAATAGTTAGCCCAGCTCTTGATCTCAAAACACCCTAATGACAGAACTAATGGAGTTATGAGTTTGAATTAATGGACCATAAATGAATTGAATGGGCGGTAATTCTCCGGTCATTATTTTGTACGTAATTGACAGGTATCTGTTATTAGTGTAACGTGCACCATTGCATAATCCAGGTTGGATTAAAGCAGCGGTTCCCGTACATTCTCGGCTCACGACCCCATTTTGATATTTTCGAAAATTCCCGCGTGAACCATGTGAAAGAAAAGTTTAGAATTAACGGCCAATGTTTACTTTTTTTTTTATTTGGGGCTATGGCAGTCATTTTAAAAACATTCTAACATGTATTTCTGACTGTCTTCTCAACTCACCATCACATACTTTTAATGTGGGGCTATGACAGTCAATTGCAAAATTAGTCTGACATGTAATATCTAATGAGATGGGTGTACTTGATGCGTGTCGCTTCGGAGCTTCTCAAAGTCAGGGGGGTGTGGTCGACAGTGAGCACCTCATCTCTGCTGTCACATTCAACTTGAATCGATATTTAGTTTTATTGCAGACGAGAAAACTGAATCCAGCTTCACACAGTTATGAGCCGTCGAAAGGGTTCCATGAGTTGTATGGTGCTTTCACTACAACTGGGAACTCAGGAATAATACGAGGTCAAATTATGACGTCCGCGATCTTCAGGTCGGAAAGTCGGAGCTCTAGAAAGGCCCGAGTTGAATGGCCTTTCAAAACTATTATTCGCAGTCGGAGCTCTTTTATTTGATTTAAAAAAAAAAAAAATGTAGTTCCTAGTTGTCTTGAACGCACTGAAGTTGGTAGTCTGAGATTTCCGAGTTCTCAAGTTGTTTTGAACGTGGCATTAATGCTCAGAGGGAGACTGCAGGATATTTCCTTTGAGTCAGAAACCCAAACTCCTCCATAGTGACCCGTGAATGAGAGTTGTTCAGTCAGAGTTTCGTCTTGATTGCTCCCAATAGCATAAATTCTTTATTTACCAGGGTTATCTGACAAAGGTATTGTGAGTTTCTGTGCCTCTGGCTCCCCACACATTTTCACTGTATCGATTGTGGCCGGTAATATCAAAGTCTCTGCAATAGTGTGTGGTTTCATAGAGTAGTGGGCGTAGCCATTCAATGTGGGAATAATTTAAGTGCATTGGTCAAGTCCAGCCTTTTCCCATGATCTGAGGGCGCTCTCTGGTTTAAATTTATTTTAGATTTTTTATCATTTTCATTTTTAGATTAAGGTAAACCACATTATGATCATTTTTGAGATACAAAGATTAGCATTTTATTTATTTATATTTATAGTTATTTTCCACCACATTTTGCAAATAAATTCATTAAAAATCCTACAATGCGATTTTCTGTATTTTTTTTGTTGTCATTTTGTCTGTCATAGTTGAAGTATACCTATAATGAAAATTACAGGCCTCTCATCTTTTTAAGTGGGAGAACTTGCACAATTGGTGGCTGACTAAATACTTTTTTTTACCCCACTGTATACACACACACTGCTCAAAAAAATAAAGGGAACACTTAAACAACACAATGTAACTCTAAGTCAATCACACTTCTGTGAAATCAAACTGTCCACTTAGGAAGCAACACTGATTGACAATAAATTTCACATGCTGTTGTGCAAATGGAATAGACAACAGGTGGAAATTATAGGCAATTAGCAAGACACCCCCGATAAAGGAGTGGTTCTGCAGGTGGTGACCACAGACCACTTCTCAGTTCCTATGTTTCCTGGCTGATTTTTTTGGTCACTTTTGAATGCTGGCGGTGCTTTCACTCTAGTGGTAGCATCATCCAGGATGGCACATCAATGCGAGCTGTGGCAAGAAGGTTTGCTGTGTCTGTCAATGTAGTGTCCAGAGCATGGAGGCGCTACCAGGAGACAGGCCAGTACATCAGGAGACGTGGAGGAGGCCGTAGGAGGGCGACAAGCCAGCAGCAGAACGGCTACCTCCGCCTTTGTGCAAGGAGGAGCAGGAGGAGCACTGCCAGAGCCCTGCAAAATGACCTCCAGCAGGCCACAAATGTGCATGTGTCTGCTCAAATGGTCAGAAACAGACTCCATGAGGGTGGTATGAGGGCCCGACGTCCACAGGTGGGGATTGTGCTTACAGCCCAACACCGCGCAGGACGTTTGGCATTTGCCAGAGAACACCAAGATTGGCAAATTCGCCACTGGTGCACTGGTGCCCTGTGCTCTTCACAGATGAAAGCAGGTTCACACTGAGCACATGTGACAGATGTGACAGTGTCTGGAGATGCGGTGGAGAACGTTCTGCTGCCTGCAACATCCTCCAGCATGACCGGTTTGGCGGTGGGTCAGTCATGGTGTGGGGTGGCATTTCTTTGAGGGGGCCGCACAGCCCTCCATGTGCTCGCCAGAGGTAGCCTGACTGCCATTAGGTACTGAGATGAGATCCTCAGACCCCTTGTGAGACCATATGCTGGTGCGGTTGGCCCTGGGTTCCTCCTAATGCAAGACAATGCTAGACCTCATGTGGCTGGAGTGTGTCAGCAGTTCCTGCAAGAGTAAGGCATTGATGCTATGGACTGGCCCGCCCGTTCCCTAGACCTGAATCCAATTGAGCACATCTGGTACATCATGTCTTGCTCCATCCACCAACGCCACATTGCACCACAGACTGTCCAGGATTTGGCGGATGCTTTAGTCCAGGTTTGGGAGGAGATCCCTCAGGAGACCATCCGCCACCTCATCAGGAGCATGCCCAGGCGTTGTAGGGAGGTCATACAGGCACGTGGAGGCCACACACACTACTGAGCCTCATTTTGACTTGTTTTAAGGACATTACATCAAAGTTGGATCATCCTGTAGTGTGGTTTTCCACATTAATTTTGAGTGTGACTCCAAATCCAGACCTCCATGGGTTGATAAATTTGATTTCCATTGATACATTTTGTGTGATTTTGTTGTCAGCACTTTCAACTATGTAAAGAAAAAAGTATTTAATAAGAATATTTCATTCATTCAGATCTAGGATGTATTATTTTAGTGTTCCCTTTATTTTTTTAGCAGTGTGTGTGTGTATATATATATATATATATATGTATGTATGTATGTATGTATGTATGTATGTATGTATGTATGTATGTATGTATGTATGTATGTGTGTGTGTGTGTGTGTGTATATATATGTGTGTGTGTGTGTGTGTGTGTGTGTGTGTGTGTGTGTGTGTGTGTGTGTGTGTGTGTGTGTGTGTATGTGTGTGTGTGTGTGTATATGTGTATGTGTGTATGTGTGTGTGTGTATATATATATATACATATATATATATATATCTCACACACACAGTACCAGTCACAAGTTTGGACACACCTATTCAGTTTTTAAAATATATTTTTTTACTATTTTCTACATTGTAGAATAGTAGTGAAGACATCAAAACTATGAAATACATATGGAATCATGTAGTTACCAAAAGAGTGTTAAACAAATAAAAATATATTTTAGATTCTTCAAAGTAGTCACACTTTGCCTTGATGACAGCTCTGCACACTCTTTGCATTGTCTCATTATTCTACAATGTAGAAAATAGAACAAATAAAAACTGGTACTGTGTTTGCGTGTTGTATGTATATATTTTTGGGGGGGCTATTTTGGAAGTTCTTCCATAACCCCTAGTTTGGGAACCGCTGGATTAAGGATAGGCTGCCATCAGTAGAAGGTTTTGTAAATATGACGCCATTTGCAACACAACTTGGTGGTGAAATGGCAAGAATTATGGCTTCTGCACAGCATATAAAAATATATATTCCAAACTGGTGGATGTTTCTCAGACCACTATTTGAACAGACTCTGTGACTGGAGTTTTATGCTGAATAAATAATCACATCAGTTTGGGGGGTTCACATCAACACACATTTTGGTGTTGATCGTTTTGTAAATACGGCACAAGGGAGCCCTTTTACTCAAATGTGGGTCAGAATGCATCATACAACGCTTGCAGTCTTGAATCTTCATCCAGCCCCAAGTTTTTGTCTAAGTTTTGTCTAATTTACCCTACTCATAATTTCCATGGCTGCTGCCCCATTTCAAGACTTTTGGTTTTTCCACTTCAATATTCTACACCCCTCCTCACTGGAGAGCACGTATACTGAACAGCCTGTGATGTCACCAAGTGGACTTTTCCACTTGTGGTGTATTTTTGTGGTGTATTTTTACTCTGAGGAACATTAGTGAATCTTCGTCTGTCTGTTCCATCGTTGGAACAGGATTTCCAGATTGAATCCCAATGTTGCCAAGTGAACGGTATTAAAAGTGCCTTTCCCTGCCTTAAACGCTTCTTTCTTCTCTCCCTCCTTTGCTCCATCACCAGTTTTGGAAAGCGTTCTGCAGGGAGCCTGAGACGCGGATGCGAGTGCATCGTTCTGGAACCTTCCGAGATGATTGTGGTAAGTCCTGCCGCCATTGCCAACTCCACCACAGTGGCGTCACGTCAGGCAACAGCACACCACACTCACTCCATACACTGATGTACTGGGACGGGTGGTTTACAAAAGATGAGATTTAGGGCTTAGGACTTATAGGGACAGGGCTTAGCAATGACCTAGCGTGTTTTATGAGGACTTTTACACCCAAACTAATTTAGTTGCCTAGATTTTAGGTCTACTAAATGGCCTTTATTTATTGTGGACGAACCAACTACAAGTAATGTTAGTGCTTCACTTGACATGCATACATTCAGCTATAGTGCTTGCTGCTGTTTTTTGTTGTTGTTCACTGCACGCTCGCATACTTGGCTAAATGTAAGGAATACAAATAAGTGCTTCAGTAATTTCCAGTCAGTGATATAAAGGTTGACCGAGTTTTATGGTAACATCAAATGTTGGCACAGACCTTATAAAAAGCAAAGTTGAAAACCAATCAATCCAGCCTTACCAGGATATAAAAGTAGCAGCACAACACAATCTGCTGTCGGGAACATGAGGCCTTGGAGGCGTGCTAGATCTTTAAAGATACGAAAGCCCACTGTCCTTTTCGCTCTCTGACGTGTGCGTGCACATGCCACACATAACCACCCTCACACACAATCGATCGCACATCCCACTCATGCGTAATCAATCACACACGCATGATCAAGCGCGTACACGCTACAATTTGACATAGATCCTATCGCCTAAAAACTGCTCCGTTTTGAAGAGCAACCATACCTAACCAGTTACATCATGTTACTGTTAATCACCAACCGTCCTACAGTACGGCTGCCACAAAGATCTTCTCTGTAATCATAGTGTCCTATGAATGTCTCCAATAATAATTATATAGATGGCACCTTTTTGTTAAATGTGGCTCCAGCTGCTAAAGCTTCAGCTTTTCTAATAGCCTTCTCTCTGTCCTACTGTTGCTCATGACCACTTCCTGGCGTAGCCTCAGCTATTATGGGCGCAACAAGCAGCCTATAATTACTGGGAGAATGGCTTTGGGGTGATACTAAGACAGCAGCAGCTCTCGCTCTTAAGTCCCCAGTCTCCAACACATACTAAAAGCGATAAACGCAAGATACTTCAACTGATGCACACGCAAACCAAAATCATACTCGCACATGCACTCAAACCGATACACATATGCACAGTCCATTGACTGTACACACACACACACACACACACACACACACACACACACACACACACACACACACACACACACACACACACACACACACACACACAACCACACTGAAACTGATTGACACACTCGAACCAAACTGATACACACAATGCATGCACTCTCGCTCCTCTCTCAAACACAACTCTCTCTCTCATCCACCACAGCTCCCCTGCCGTTGCCATAGCAGCAGTTGGTACGGCAGAGAGCGAGGGAGAGAGGTAGAGATTTTATGTGTAATCCCAAAGGCTGAGTGCTGTGAAATGTGAAGCTGCAGTGAAGAAGCTTGTGAGGGAGGAGTGTGTGCCAACTGTAAACGCCTTAAATTTGTCATTCTAGCACCAGGCCTATTTCATCAGGCTACTACACTTGACTGTTAAGTATTAAGTCGTTGAAATGCATTTTGTGAGCAGAGAAAAGATGTTGCTGCAATATTTTTGCAGGTAGAACATGTAGTACATGCATTTCTGTCTTCTGATGGCCGATGCCTTGTGACTCCTCAACCTCAAGTTGTACTCGTAATTTGAGGCCAGTTGTGCCATTATCCCTTATTACGACGGTCATTTTGAGCCATTTCATGGGACTGTGACTCCCGAGGGTGATCGACGGCAGGAGCAGTATGATCATAAGGGAGGGCAGCATCTGCCTGAATGACTGAACTTGAGACTGAATGACTAAATCTGAATCACATCAGGGCAAGGGGCTGGTATGTCTCCCTTTCTCCATCTCTCTGTCCATCTCCCTCTGTTTGTCTCCCCTCTATCTTGTTTTCTTCCCCTCTCTCTCTCCATCCCTCTCTTGATCTCTTCCTCTATTTTATCCCTCTTCCTTTCACACGCTTGCCTTGCCAATTCACTATGTACCTCTCTCACACACCTCCCTCTCACTCGTTCCCCCTCTCCTGGAGTTGTGATAGCTTCCTTTGATGTCGGAGAGGAGTGTTGAGGCGCAGCCCACACACACACGCTGCAATTTTTACGCAGTGAGAGGGGCGGGAAGAGGGGGAGGGAGGGGGCGAGGAAAACTAGACAGTCACTCCTTCCTTTCCTCCTACCCTGTTTCCCCAGGTGGACTATATGGACCAAAATGAGGAGTACTTCCAGCGGCAAGCATCGCACCGACAGTCCCGCCGGAGGTTCCGCAAGATCAACCAGAAGGGTGAGCGGCAGACCATCATCGACACGGTGGACCCGTACCCCACCGGCAAGCCGCCCATAGCCAGGGGATACCACACGGTGAGTCACCATCTAGCTACCTGGCTCCTCCTGTTTAGTTAGTAACTAGGCTGTTTTGTGTTGCTGGACACTCGTGGTGTACTCCTTACCTTGCCTACGCTTGTGTCGGCTAACATAGTCCTTGTCTAAGCTTGTTGGACGCTTACCTGTGTAGCCTACTAGTGAATACCTTATACCCTGGTCTGTGTAGCCTACTAGTGAATACCTTATACCCTGGTCTGTGTAGCCTACTAGTGAATACCTTATACCCTGGTCTGTGTAGCCTACTAGTGAATACCTTATACCCTGGTCTGTGTAGCCTACTAGTGAATACCTTATACCCTGGTCTGTGTAGCCTACTAGTGAATACCTTATACCCTGGTCTGTGTAGCCTACAAGTGAGAACCTTATACCCTGGTCTGTGTAGCCTACTAGTGAATACCTTATACCCTGGTCTGTGTAGCCTACTAGTGAATACCTTATACCCTGGTCTGTGTAGCCTACTAGTGAGAACCTTACACCCTGGTCTGTGTAGCCTACTAGTAAATACCTTATACCCTGGTCTGTGTAGCCTACTAGTGAGAACCTTATACCCTGGTCTGTGTAGCCTACTAGTAAATACCTTATACCCTGGTCTGTGTAGCCTACTAGTGAATACCTTATACCCTGGTCTGTGTAGTCACAGCTTACACAGTACCTGACATGTATACCCTGATCTGTGTGCACCCTTGTTTCTACTTTGCTCTGCTCTATAGTTACGTTGTGCTCAATGTATCGCGTTTGCTGTATGCTTGCTGTGCCTTGTTTCACCATTATATTATTATTCTACCCTTCTTGGGTACCTGTACCCCGAAATGCATTGTTCATGCTGTTCACCCTTTTGCTATCCTCGCTGTAGGCTACCTTGTATACCTTTCTCGACTCGACTCTTGTGCACCATTGCTACAAACTCATCGTCTGACCTTAATAGACTATATATAGGTTATAACCTCCTGTGTCATCTTTGGGCCATTTTTTTTCAATAACTAGTGCCTCTATGCAACACCCCCATATACCCACTGCCTTTACTACCTTTGCATCTTTCCTTCACCCCATAACCCCTGTGTCCCCTATTGCTCCAGGCGGTGTCAGGGTGGTTGTTATTCTACACAGTGTAGCTCTGGGAGTAGTTGAAGGGAGAAGCCGTGTTGAGTCACCCACCAGGGGTTGATGTGGATGGCAATTGTAGAGCCAGCTGGTTTCTCCAGCGAAATCAGCAGGAGCATGACTGGAAAGGGGGGTAAGAGGAGAGTAGAGTAGAGCTTCTGTGTAGAAGAGGGAACAGGGGGTCCTATTCATCATGTCGTCCCAAAGCGTTGCCTTTCTTTATGCAAACCACCCCCCCCCCCACAAATATTCTAAAAGGGCAGCATGTGTGGAGATGGAGAGTCTCTCTCTTATTTTCCAATGGAGCACGCCACAGTCCACTGAGGTGGCCACAGCAGTGCCCGAGATGGGTCCTAAAGTGTCTTTCTGTGAATGGGGAACCCATGTTCACTATAATGAAGGGTTCACTAATAAAGTATACAGTACAATCACATGAACGCACCCCATATTACTATTCATGGGAACCCATGTTCACTCATGATGTGAACACACCCCATGCCCCATGTTATTTTTCTTGAGCCCCAGTTCTGCCTTATTTCAAACCATTCCTCCTATTTCTGCAATTCTGAAGGGAGGACGGTGTCAAGAAGAGTACCCCGGCTTGTTTGGAACGCCATGGAATAATCTGGGTTTGCCGTACAAAAGCGGAAACGCGCCGGACGTCACCCCCCCCAACACCGACCCCTAATTTTAGACTGGCTTTGGTTTTTTACATAAAAGGATACCCTGAACTTTCTCATGGCCTGACGGCGCCTGTCACAAAATTCTAGTTCTCCTCAGAGGCCCTGTGGGAAGAATAAGTGGGGTGCCATGGTAACAAGTAGTCCCAAGTGGAGTGGGGTGCACTTGAAGTACAGCAGTGCGTAGAGGGAATAACTTCAGTTGAGACGATACTGGCGAGCGCATAGGGGGAAAGCTTGGATGGGCTTTGATGTTAAGATGACATGTAGCACGCTAATCTCCCGCATTTGGAATGCCAGGCTGCGCCGGGATTTTCCTTCTCAAAACCCAGAGGCGCATTTAGAGGTGAAAAATGCGCCAGGGAGAAACTTTTGTCAGAGGAATAAAGAGAGCCGTGTGAACATGCCAAAAGCTTGGGTTTGTCTTCGTAAATCAAATTTAAGCCCCTTTAAATCTCACTTGGTAGACATTCGGAATAGGTGTATTGCATGGACATTGGTCTTGTGTATTGCAAGAACATTTTGTTTTTGTGGGGATATCCCATTTCCAGCAAAGGGGTCTTTCATTCAAGGTATCTATCTACCTATGATGACACCGATCCAAATATATCTCCTCTGTCTCTACTTTCACATTTTTTTCTTAAAAAAAAAAAAAAATGTGTATATATATATATATATATAAAAAAAAAAAAAAAAAAAAAAAATATATATATATATATATATATATATATATATATATATTGCCGATAGGAACGTGCTTTATTGAAAACAATATGCAGGACACTCGCTTTAAGTGTGGGCCTTTCTTCAGTGGTGTTTTTATTATTATTATTATTATTATATTATGGTGTTCATCCCCATTGAAGGCCCTCTAAGCAAAGAGAGGGTCCCAAGCCTTTGTTCCTCCACCGTAGACCTGATGTGATGGGATGTGACCAACAGCTACTGTGTCTCAATAAATTATAACAGGTATACTGCCAATGGCATGTTAACCTAGCACTGATGGTCTCCTTGGGACGTCTGGTTCTGTGTGTAGCCCAATGTCCCGGTCTCCCCCTGAAAAAGACGCAATGGTAAATACGTCATTAAATAATGGATAGTTGTCACTTGCCAGACATCCATTTTACCTCAAAGTCCCAGAAAGCAAAAATTACCTGGTGCTTCACCAAATGAATAGCCTGACTTTCACATGAGGCTAAGGCTAATAGCTTCAAAGGCAGAAACCAAGCTACTGAAAAAATAGCAATGCTAAAGGACAAGTTCCAAATGAAAAATGCAGTTAAACAGACTTAAAACTTTACGTCAAATCAGCCATTGGGGTTTAGACTATCTGTGAGCCCTGCAGCCGACGCTATCGGACATCTTAGAATGCATCACACACCGCATCACACACCACTCGCTCAGATGAGGTCGGCCACACTGACTGAGCCCCTTCTGTCCTCAGAATGGGCACCACCTATTCAGGCTGGCTCTTTCTATCCTTTTTCATCTTGTCCCTTTTGCTCTCTCTCTCTTTCTCTTGGTTTCTTTATTTCTTTCATGATGTGGTAAAATGTATGTCAATTTAGAGTCTGTCAACAGTGTGGTTAGATCAGGGTTGCCAGGTCCAGTTAACATTTCCATAACAATGACCACTCAAAACCTGCCGAAGCGGCCTGAAAACGAGTTTAAAAAAATATGTTTTTAATTTGCCGCAGTAAGGGAGTGTCTAAATACAGCCGTTAGCCATTGCTGTTATAAGATGGTTAGAAACGTTATTAGAACATCAAAAATAAAACATGTCATAACCCTGGTATATGGTCTGTAATTCCACAGCTTTCAGCATGTCCGCATTTGGGGCTCAAACCTAGTTTATAATTAAGCAGTAAGGACCGAGGGGTATGTGGCCAATATACCATGGCTAAGGGCTGTTCTTATGCACGGCGGAACAAGGGGGTGCCTGGATACAGCCCTTAGAGGTGGTATATTGGCCATATGCCACAAACCCCAGAGGTGCCTTATTGCTATCATAAACTAGTTACAAATGTAATTAGAACAGTAAAAATACATTAATATCCGTAGTATACAGTCTTTATATACCACGGCTTTCAGCCAGTCAGCACTCGAGGCTCCAACCACCCAGTTTATAATAAAAAAAAATATTACGTTTTTGCGGAATTACCATGATTCCATGTGCTACCTGCACTAGCAACACTCAAAGCTCAGTAATATATTTCAACCCAAAATCTGCATTCAGGGCTCAAACCACCCAGTTTATAATTGTAAATACATCCCCTTTGCTATAGGAACTATAGAAAAATCCAACAGGAGAGTTTGAGTAATGAAATTTGGACAGAGGATCTCAATCTGTGTGCAAGAAACACTTGGACAAACTTTTTTTTTTAATAAAAAAAAATGTTAGTCTATTTTCTGGAAATTGTGCTGTTATTATGTGCCAGATGTTAAGACTTGAAACAGTTATAAATGGCCCATTTGCGAGATTAACTTGTCATTTCAATAGGCATAGTCTACAGACTAAAACCTGGGTTTATAATATCAACTTTGCCATGGTTTGCTTAGCTAGTTGCAGGTAACCTATAGCCCCTGATACATCTCATTTCAGATAGCCTACAGTAGCCTAGGCAAGATGTAAACTGAACTAAGCAGATTGCTTCGTTCAAATTGACAGACTCATTTACTGAACATGAATGGGGGGGGTCGATTTCGAGGTAAGAAGTGCTTGTTTCCAAATAGCCTACTGAAGATGGTGTCTTAATTTCAATCACTGAATTAAATATTAATGAACTGTTTGTGCTTGTCAACAACATGCCATTGATTATCTTGATCTGTAGCCTCATCTGACTGACTGTTACGTCTCTCTAATGTGCTGTAATAACTAATTGACAATTTCGATAGAGCTTTGATGACTTCCCATTTAAGGCTACAACAACGATAAACTGAAGTCATGGGACATTTATTAAATCCATTTGCAAGCTCCAGGTAGGCTACACAAGTGGCACAAATTGGTTTGCAATGACTCCAGTGATATCGTACTTTCAACATATTTATTGTGGCAAATGGTAGCCTACAGTAGCCTATAAATTAATAGGCTACTAGATAGCCAAGAGATGCAAACATATCATTCTCCACTTATATAATTTTTTTCCCCAATCCCCCATATCTTTTTTTAGTAAATATATATATATATATCCATACACACCCATACATAACTATATTCATACATAAACATGCATACATAAACATTCATACATACACATGTATGTACATACAAAGACATACATATATATTTTTTAGAATATACCTTTATTATTCCCCGCCAACCCTCCACCCCTCCCCCAATTGGAGTAAACTAATAAACAATAACACTTAGGCTTCTACTTATTATACACATTTTACAATAGTTATAATTTAGTTTGTTTTTAGTCCTTCCTCTATTTCTGATGTCCATCCAGTTTGATTTCTATTTGTAACTGTGTAATGGGGCAGCAGGGTAGCCTAGTGGTTAGAGCGTTGGACTAGTAACCGAAAGGTTGCAAGTTCGAATCCCCGAGCTGACAAGGTACAAATCTGTTGTTCTGCCCCTGAACAGGCAGTTAACCCACTAGGCCGTCATTGAAAATAAGAATTTGTTCTTAACTGACTTGCCTAGTAAAATAAAGGTAAAAAAAAAAACTGAACTGGACGTTTTACATTGGTTATCTTATTAGTCCCACCCTTCAGCTCCATTCAACCCTACCATTTATCTCTTAACACCATCCATTTTGGATTTCTATTTGCCATATTTTTCAAATGTGCTGTGATGTTTCACAAAAGTACTGAACAGAAATGGCTGAAATGGCTGACAGCTTCTATAGATTGTAAATCAAAGTTAAACATTTTTGCTAAAATAATTAGAATATTATTGACTATGGCTTTTCAAATCACCCAGTAATGCTGTCTGCAGCGTTAGTTCTAGGGAAAGGTTGCAATTCTTCAGCCATTCCTGGACCTGTGACCAAAAACGAGCTACATATGGATAGTAACAAAATAAATGATCTAATGACTCTGACTCCTCACAGCAAAATCTGCAGAGCTGGGAAGATTGTATCCCCCATACATATGACATTCTATTGGTTGCTAGAATTTTGTAAAGTAATTTAAATGTAAAAAATTGAAGTTTTGAATCCGGCGTTGTTTTTACGTGTCAATTCATAAACCATGTGCCATGGAATGGGTACATCAAAAAATCTCTCCCCAACTATTTTGCAATTTCTATACATAACTCCACCAGTCCTATTTGTATCATTCACTAAAATTGTACCTTTTTTTAAACATTTCCCCGGAAAATGTTTTTTTTTTGTCATCAATTAGTATATTTGAGTTTAACCACAATATTTATTGTATTATTTGTTCTGTCTTTTTAGGTGGATTAAACTGAAATTGCAAATGACTTTCTAAGGCTTTTTAAAAAACAACAATATTTGAGATAATTTCATCACTTGGTTTTAATCCAGAGAGGTTAGCAAGAGTATCTTGATCCTCTATGAGGCCGTGGAGGTTAGCAAGGTTAGCAAAAGTATCTTGATCCTCTGAGGCCGTGAAGGGATTCTAATTGTGGTTTTAAAAGAAAACATGTAGAAAACATGCCACAGATTTCTAATCCCTTAATATTATTGTTGGATCTCATTTTTACAGCTTACATTTCGATGGCAATAATAATTAGATATGCCGATAGTGGACAACCTTGTTTTACTCCTCTAGACAGTTTAAAACTTTGAGATGTAGCCATGATTTACTATTGTACACCTAGGTTAACTATACATAACTTTAACCCATTTTATAAGAGATTCCCCAAAATTGAAATATTATTATTATTATTTATTTTTAGGAAAAGAATCCACACAATTTGCTTCGGTTAGTGGAGATGGAGGAGACTGTAAAAAAAACATATCTTTAAAGTACTTTACTTCCTCTTTCAAAACATAATTCTGTGAATCATGTGTGACTCCATTTGTAACAAGTTTCAATAGTTTTTTTTTTGGTAGCATTTCTATATTGAACTTTGAAAAATCATTTGGTGCATGTTTCCCCATATTCCATCCAGTTTGCTTTTAATGTAATATATTACATTGGATGTTTCTTGACTAAATTCCTCCATTTCTTTTTGTTTTTCCTCTAATTTATTCTGTGCCTCTATGGTACAGTTTTTATTGCTATCAAACTGTACTGTTAGTCCTTCAATTTCTTTTGTTATCTTCTTGCCGATCAGTGGGACGCTAGCATCTCATTTCGAAAACTTCTGGTGAAATTGCAGAGCGCCAAATTCAAATTAAATTACTATAAATATTAAACTTTCATGAAATCACAAGTGCAATACATCAAAATAAAGCTTAACTTGTTGTTAATCCACCCGCCATGTCAGATTTCAAAAAGGCTTTACTGCGAAAGCAAACCATGTGATTATCTGAGGACAGCGCCCAGCACACAAATGCGTAACAAATCATTTTCAACCAGGGAGTTGCGACACGAAAGTCAGAAACAGCGATATAATATATGCCTTACCTTTTGAAGATCTTCTTCTGTTGGCACTCCAAAAAGTCCCAGTAACATTACAAATGGTAATTTTGTTCTATTTATATCCATAAAATTTCAGTTTAGCTGGTGCGCTAATCAATAATCAACTTGGTTTGTCTACTTCAAAATGCATACAAAATGAATCCCAAACGTTACCAACAAACTTATCCAAACAAATCAATCAACGTTTATAATCAAACAATAGGTACCCTAATACGCAAATAAATGATATAATTTAAGATGGAGAATCGTTATCGTCTTTACCGCGCTCTGATTCACACGGAAACACTACAGCCAAAATTGGAGCCACCTAGAAAAACTACAATTTCTGGGTCATTTTTCCAAAAACCAGCCTGAAACTCAAAATACTGTTGACATCTAGTTGAAGCCCTAGGAACTGCAATCGGGCAAGATTTCTCCATATAATAAAAGTGCCAGGCATTGAAATCAGCGGTAGGATGATTTTTTTTTTGGGGGGGGGGGTGGTTTGTCCTTTTCAGCCATTTCAGTTATGTTATACTCACAAACATTATTTTAACAGTTTTAAAAGTTTAGTGTTTTCTATCCAAATCTACCAATTATAAGCATATTGTAGCTTCTGGGCCTGAGTGACAGGCAGTTTACTTTGGGCCCGATGTTCATCCGGATGTCAAAATACCGCCCCCTATCCAATCAATATGAACTCTTTTGATCTAAATTGCTTTTGTTTTATAGAGGAGTACTGAATTGCATGGTCTCTAAAGGCACATTTAAGTGTCCCATAAAATGGGGTCCTTCTGTAGCACAGTTGGTAGAGCATGGCGCTTGTAACGCCAGGGTAGTGGGTTCGATTCCCGGGACCACCCATACGTAGAATGTATGCACACATGACTGTAAGTCGCTTTGGATAAAAGCGTCTGCTAAATGGCATATATTATTATTATTATAAAATAAGGGCTTCTGCTGTACCTACAGATGAAGTAGGAAGTTTACATACACCTCAGCCGAATACATTTAAACTCAGTTTTTCCACACTTCCTGACATTTAATCCTAGTAAAAATTCCCGGTCTTAGGTCAGTTAGGATCACCACTTTATTTTAAGAATGTGAAATGTCAGAATAATAGTAGAGATAATGATTTCTTTCTTTCATCACATTCCCAGTGGGTCAGAAGTTTACATGCACTCAATTAATATTTGGTGGATTTGCCTTTAAATTGTTTAACTTGGGTCAAATGTTTCATCAAGCTTCCCACAATAAGTTGGGTGAATTTCAGCCCATTCCTCCATGACTGAGCTGGTGTAACTGAGTCAGGTTTGTAGGCCTCCTTGCTCCACACGCTTTTTCAGTTCTGCTCGCAAATGTTCTTCAGGATTGAGGTCTGGGCTTTGTGATGGCCACTCCAATACTTTGACTTTGTTGTCCTTAACCATTTTGCCACAACTTTGGAAGTATGCTTGTGGTCATTGTCCATTTGGAACACCCATTTGCGACCAAGCTTTAACTCCCTGCCTGTCTTGAGATGTTGCTTCAATATATCCACAAAATTTCCTTCCTCATGAAGTCATCTATTTTGTGAAGTGCACCAGTCCCTCCTTCAGCAAAGCACTCCCACAACATGACGCTGCCACCCCCATGCTGCACGGTTCTTCGGCTTGCATGCCTCCCCTTTTTATCCAAACATAACCATGGTCATGAAGGCCAACCAGTTCTATTTTTGTTTCATCAGACCAGAGGACATTTCTCCAAAATGTACAATCTTTGTCCCCAAGTGCAGTTGCAAACTGTAGTCTGCCTTTTTTTTGTTGCAGTTTCTGAGCAGTGGCTTCTTCCTTGCTGAGCTGCCTTTCAGCTTGTGTCGATTATATAGGACTCGTTTTACTGTGGACATAGATACTTTTCCTCCAGCATCTTCACACGGTCCTTTGCTGTTGCTCTGGGATTGATTTGCACTTTTCGCACCAATGTATGTTCATCTCTATGAGAAATAACGCGTCTCCTTCCTGAGCGGTATGACGGCTGCGTGGTCCCATGGTGTTTATACTTGACTTGCGTACTATTGTTTGTACAGATGAACGTGGTACCTTCAGACGTTTGGAAATTGCTCCCAAGGATGATCCAGACTTGAGGTCTTGGCTGATTTATTTTGAATTTCCCATGATGTCAAGCAAAGAGGCACTGAATTTGATGGTAGGCATTGAAACACATCCACAGGTACACCTCCAATTGACTCAAATGATGTCAATTAGCCAATCAGAAGCTTCCAAAGCCATGATGTCATTTTCTGGTATTTTCCAAGCTCTTTAAAGGCACAGTCAACTTCTGACCCACTGGAAATGTGATACAGTGAAATAATATGTCTGTGAAAATGTTTGGGATAAATTACTTGTCATGCACAAAGTAGATGTCCTAACCAGCTTGCCAAAACTAGTTTGTTAACCAGAAATTTGTGGAGTGGTTGAAAAACAAGTTTTAATGACTCCAACCTAAGTGTATGTTGTGTCTGGAAAAAGTCCATTATAAATTATTCTGTCCTAGTTAAACAATTTATCATCTAGTAGGCTTTGATTAAATGTCCAATATCCTCACCCATATGGAAATTCTGTAAGGGTAATATATATGCCAATTATGTGATGCTCCGACCGCATTCTGTCCCCTATCAACACTTTTTAAACTTTTGGTGCCAGAGAGAATGACATAAGAAAGTAATCAAGACAACTAGCTTGATTAAGCCTCTGCCATGTATATCTTACAAGGTCAGGGTATTTAAGTCTCCATATATCCACAAAATCCAATATATCCATGACATTCATGATTTCCTAAGTGCCCGAGGGTGATTTCCTTTATGGTCCATAGAGGTATTGAAGACCGTATTAAAATCTCCCACCATAATAATAGAGTCTAGTGTTGCTTGTAGAGTTAATTCTCCACATTTAATGAAGTACTCCTGGCTGCAGTTTGCGGTGGGTCTTAATGTGTGGGGGGGGTCAAATATTTGTTTGGTAACATTTGCCCATTAATTTCTTTTAAAAGTTTGAAATGAGTTGTAAAAAATGTCTTGGAGAACTCTGCTAAATTCCCTCAATTGAAGGTCAGCTAAGTTAACCTAGGCTACTTAACGTTACTAGCTCGGTATTTGAAGTTATATCATTATTCGTCTGTTATCAGGTAAAAGCATATGCTTATTATTCATAATTTCTCAAATATTTATTAGCTAATCATTCAGTGGAATACGCTATGCTGCAGCCACTGAATGTCTTTTGAGCGTTAAGGGATGTTTATGGCTAGCTCGGTCCACAATATTATGTTGTTATATTTTTCAATCTTGAAATATAATGGAAAATGTTATTAACCAGTGACTGAGATATTGCGCTACGTGATATTCACTTCCCGGACTTGGAGAGCGCCCCTCTGAATAACGGGGCCTGGTTTTTTGCTTAAATGCTTTGGGCAAAAGAAAGAGGCGGACTAAACTACCTGCTGCAGAATCTCTCAACCAACACACACGCCTCTGGCGCTCCATACCACTCACTCACTCAGCAACAGCTTGCCTTACTGTCTGATAGTCAGCGGCAGCAGGTTACAGTGAAATAGAGAAATTTCATGGGGTTGGCGGTGCAACTTAGAAGTAGCCCCAAAACCTACAACCCGCGACCAATACATTTTCACCCAACGACATCGTTTTTTAAAAATAGACCAATTATGTTGGGAAAATCGCTGACATGGCAACCCTGAGTTAGATGATCTCTGTGATGGTGGTGTTTGTCTCTCTCTTTCTTGCTCACTCAATTTCTCTTTATCACCCTCTCCATTTTACCACCTTTCCCTCTCCACCCAAACGGATGAGTAATCCCTCTCTTCGGGGTCTGCTCGGTGGCCGCCAGCGTCTTGCCTAGGCCCTGAGCAGATGTTCCCTAATTTCAATGGTGCGGCCTGCGGCGGCCTCAGCGAATCGATGCCCCCTCAATTCAACATCCCCTCCCGCCTTCGTCTCCGTGTCCAACCAACCACAGGCTAATTTCCGTCCATGATTGGTGTTAATTGTTTCAATGTAAAATTGAAACTCCGCAGAGGGGACTGAAGTTATTGCGTCTAATGATGATTCCCGAAACCGTTTTGTCTCACAATATGGCCGCTCACAATGTGCCCTCGCTGAATGCAATTAGGGCTTTCTTGCGATTTCTCAGTCTTTTTGTGTCTGTCTGTGTTGAGGCTGAGTGAGTCTTGATATAAGGTCTCTTTTAGGCCCAACCAGTGAAATATTGTCTTCAGATAGCTCAGTTGTGATGCGAAACGGGTAAAGGACGATGGGAGTGTTTGGCTCAATGAATAATGTACTTGCTTTTGTGTTTCTACCCCTGCCCAACTGGCACAGAATAATACTTTTTAACAGCTGTCAATTGCAGCGATTGAAGCATCAGGACTAATTCTCTCCATCCCTGAGTGACATGCTGCATGTTTAATAACAGCCATCTTCCTCTCTGCTTCTTCCTTTCATGCCTTTCATTTCATCCTGAATGCTCCCAGGAATGCATTAAAGCTCAGGTACTGTGTGTGTGTGTGTGTGTGTGTGTGTGTGTGTGTGTGTGTGTGTGTGTGTGTGTGTGTGTGTGTGTGTGTGTGTGTGTGTGTGTGTGTGTGTGTGTGTGTGTGTGTGTGTGTGTGTGTGTGTGTGTGTGTGTGTGTGTGTGAGTGTGTGAGAACAATGTATTTAAGTGTCACTCCACAACGATACAATAATACAAAATACAGATTTTATTTTCCCAACCACATTGTGGACCACTTACATGGAGTTTTGACACATGAAAAAGCATCATGGTATATACATGGTACAGGTGTCAATACATTACATCTATACACATGCGTGAACAAAAAAGTACAGTGTGTTCGCTAACCTCTGCTCTGCAGCAGTCTGTGCTAGTTCTAATTTGTGTGTATGTGATGTGCCGTAGTCCTCTCACCTTCATGTATGGAGGTAGCATCACCTTTTAGATATCGACTTATGTATCTTTTCATTTAATGGTGCCAAATGTATTTTCCTGTAGCTATATTATTAGGACAAGAATTGGAAAAGCAATTGTGGTTGTATAGAGATTCACAATTTCACATCTGAAAATGAGGCTCCTCTCCACTGATATGTTGCAATACCCATTAAACAGCAATATGGAATATGGTTGTAATCCGTGTGCACATGATAACTAGGATTGCTGCACCGCTTAATGATTATAAACTGAGGTAATGAGCGCAATTTATCTGTTGGACGAACATCGAATCTCAACCGCTGAACCAACGTTAAAGTGATGTTCAAGGTGGTCTAATCAGGCCTCCCGAGTGGAGCAGCGGTGTAAGGCACAGGCCTGGGTTAGATCCCGGGCTGTGTCGCAGCCGGCCGTGCCCAGGAGACCAACGGGGCGGCGCACAGTTGGCCCAACGCTGGTTTGGCCGGCCGGCCGGGATGTCCTTGTCCCTTCGCGCTCTCGCGACTCCTGTGGCAGGCCGGGTGCATGCACTCTGACACGGTCACCGGTTGTACGGTATTTCCTCCAACACATTGGTGCGGCTGGCTTCCAGGTTAAGCGAGTAGTGTGTCACGAAGCAGTGTTGCTAGGCAGAGTTGTGTTTCGGTGGATGCATGGCTCTCGACCTTCGCCTGCAGAGATGGGACAAGACTGTAACTACTAATTGGATATCACAAAATTGGTGTTACTTTTTCCTGGGTTTAGACAAAATCATGAACCAAACCAGTAAGCGTGTTTTAATCGATGTGTGATTGGGTTGAGGTTTTTCCCGTTTTTATGTGTGAACATTGCTGTGTTGACTACCATGAGTTGAGTAGCCTACACGACTATTCGTTCTTGCATAGTAAAATTCTTTAGTGAAGAAGTGAGTCCATTTGAATTCAATCTCTTTTTGACAGCATCCCTTTGATTTAAACAAAACTTTCCATACATGTTTGCCCATGGTCAGAAAGTTACTTTTTTGATATTTTTTTGAACATTCAGGAGATAAAGGTGCTCAAAGTTGACCCATTTTGGATAAACAGGGTGAATATCATTTAAAAGATTAGTATTAAATTGGCATTTTTAAACCTTTAACGTCTATCTAAAAATACATAAACATATTATCATATGTTGTAGCTTAGACCCTATTTCATGTGAGGTTTTGTGTTCCTGCCATCTGTTTAGAGACAACATGCTTTTGAATACAGGACTGGTGTCATTTTAATCATAGAAATAGAACTCATAGATTTGACCTATCCTCTCAGACCACTACACAGACCTAGACTACACTACACTATCCCCTCATACACTATTTTAGATGTTCATTGAATTGACATTTATCGTCTAAATATTACCAAAAAGATCCACCCACCATCGAATGTCAACTTAAATATTGTATATTATATTATCCATATTTCTATGATTTCAATAGGTTTACTGTTGAGGATTGGCAGTATAATTTAAAACAGATATTCCCATTTATTTTTAGTAAATTTATCCGCCAAAACATGACACCCACCCTGTATTCAAGATCATGTTGTCTTAACCAATGGCGGGCACAACACAAAATGTGTATCTGGGCGGGGGTTCTTTTTTTTTTTTTTTTGATAAAGGTCATTTTATATTTTTATAAAATCACCAGAAAATACATTTTCGGGATGGAAAAACCATATAAATACAATGAATATAATGGATTTGGAACCTCTAACCCTGTCAATAGATAAGGTAAAGGGGTCAATGAAACATAGACGGTTCCCTTGACCAGATTGGTGCACATTCAACAAATCTGATCTAACAAAGTGGATATTCGTCATCCATCATGATTCATGGATTGTAACAGGGCCACAATGGGGTTACTTAAATCCGATTTGGATATATTTATTTTCGCTGCTTAACATTTAGGTTTCCATTTTCAGGTGTAGAAGAAGGGACTGCTAAATGCTAACTTTTGTTCATATAAGCCGGTTTATAGCTCACACACAGAAATCGGTAGTGGTAGTCAGCCGTTTTTAACTGTAATGCAGTTGATTGGTGACTGACACGAACATGTGTTGGGGTTGACATTCATACAAGCATTAAACTACATTTTTCTTTACCTCAACATAGCAAAAGTATTTTGCACTGAGGGGACATGAGGTAATTTGGGATCTTTCGAATGGCCCTTTCCCCCACACATTTCCATGGCAATTCCATTGTTTTGGTCAAGTTCGATTCACCTCTTTACCGCATCCATATACAGTTCCAGTCAAAGGTTTTATGATACCTACTCATTCCAGGGGTTATCTTTATTTTTTACTATTTTCTACATTTTAGAATTATACTGAAGATAACGAAACTATGAAATAACACTCTTGGCATTCTCTCAACCAGCTTCACCTGGAATGCTTTTCCAACAGTCTTGGAGGTCCCACATATACTGAGCACTTGTTAGCTGCTTTTCCATCACTCTGCGGTCCAATTCATCCCAAACCATCTCAATTGGGTTGAGGTCAGGTGATCTGATGCAGCACTCCAGCAAGGTTTTAACCAATCAGCATTCAGGATTAGAGCCACCTGTTGTATAAATGGCCAATTACACCACGGCTAACGTGAAGTGCCTGGCTACAGCCCTTAGCCTGGCCATATACCACTCACCCCTGAGGTGCCTTACTGCTTTTGTAAACGGGTTGCCAACACAGTTGGCAAGGAACTAAACATCTAAATTGAAAATGAATGTTGCTTTAATTAATTAATTAATTAACAAATACATTCCCGCCAGAAAAAAGTAGTCCGGACAAAAGTCTCATTGCTAGACTGGTTGCTATGCAACAACTACAGGCTAGCTTTCATGCTTACATTAAATGTATGCAAACACCGAGCATTGGCGCCACTTTTAGAGTGACTAACACATGGCAATTATTTATTCATGTTGATCTGAATGCTGCCATTTATTGTGCACAAGTGAAAAAATGGTCCCATGTTATCATTTGTTGTTGGCTTGCCCATGTTATCGCTTGTTGGCTCCATGCTGCTGGAAATGAATGCCGTTCTTTTAACTGGGGGAGCTGCTGCTGTGTTGTCAGAGAGAATAGTGATCCACCGCTTCCAGATTTGGCCTCCAGTAACTTTGAAGGGAGGTTTCGAATCTGTGTCCTCTGACAGACAGTATTTATCGTACCTCTGTCTCCTGCCTCTGTCACCCGACAGTTTCTGGATCATGTTGATTCGAAAGCAGTGGTTTGTAAATCTGCGACGGGCCAGCTCTTTTGCAGCATTTCTGTGAGGATGTTAATTTCCCATTGGCATTTTTGTGTACCTGAAACATAAGACATTAGCTAATAGTTAGGATAATAGTTAGGCCTACATAGCAACCTGTTATATTGTCAGTGTACATTAGAATGATTTAGCAAGCTAACGTTACATACCATATATAGCCGTTCACTGGTGGGCAGCTTTATCGCACCCCTCTTCCCTCAACGTTTTAATTACGCCGACAGACACGTTGTTGCTCGTTGTGAATTCGGTGTCCTTCTGTATGCTCCATGCCAAACTGAGAGGGGGGTCGTTGATATGTCTGTTCAAGTCCAGCATAGCTGCTAATCCCATATTCTTCGGCATTCATGTTTCTCACGGAACCATACAAGTCCCGTAGAATGACGTTCAGCTCAGTGTATATGTTGTATTCCCAAACTCACAATGTATCCCTTTTTCTGCACATCAGTCAGTGAAGCAGGTTAAGTGCCCACATTGTTTGTTTCACAATATTATTTTCGTTTCGGTTTCTCAAGTTAATCTAAATGCTTATTTTGTACATCGGCATGTCAAACTATTGTTTATGTATCCATTTTATCGAGGTGAAAAGGCATCTTATTTATTTTATTGGTATTTTATTTATTTATTTATTTTATTTATTTATTTTTATTTTACCTTTATTTAACCAGGCAAGTCAGTTAAGAACACATTCTTATTTTCAATAACGGCCTGGGAACAGTGCCTGTTCACTGCCTGTTCAGGGGCAGAATGACAGATTTGTACCTTGTCAGCTCGGGGGTTTGAACTCGCAACCTTCCGGTTACTAGTCCAACGCTCGAACCACTAGGCTAGGTCTCACATACACGCGACTGAATGTTGTTTTTGCCAATCAGTATCCAAACTACCCGGTTTATAAATGTTGTTATTACGTTTGCGCAAAATAACACAGCATTAGCCATAGCAAAATTGAGAGTTGCAGGAAATTAGCTTTAAAACAGCAACATTTTCTCTCAGGTCCGTGCCAAAAAGTGTAGAATTACAGAAAATGTGCTTTAAAACTGCAAACATTTCTCACAGCACCATGGAGAAATGTGTATAATTGCAGGAAGTTAGCTTAATAATGAAAAGATGTCTCTACACTGCAAAAATTGTTCTCTAAAATTCAGCCACTTTGACTGGCTGACCACGCCCAATGCCATGCCTGAGCCCTTTTTTGATCAATAAACAACCCTGATATCAATCTCAGCCGTTCATGTTTTCCAGTGATGTACATGGATGTCTCATGGTATGGTGGGGTATGCAAAATGGGTCAACTTTGAGCACCTTTTATCTCGTGAATGTTTTCGCGTCCTGGTCCAAAAAGTCACTTTCTGAGCACATCTACAATGGGAAAATATGTATGTAGGGTTTTGTTCAAATCAAAAGGGATGCTGTCAAAAAGCGATTGAAATTTACATTTACATTTAAGTCATTTAGCAGACGCTCTTATCCAGAGCGACTTACAAATTGGTGCATTCACCTTATGACATCCAGTAGATGCGAGCTTCAACTGGAAGCCAGTGGAGAGAGCGGAGGAGCGGGGTGACGTGAGAGAACTTGGGAAGGTTGAACACCAGACGGGCTGCGGCGTTCTGGATGAGTTGTAGGGGTTTAATGGCACAGGCAGGGAGCCCAGCCAACAGCGAGTTGCAGTAATCCAGACGGGAGATGACAAGTGCCTGGATTAGGACCTGCGCCGCTTCCTGTGTGAGGCAGGGTCGTACTCTGCGGATGTTGTAGAGCATGAACCTACAGGAACGGGCCACCGCCTTGATGTTAGTTGAGAACGACAGGGTGTTGTCCAGGATCACGCCAAGGTTCTTAGCGCTCTGGAAGGAGGACACAATGGAGTTGTCAACCGTGATGGCGAGATCATGGAACGGGCAGAAATCAAATGGATTTACCCAGAATAGTGTTTGTGTTACCCTATTAGCTGGCTATTGCTTTAGATTGAATACCACTCCTTAAATGTAGTACGCTCACATACTCTTATCAGATGTTCTGATACTCCAGTATTCTCATGTCCCGATTTGACTCAAGGACGCTGCTGGCTCCGGACAAAATCAGATTAGAGATGGTGGAGAAAAAAATAGGAGTGCTAGGTGAACATTCAGTTCAGAGTTGAGCACAAGATGAATGAGAGCGAGAGAGGAGTCAGACGAACATGTCAGACAGACGCGCCCGTGGAAAAGCAGGGGTCCTATTTTTAGAGCTGTCCTTTGTGGTGGCCTGTTCTGCTGTGCCTGGGTTCAACTGCTGCACGGATACAAAAGCCCCAGGTTAAAAGGATTTACACAACATCATAGAGACACACAGAGACCGATCCAAGCACTTGCTTCTGTAATGACCGACCTGGGAGAACACATCTTCGTTTTCTTTTTTGCCTGCTATGTAAGCAAGTTATGTAGCCTACATTTGTAATATTTTTGCATATAAAATGTTGTCCTGAACATGGACTGATTTGGCAATTCCCTCATCACTGACTGTTGGTAAGAGTTTGAATTTCCAAAACAACCGTGTTGAGTACTATGCTTACATGGTCATATTATGCCATCTAATTTCCCCCACTCTCCCATGTCTCTGTCAACATTGGATGATGACTTCAGCATTGTGCCTGGTTGTGACTTTCTGTGTACTCTTCCACTCCTTACTTACAATCTGTACTCTTCCACTCCTTACTTACAATCCCATCTAGTCAGTCAATCACACACACTGGCTCACAGTTTTGCCTGCAAAGATGAAATGTTATGCAGCCAATGTAATGGGGAGGTTGAATATTCTGTGGTGTTCACCAAGCCACTTTCATTTCCAGGCTTAAACACTTTAACTGCTCATCTTGTTATTTCATATACCTTATTTTACATTGCACAATGCTCAGACCCACTTTCATATGTTCCAATGGCCATCAATCATACAGTTTGCAGACCGAGTGTATCGGTTAAGACTGAACACCTCACTATGGCCCTGACACACATATTAATACAGGGGCATTTCCACCTATTCTCCAGGGCCCGGTTTCCCAATAGCAATGTAACTTAGGCTTACGACTCTTTTAACGATGCGTCGTTACTACAACGGCCGAAGATGTAACATCCATTTCCCCGTCAGAGAACGTTCGCTAAGTGCATCGTTGGAGCCTGTGTCGATACTCATCGGATGGGAAAAAAGGAAGCGCAGCTGTTCCGATCAGCTTTCAACACTCAAATGTTAACTTAACATTAGAATTATTCCATAATACTGTAGATCATTCAGCTCCTAGAGAGATATCACCAATATGGCTGCAGATATTGAGGCAGCTTATTCTAATGCTTATACTGTATAATAATGCACTAAATAAAAATATTTGACACATTGTTGTTACACATCATGAAATACTGTACGTACAGAACCAGTCGAAACTTTGGACACCACATCATTCCAGGTTTGATTTGTTTTAATACATTGTACATAATACAATAATAGTGAAGACTAGGAAATCAAAACTAGGAAATAACAGATGTGGAATCATGTACTAACCAAAAACAGTGTTAAACAAAATAAAAAATATATTTTACAGCCACCCTTTGCCTTGATGACAGCTTTGCACACTCTTGACATTCTCTCAACCAGCTTCGCCTGGAAAACTTTTCCAACAGTCTTGAAGGAGTTCCCACATGTTGAGCGATTTGTATTTTGAAATTTGTGAAACGCAATCAGACAGCCACAATCAATCGGAGAACATAGCTGACGTTTTATGTAATCCTAACCAATTGGGTTTCTGTTTGTTTCTTTGAGTTGTTTGTAACTTATATTTTAACTTATTTTGTACATACTATTGCTGCTACCGTCTCTTATGACCGAAAACAACTTCTGGACATCATAACTGCGTTTTCTCACCACGGACTGGCAGAATCCTTTTTTTTCCTTTAACGACCCCAATGTGAATGATATACTGCCTTCCCGGGAACCTCCCCCCACAGTGACCGTATGTACTGTACATACCCCAACCAGGAGTCATGGATTACAGGCAACATCCGCACTGAGCTAAAGGGTAGAGCTGCTGCTTTCAAGGAGTGGGACTCTAATGCGGACGCTTATAAGAAATCTCACAATGCCCACTGACGAACCATCAACAGGCAAAGCATCAATACAGGACAAAGATTGACTCGTACTAAACCGTCTCCGGTGCTCGTCGGATGTGGCAGGGCTTGCAAACTATTACAGACTACAAAATGGAAGCACAGCCGCAAGCTTCCCAGTGGCACGAGCCTACCAGATGAGCTAAATTACTTATATGCTCGCTTTGAGGCAAATTAAACTGAAACATGCATGAGAGCACCTGCTGTTCCTGAAGACTGTGTGATCACGCTCTCCTCAGCCAATGTTAGTAAGCCATTTAAACAGGTCAACACTCACAAGGCTGCAGGGGCAGGCAGATTACCAGGACGTGTACTGCGAGCATGCGCTGACCAACTGACAAATGTCTTCACTGAAATTTTCAACCTCTCCCTGTCCGAGTCTGTAATACCAACATGTTTCAAGCAGACCACCATAGTCCCTGTGCCCAAGAACACTAAGGTAACCTGCCTAAATGACTACTGAACCTGTAGCATTCACATCTGTAGCCATGAAGTTCTTTGAAAGGCTGGTCATGGCTCACATCAACAGCCATTATCCCAGAAACCCTATACCCACTCCAATTTGCATACCGCCCCAAAGGATCCACAGATGATGAAATCTCTATTGCACTCCACACCACCCTTTCCCACCTGGACAAAATGAATACCTACGTGAGAATGCTACTCATTGACAACAGCTCAGCATTCCACACCATAGTGGCCTCAAAGCTCATCAATAAGCTAAGGACCCTGGGACTAAACACCTCCCTCTACAACTGGACTTCCTGACGGGCTACCTCCAGGTGGTAAGGGTAGGTAACAAAGCATCTGCCACGCTGATCCTAAACACAGGGGCTCCTCAGGGGTGCATGCTCAGTCCCCTCCTGTACATCCTGTTCATTCATAACTGCACGGCCAGGCACGACTCCAACACCATTAAGTTTGCCGATGACACATTTACATTACGTTTAAGTCATTTAGCAGACGCTCTTATCCAGAGCGACTTACAAATTGATGCATTCACCTTATGCCTACCAGAGGAACATCCACTTTACAATAGTGCATCTAAATCTTTTAAGGGGGGTGAGAAGGATTACTTTATCCTATCCTAGGTATTCCTTAAAGAGGTGGGGTTTCAGGTGTCTCCGGAAGGTGGTGATTGACTCCGCTGTCCTGGCGTCGTGAGGGAGTGTGTTCCACCATTGGGGAGCCAGAGCAGCGAACAGTTTTGACTGGGCTGAGCGGGAACTGTACTTCCTCAGTGGTAGGGAGGCGAGCAGGCCAGAGGTGGATGAACGCAGTGCCCTTGTTTGGGTGTAGGGCCTGATCAGAGCCTGGAGGTACTGAGGTGCCGTTCCCCTCACAGCTCCGTAGGCAAGCACCATGGTCTTGTAGCGGATGCGAGCTTCAACTGGAAGCCAGTGGAGAGAGCGGAGGAGCGGGGTGACGTGAGAGAACTTGGGAAGGTTGAACACCAGACGGGCTGCGGCGTTCTGGATGAGTTGTAGGGTTTAATGGCACAGGCAGGGAGCCCAGCCAACAGCGAGTTGCAGTAATCCAGACGGGAGATGACAAGTGCCTGGATTAGGACCTGCGCCGCTTCCTGTGTGAGGCAGGGTCGTACTCTGCGGATGTTGTAGAGCATGAACCTACAGGAACGGGCCACGGCCTTGATGTTAGTTGAGAACGACAGGGTGTTGTCCAGGATCACGCCAAGGTTCTTAGCGCTCTGGGAGGAGGACACAATGGAGTTGTCAACCGTGATGGCGAGATCATGGAACGGGCAGTCCTTCCCCGGGAGGAAGAGCAGCTCCGTCTTGCCGAGGTTCAGCTTGAGGTGGTGATCCGTCATCCACACTGATATGTCTGCCAGACATGCAGAGATGCGATTCGCCACCTGGTCATCAGAAGGGGGAAAGGAGAAGATTAATTGTGTGTCGTCTGCATAGCAATGATAGGAGAGACCATGTGAGGTTATGACAGAGCCAAGTGACTTGGTGTATAGCGAGAATAGGAGAGGGCCTAGAACAGAGCCCTGGGGACACCAGTGGTGAGAGCGCGTGGTGAGGAGACAGATTCTCGCCACGCCACCTGGTAGGAGCGACCTGTCAGGTAGGACGCAATCCAAGCGTGGCCGCGCCGGAGATGCCCAACTCGGAGAGGGTGGAGAGGAGGATCTGATGGTTCACAGTATCGAAGGCAGCCGATAGGTCTAGAAGGATGAGAGCAGAGGAGAGAGAGTTAGCTTTAGCAGTGCGGAGCGCCTCCGTGATACAGAGAAGAGCAGTCTCAGTTGAATGACTAGTCTTGAAACCTGACTGATTTGGATCAAGAAGGTCATTCTGAGAGAGATAGCGGGAGAGCTGGCCAAGGACAGCACGTTCAAGAGTTTTGGAGAGAAAAGAAAGAAGGGATACTGGTCTGTAGTTGTTGACATCGGAGGGATCGAGTGTAGGTTTTTTCAGAAGGGGTGCAACTCTCGCTCTCTTGAAGACGGAAGGGACGTAGCCAGCGGTCAAGGATGAGTTGATGAGCGAGGTGAGGTAAGGGAGAAGGTCTCCGGAAATGGTCTGGAGAAGAGAGGAGGGGATAGGGTCGAGCGGGCAGGTGGTTGGGCGGCCGGCCGTCACAAGAGGCGAGATTTCATCTGGAGAGAGAGGGAGAAAGAGGTCAGAGCACAGGGTAGGGCAGTGTGAGCAGAACCAGCGGTGTCGTTTGACTTAGCAAACGAGGATCGGATGTCGTCGACCTTCTTTTCAAAATGGTTGACGAAGTCATCTGCAGAGAGGGAGGAGGGGGGGGAGGGGGAGGAGGATTCAGGAGGGAGGGGAAGGTGGCAAAGAGCTTCCTAGGGTTAGAGGCAGATGCTTGGAATTTAGAGTGGTAGAAAGTGGCTTTAGCAGCAGAGACAGAGGCGGAAAATGTAGAGAGGAGGGAGCGAAAGGATGCCAGGTCCGCAGGGAGGCGAGTTTTCCTCCATTTCCGCTCGGCTGCCCGGAGCCCTGTTCTGTGAGCTCGCAATGAGTCGTCGAGCCACGGAGCAGGAGGGGAGGACCGAGCCGGCCTGGAAGATAGGGGACATAGAGAGTCAAAGGATGCAGAAAGGGAGGAGAGGAGGGTTGAGGAGGCAGAATCAGGAGATAGGTTGGAGAAGGTTTGAGCAGAGGGAAGAGATGATAGGATGGAAGAGGAGAGAGTAGCGGGGAGAGAGAGCGAAGGTTGGGACGGCGCGATACCATCCGAGTAGGGGCAGTGTGGGAAGTGTTGGATGAGAGCGAGAGGGAAAAGGATGCAAGGTAGTGGTCGGAGACTTGGAGGGGAGTTGCAATGAGGTTAGTGGAAGAACAGCATCTAGTAAAGATGAGGTCGAGCGTATTGCCTGCCTTGTGAGTAGGGGGGGAAGGTGAGAGGGTGAGGTCAAAAGAGGAAAGGAGTGGAAAGAAGGAGGCAGAGAGGAATGAGTCAAAGGTAGACGTGGGGAGGTTAAAGTCGCCCAGAACTGTGAGAGGTGAGCCGTCCTCAGGAAAGGAGCTTATCAAGACATCAAGCTCATTGATGAACTCTCCGAGGGGACCTGGAGGGCACAACAGTGGTAGGCCCGATCACCGACAACGACGAGACCTGGCAATGTGGTGCCAGGACAACAACCTCTCCCTCAACAAAGGAGATGATTGTGAACTACAGGAAAGGGGAGGACCATGCACGCCCCCATTCTCATTGACGGGGCTGTAGTGGAGCAGGTTGAGAGCTTCAAGTTCCTTGGAGTCCACATCACCAATTAACTAAGGTGGTCCAAGCACACCAAAACAGTTGAGAAGAGGGCACGACAAAATCTATTCCCCCTCAGGGAACTGAAAAGATTTTACACGGGTCCTCAGATCCTCAAAAGTTTCTACAGCTGCACCATCGAGAGCATTGCATCACTGCCTGGTTTGGAAACTGCTCGGCCTCCGACTGCATGGCACTACAGAGGGTACATCACTGGAGTCAGGCTTTCTGCCATCCAGGAACTCTACACCAGGCAGTGTTCTCTCTGCTATCGCACGGCAAGCTGTACCGGAGTGCCAAGTCCAGGTCCAAGAGGTTCCTATAAACCGCTTCTACCCCCAAGCCATAAGACTCCTGACCATCTAATCAAATGGCTACCCAGACGAGTTGCATTGCGCCCCCGCCCCTCTTTTACACCGCTGCTACTCTCTATTGTTATCATCTATGCATAGTCAATTTAATAACTCTACCTACATGTAAAATTGAAGTCGGAAGTTTACATGCACCTAAGTACATTTAAACTCAGTTTTTCACAATTCCTGACATTTAATCCTAGTATAAATGTCCTGACTTAGGTCAGTTAAGGTCACCATTTTGTTTTAAGAATGTGAAATGTCAGAATAATAGTGGAGAGAATGATTGATTTATTTCAGTGTTTCTTCCTTTCATCACATTCCCAGTAGGTCAGAAGTTTACATACACTCGATTACTATTTGGTAGCATTGCCTTTAAATTGTTTAACTTGGGTCAACATTTTGAGTAGCCTTTGACACGCTTCCCACAATAAGTTGGGTGCTCGTGCACACTTTTTCTGTTCTGCCCGCTCATTTTCTATAGGATTGAGTTGAGGGCTTTGTGATGGCCACTCCAATACCTTGACTTTGTTGTCCTTGAGCCATTTTACCACAACTTTGGAAGTATACCTGGGGTCATTTTCCATTTGGAAGTCCCATTTGCGACCAAGCTTTAACTTCCTGACTGATGTCTTGATGTTGCTTCAATATATGCACATTTCCTGCCTCATGATACCATCTAGTTTGTGAAGTGCAGCAGTCCCTCCTGCAGCAAAGCCCCATAACATGATGCTCCCACCCCCGTGCTTCACGGTTGGGATGGTGTTCTTTGGCTTGCAAGCCTCCCCCTTTTTCCTCTAAACATAAGGATGGTCATTATGGCCAAACAGTTCTATATTTGTTTCATCAGACCACCAGAGGACATTTCTCCAAAAATTATGATCTTTGTCCCCATGTGCTGTTGCAAACCGTAGTCTGGCTTTCTTATGGCGGTTTTGAAGCAGTGGCTTCTTCCTTGCTGAGCGGCCTTTCAAGTTATGTCGATATATGACTTGTTTTACTGTGGATATGGATACTTTGGTACCTGTTTCCTCCAGCATCTTCACAAGGTCCTTTGCTGTTATTCTGGGATTGATTTGCACTTTTCGCACCAAAATATGTTAATCTCTAGGAGACAGAATGCTTCTCCTTCCTGAGCGGTATTTAAAAAAAACACATTTATTTGATTTTATTTCACCGTTATTTAACCAGGTAGGCTAGTTGAGAACAAGTTCTCATTTGCAACTGCTACCTGGCCAAGATAAAGCATAGCAGTGTGAACAGACAACACAGAATTACACATGGAGTAAACAATTAACAAGTCAATAACACAGTAGAAAAAAAGGGAGTCTATATACATTGTGTGCAAAAGGCATGAGGAGGTAGGTGAATAATTACAATATTGCAGATTAACACTGGAGTGATAAATGATCAGATGGTCATGTACAGGTAGAGATATTGGTGTGCAAAAGAGCAGAAAAGTAAATAAATAAAAACAGTATGGGGATGAGGTAGGTAAAAATGGGTGGGCTATTTACCGATAGACTATGTACAGCTGCAGCGATCGGTTAGCTGCTCAGATAGCAGATGTTTGAAGTTGGTGAGGGAGATAAGTCTCCAACTTGAGCGATTTTTGCAATTCGTTCCAGTCACAGGCAACAGAGAACTGAAACGAAAGGCGGCCAAATGATGGCTGCGTGGTCCCATGGTGTTTATACTTGCGTACTATTGTTTGTACAGATGACCGTGGTACCTTCAGGCGTTTGGACATTTCTCCCAAGGATGAACCAGACTTGTGGAGGTCTACAACTTTTTTTCTGAGGTCTTGGCTGATTTCTTTTGATTTTCCCATGATGTGAAGCAAGGAGGCACTGAGGTTGAAGGTAGGCATTGAAATACATCCACAGGTACACCTCCAATTGACTCAAATGATGTCAATTAGCCTATCAGAAGCTTCTAAACCCATTGGCATCATTTTCTGGAATTTTCCAAGCTGTTTAAAGGCACAGTCAACTTAGTGTATGTAAACTTCTGAATATTTATAAATACTCTGTCTGTAAACGATTGTTGGAAAAATGACTTAGATTCACAATCTTTTTCTCCTTGATACAGTGGCTTTGTGGAAAATACTTGGTTTTTTAAATTGCCGCATTCTGTTGTCCTAATTTTCTTGTTTTCCTTTGGTTCATCGCATGCAGTTGTGCTAGTAATAAAACTAACTGTAAAATGCTTCTTTTTTTTTATCTGACGACATCACTCTTGCTTTTATGTGCTTGTTGTCTGCCTACAGCGTGCACCTGTGTATGTCCATGCACATATGTGTGAGTTTGCTTTTGTCTTCCCTACCGTGGTAATGAACTTTGTACGACCCTAATGCTATGCATCCCGAACCCATAATGTTTCGAACAAACTTATAGCCACAGTGGTTAGCAGAGAACATTACAAATGGCTAGTGTCTAGCCTTTCTTGACCCCTCGAATGAATCTGAATCCATTAATGTTACGCACCGCTAGCATTGTTACATCAGTGTTCCAATCAAGTAAAATCAATGCGCCCTTGCCTTTCCTTTGCATTTAGATTGAAGTTGTTCAGCAGAATGCCAACCCCATAGTCTATATCTGAAATGGCCCCTTATTCCTTAAATAGCACCCTATGGGCCCTGGTCGAAAGTAGTGCACTATATATGGAATGGGATGCTATTTGGAACGGAGCCATAGTCTCGTTGTCACTGGAAAGCATTAGAGTGCGACCAAGAGTGTCTGGTTGTGGTCCCCAGACACGACCCCAACAACAACCCCCACTGCCCCACCCATTGCCGTGGTGATGTAATGACATAATGATGTCCCGGTCCCTTGACTATTGTTGCCAGCAATGCTAATGACACCGTCATCAGCACCAGAAGCAAACACCTGAGCTTGTTTTGGTGATGCATTACATCATCGCCCGGGGCCTAGAGAGGGTGATGGGAATGATGTCACAGTGGGTATTCTCATGTTCCGTCGGATGGAGGCCAGCCGGCTGATAATAAATGCTGCAACCCCTGGTTTTGAGGCATTGTCTCTATTAACGCAGTAGTTATACGGTGTATACGTGAGCAAATAGCCCCCTCAAGCACGACTCAATGTGTAAATGTGGTGTTTACTATTCCATTGACCCACATTTGATCTGCATCAGAGAGCCATATATAGATGGACTGTACATACGCATGTTCAGTAGTTGTTGTTTTCCTATCCAACACTGCAATAACAAGAATCACTATAGGTCACTTTGCCCACCACATCCAAGGCCAATGTAAGGATGGTGTAAACAGAAGTTGCATATCTGAAGACTGGCAGCACTGGCAACACATACACTATATATACAAACGTATGTGGACACCCCTTCATATTAGTTGATTTGGCTACACCCGTTGCTGACAGGTGTATAAAATTGAGCACACAGCCATGCAATTTCCATTGACCGTAGAATGGCCGCAAAATGGTAGGCCAGACAAACTCACAGAATGGGACCACCGAGTGCTGAAGCGCGTAACAATTGTCTGTTCTCGGTTGCAACTTCAGAACAATAACTGTTTGTCGGGAGCTTCATGAAATGGGTTTCCATGGCCAAGCAGCCTCTCACAAGTCTAAGATCACCACAATGCCAAATTTCGGCTGGAGTGGTGTAAAGCTCACCCCGATTGGACTCTGGGGCAGTGAAAAAGCGTTCTCTGGAGTGATCTGGCAGTCTGACGGACTAATCTGGGATTGGCAGATGCCAGGAAAATGCTACCTGCCCCAATACATAGTGTCAATTTTAAAGTTTGGTGCAGGACGCATAATGGTTTGGGGCTGTTTTTCATGGTTCGGGCTAGGCCATTTGGTGCCATTGAAGGGAAATCTTAACACTACAGCATACAGCAGACGTTCTGTGTTTCCAACTTTGTGGCAACAGTTTGGGGAAGGCCCTTTCCTGTTTTAGCATGACAATGCTCCAGTGCACAAAGTGAGGTACATACAGAAATGGTTTGTGGATCTGTGTGGAAGAACTTGACTGGCCTGCACAGAACCCTGACCTCAACCCCATCGGACACCTATGGGATGAATTCTACCGCCGACTGCGAGCCAGGCCTAATCGCCCAACATCAGTGCCCTACCTCACCAATGCTCTTGTGGCTGAATGGAAGCAAGTATCCGCAGCAATATTCCAACATCTAGTGGATAGCCTTCCCAGAAGTGTGGAGGCTGTATATGAGCAAAGTGGGGACCAACTCCATATTAATGCCCATGATTTTGAAATTAGATGTTCGACGAGCATACTTTTGGTCGTGTAGTGTATTTTGTTAGTGTAACAAAGCTATGTCTCTTTGACGGTCATTGTAGGAACACTGCTGGGTTTTCCTATTTGCCCGTTGGGGCTTTGATTCTCATTTGGCAGTATATTATTGTGCCATTTCAAGATAATAATATCAGCTCCGAGTCACTCGGCTGCCTATTGTTCATCGTTTTGGTTTGTGTCCTTAATGGCACCCTATTCCCTATATAGTGCACTACTTTTGACCAGGACCCAGAGTGACTGTATGGAATAGGGTGCCATTTGGGACGCAGTCTTGCATTGCCCTTTAAGCCCTTGTTCGCTGTGCCTTCGTCATTTTAAAGCGCTGTTCTTCTCATATCTCAGTGTCCGTCACCAAGCCTGGCCCGCTGGCCTCATATCTGACCCTTTGTGTTGCCAATAACCAGAATCCCCTAAGGGAGCTGGCGACTGTTTGGCCCACCAAGTATTCCCACTCATAATAGAGAGATATACAGTATGTGATTGTGTGCAAATGTAAGCGTGTTTTAAGATGATGTTTTAATCAAATATTATATCCATTTGGGCTTCTTGCAGTCCATTTGTAGTCTACAAATTATTTGTAATTATGTTCTGGCCCCCTGATCATCCATTCAAGACAAAATCGGCCCACGGCTGAATCTAGTTGTTGATCCCTGCCCTAGGGGAATGGGCATCCCCTGTGTGTGTGTGTGTGTGTGTGTGTGTGTGTGTGTGTGTGTGTGTGTGTGTGTGTGTGTGTGTGTGTGTGTGTGTGTGTGTGTATGTATGTATGTATGTATGTATGTATAGATCAGGGGGCCAGAACATAATTACAAATAATATATATATATACATATATTGTGAAGTGTGGTTACAGTGTGTGTGTGCTTGCGTGTCAGGATTTGATAGATCCTTCAGCCCCGTCTATGATGTGATACCACAGCCCATGCTAGATGGGTGCCTTTTCACCAAAGTAGGACGGGGGAGTCGGTGACGAGATGGCTTCTGTCTCTGACACACATGTGTGCCCCCCTCTCTGCGCTCTCTCTGTCTCTCTCTCTCTACTTCCTCCATCTTTCTGTGTCTCTATGCTTCTGTCGCCACAGCAACCACCAAAGGCCCGTGGGGGCGAGTCATGCTCAGTCGCCTTGGTTACTATACTCCAGCCGTTTGACAGTGGTGACATCATTGTTATACTGATTCAAGGAGAACTCTGTTCATCTCCATAGCCATGGTCCTCTTTCATTTTATTACCCACTGTCTTTGCGCAAGTCTTTATCAGGCCCACCTTTTCTCCTCTCTCACTGAAGAGGATGCTCCCCCCTCTCCACCGCCCAGGAAATTGCTTTCCTGGTTCTGTTACCATGCCAACTGGCTGCAGCCGCGGTCCTCTGCTGAAGTGAGTGTGATAATGGCATTACTCTCGCTGGGCTCACCACCTCTCACGAGTATCCTTTTGATTTCTCTCAGCTTTTTGCTCTCCTTTGCGTCCTCTATCTCTCTTTTTTCTCTATCTCGCTGTGTATCTGTTTATCTGTCTCTAGCTAGCCTATTCATCCTCATCCCTCTCATTTTCTCTCCTCTGTCCCTCTATCTCTTTTTAAGCCTTGTAGACTGGGTGAGTAGAACAGCAGGCACCACCGGCTGGACTCTCAGCATCAGTGAGGGCGGTCCCTATTTAAGCCCCCCCCCCCTGTCTCTCCCCAATACACACACTGACACACACACGTCCCCCTGCTTTGGTCCACAAATGAACTGCGAGTAGTGTTAACAAAGCCAGGAGGCTGTGGCTCCTAGGTCTCGGACTAATCTAATGGCGCGTAAAAGCCGAGTGAGCGAGTCTTTGCGTGCACGTAGGCGTGCTTGTGTTTGTGACAGTCAGCCTACCATCGGCAGCGAAAGAGAGCAGAGCAGGGAGGGAGAGGTAGGATGAGGGAGCGAACGTGAGTGAAAGTGGTGTCAGCCATTTTAGCCCCCCCCCCTCCCCCCATTTTTCTGCTTTATTATCCACACACCGGAGCTCACTGGAGGAGGAATCTATCTAATTGGCATCAGCGTAAAAAGAAAGAACGCACGACGCTCGATTGTTTTTCTTTCCCCTCTAACCTTTTTCTCCATCCCTGCGCTGCAAGACAGTAGCGTGCGCTCGGCATTGCAGGCTGGGCTGTTCTCTCGCTGGAGTTAAACCCGGATGCGGGGCTGCTGGTGCGTCTGAAACCGACGCCGGCTTCCTTCAGCATCACCCCCTCACTTCCCAGAGAGAGAGAGAGAGATAGAGAGAGAGAGAGAGAGAGAGAGAGAGAGCCCCGGTAGATAGCCGAGAGAGGGAGGAATTGGAGTAGGACGATGGGGAAGAGGCGCGCTGTAGCATAGAGAGCTAGACCCAGAATGTTACATTTTAGCCCGGCGTATATTGTGTCATTATGAAACCATTAGCAGCAGCAGCCGGTCATGGAGTCCCGAGCCAGCAAGATAAAAACCCGGTAAGTGACGACGTGTGCGTGTATGTTTTGCTCTATGACCCGATGTCTGGATATGATTCGCTATTCTATAGCCAGAAATGGATGGTCATCGGGTTTCTCTCAAACCGCGCTTAGATTAATGAATACGCCGGGCCCAGCCCGCTAGGCTATAGCCGAGCGCCACACAGGAGCCCGTACGCCTTGAATCTCAACCTTATTTATCCGTCAGCCCGGAGTGTTGTAGGCTAGTCACCACGGCCATGTGCTCGCTGTCACACTCCGGTTGCAAGACGGTTGGAATGGTTTATGACGGATGACTCGAGAGTATCTGGGTTCCTCATTAAGTTTTATGTGACACTTACTGCACAATACTTTGAGTGGTTCTTTCTGCGCAACGCGCCCTTATTAAATAAAAGGTTAGCCGACGTCTTGTGCAAATGCAATACAGGTGTCGTAGATCATATTTTTTTGCAAGGGTTGTGTTGAGACGTGCGGTTTGATGGAGGCAGCCTTGTGTGGGCTGCTGTCCATGGTGCTAATAGTGACAGCCAGACTAGAGACAGCGATCATGCAGACATTTGTAGGCTACTGAGTGGTCTGCATATGAGCTGTAAATGAATTGACAGGCTGTCAGCGACCGCTGGCATCACTCAACCCTCCGAAGCTTCGTGCCTATAGCTGTAAATCACAGCGGTAGACGGATTGTGGAGGGTAAATGTACGTCTATGTAGCACACAGATTTAGCCTACTCTCTTTCTTTCTCTCTCGCTCTTTCTCCTCAGCAAGCGAGAAGTATGCAAATATTTATAAGCGAATACGGTGGGAGACGGCAATCAAAGAAGAGTATCATATTTCTGGAGTAGTGGCATCATGCCTGTGACTAATATGGGGAAATTGTAAGCCTATTTAGTGAGGGTATGTGGTTGTCATAGTAGCATGGCTGTTATGAGTTAGTGCATATATTTGTTGACCCTTGTGTGCATCTCTTTCGCGCCCTTCTTATGATGTAAAATTACTGTCCATTTAAAGGCATTGGACAATGCACCATTTGTTTTATATTATATTACAATATGAGTATTAGGTGATTGTCAGCAGCAAAGTTATATTATAATGGATGTCTTTCTTATGTGTTGGTTGGTAAGTGTGTTTTCTGTCACTTGCTCTCTCCCATCTCTTTGCCATGTTGTGTGTGGTGAGTATGTGCTCTGGCTGGGTTTGGTAGAGTGGTATCACAGGAAGGGCGAATATCAGGCCTGTTTAATCGGACACCCAGCCCCAAACCGGCTTTAATCTCTTGATCCACCCGGCTCAGGAACACGAGAAGCCCCCACCGTCTGGGGTGGGGGGGACTCTGGGAATAGCGCCTGCCATATCTGGTCTGCCAACATCGGCATTTTCCCCACCTTCTCTCCAAACCTCAATTTTCCCCCATCTACCTTAGTTAAGTCTCTCTATTAATTCTCCAGGTAGAAGGAATCAATCTAGGTCATCCAAGTCAGTCACAGACCTAGTTTTACGGTTCACTGTATACCGAATCCCCATAAAGGAGGTTGAGCCCTGGCCAGCCCTTCCATCCACATCCACGGGTCTGCCGCCAGAGCGGCAATCTAGGTCATTAGGTCTACAGTGTAATTATAGGAGCGCCACATCTGCTCACCATGGACGGCACAGTGGGGAATGTGGTGTTGTGGGCTCGAGGGTTAGAGGATGCTACTGTTCTAATCCCATCATGACCAGTTGATTTGTCAATATTTGTGGCTACGGCTCAGATTAGGCAAATTGTGCGCTTTGGATGTATTTATTTTTGACCTCGAGATATTGCATGTTAATGATTTGCGCACATTCGTAGAGAGTTTGAGAAATGGTTTCGGTAATGACACATGTACAAATGTATAGCGATTAGCATCCTAGCAGCAACGGTGATTTAGAATAGTTTAGCGAGCCGTGTTGATGTTGTTAGCAGAACTGAACTCAGAACTGGCCATGCCAGTGAACTGGGGTGGGGGGGTATAGCCAGTTGCTTTAGGGTCAGGGTCTAGCCATTTGCTTTATTGTGGGGGGACAGCCTGGATATTGCTATTGACATGTGGATATCGACCATGTGTGTACAACTCCCAACCTCTGGTCGCCCATTTGGTTTTTGATAAACCTCCCATTGCGTCATGTTCAGGGTTGTTTTCTGTTTGTCCCCCATGCCATGCACTTCTACATCATGATGGAATCTGCAATCTGCTTCACCAAACATTCAAAATGCAGGCCATCTCAGACTAGCCTATAGGCAGCATTGATTTTTGCGACCAATGTTTTCTTGAAACGAAAGAATACAATACAAAAATACATTGCCTCTTGTTCTATATAGTGCCATTGAATGCCAATGCTGTTCAATGCAGACTTCAATACAGTCTGCAATTGTAGTCCATGTGTACCATTTGGAACACAACTTGGTGTCCAGTCATATAAGACGGTAACATTTCCACTTAATATATAGTGCCAAGGAATGTCATTCAGTTTGTTCAATGCAGACTGCAAATGTATACGATCTTTATAATTGTAACACAATTCAGGGTCCACTAATAATCTCTGCCCACTTTGCTGGAGGGGGTTCAGATTAGGAGATGGGGGAGAGGGGCTCTACCAGCCTGGGGGGGCTTGTGGCCTGGTCCTGGCTCTAGCACCCCTGATGAACCATTTGGTTCTGTGCACCGAGCAGGTTAATGAAATGTGATTGCAGTCTTTGATACGCTGTAATGACATCACATTCACAGTTGTATTGGGGTGTGAATGTGTTGGGGTGTGGGCTAGCTTTTTTGCTCTGTGTTACACACACACACACACACACACACACACACACACACACACACACACACACACACACACACACACACTTCACAGCATGATTAGTTGCCCCAAGTTAATTAATGTTTCAAAGTGTGACTTTACAAGTCATTGCTGTTCTTCACCAACTCTTTTTCAATACCGTGACATGGTTTAGTATCTACTACAGTTCTGTGGTGGATCCTGTCCAAAAAATGTATATAGCCTAATAGAAGTAAAGAATATTGAGGAGTGACTTCTTAACCAAAGACATTCACCATAGAATATGGAGAATTTGGAAGTGTTAATTCCAGGAGCAGAACAGTCATCACTTTTCCAACCCTTTTAAAAGCTGTTGATTAAGTCATTCAAACCAATGTTAATAACGCTCCTCGTCAGCCTCACTCTCTATCCCGACACAGATTTGTACCTGCGCGCGTATATTTGGTGGTGCTGAATAGCATGGTTAGGTGTATAGGTCTAATATCTGGATCAGTACTATTTTCCTGTTCTAGTTTGTATTCAAATTTCTTACCTGAAGCGCTGCCAATGTTCTGCTTTTCACATTTTCTTTCCGGCAGTGACGCCCTGATTTTGAAGCATTTTAATCATATGCGCTGTGCTTTTAGGTGTGAAGATTTAAATATTTATGCCCTGTCGCTGCCAGGGGTTGGATTTAAGGAGCAAGTGCCTTCCTTAAAGCTTTGAGAATGGTAATAAATAGATAAATAAAACATTAAAACTCTCAAATATTCATATTTAACTATATCTCTTGGAATTCTGTAGCCCATATCTCCTTTTGAAACGTTTACTGATTTTTCTACTCCTAACATAGACTTGGTTCCGTCCGGATAGATATTTGTGTGGATTCATGCTCCAGAATGCTAATAGCAGTTGTTGTTGTTGTTGTTGTTATTCTATCTAGCCCTTTTGAGATTTCGCACCATTTTCTTCCATTAGCTTGAATGCTAATTCTGCCCTGGGAATTCTGGTGGTGGTGCGTCTCTGCCATCTCCATATAGCTTTGGAAATTGGGTCATGTTCATTTTAACTGGATCTAGTAGGCACTCTTCCATATTAAACACATAATGATGGGCTACTTGAAGCCTCAATGTTAAATTCACTGCCTCACCGTGAGTCTATGTGTAACTAACACCACAAAATGTTTCTGGGAGCCAGGTAGTTATATTGTATGTAGCTTGTTGCCATTGGTACAGAAGTCTTGTCAAGGCTTTAGCTCAACGGGCTAGCACAATCTTGTGACGTGTTGGAGAACCAGGTTTGAATCCCAGTCGGTCACACCAGCAAGCAAGACGCAGTACCCAACTACCCTCGCTGCTTGGCCTATGTCTACTTTGTATACGCGTAAGATGAGCTCAGCAAATATGGACACGAAACCGAACGGCAAAGTTTGCCCATACCAAACGCTACACTTTCAAATTGAATTGACAACAGATCTTGAGCTTAATAGTGTTGAGTAAATTACACTATCACAGGGGGGGCGGGGCGTAACATTTTGAGACTCATTTTAAAATCAATGGTCTATTATGTTAGATAAATACACGTTAAACTCCATAAATGTTCCCCACGGATACCATGAAAGTGGGAAATGTTATTAATGGCGGCTCGTTTGATTATGAGTCATTTGGATGAAGTTCAGCGTTAACTCACAGGCTTCATTAATATTAATATGCTCTATTAAGACTGCTGTGTAGTCACAGGAGAAGGAGATGGGTTAAATTAAACGAATGTAGAGGGACATCATGAACTAAAGAAGATTAATCAGTTACACCGAGAATCAAAAAAATCACTCTGGGAACTCGCTCGCTCGCTGTCAATTCAAAGGGCATTCGGCTCCAAAAATGATTTCAACATGTCAAATCATTTCTACATTTTCGCTTTGGAAACTCTGCTCCCACGCATTCCCCTACCAACTCCACTCGTGCCCTGCCGCACTAACTTCTAATGCAGACTGTACACTTTTTTGATTGCAATGTTTTGGTAAGGGCTAAATAAGTGTTGCACCCACCATGTAGCCAAGTGCCTTTTAAACGCCTGACAGCCGTGCGCCGGCGGTGTGAGTGGGTTGCGACTGGTGAAACTGACCATCTGTCTGTTTGTGTGGGTGTGTGTGTGGGTGTGTGTGTGCAGCTCCCCGCGGACTTCAGTCGACTCCACCTGGCCGACGGCTTGCACCCACAGGTGACCCACGTTTCTTCCAGCCACTCAGGATGTAGTATCACCAGCGACTCTGGAAGCAGCAGCCTGTCAGACATATACCAGGTAAGCACAGTGTCCCCCCAGCTGCTCTTAAATACAAGTAAAACTAAATGCATGCTCTTCCACCGATCGCTGACCGCGCCCCCACCCGCCCGCCCGACTAGCATCACTACTCAGGACGGTTCTAACTTAGAATATGTGGACAACTACAAATACCTAGGTGTCTGGTTAGACTGTAAACTCTCCTTCCAGACTCACATTAAGCATCTCCAATCCAAAATTAAATCTAGAATCGGCTTCCTATTTCGCAACAAAGCCTCCTTCACTCATGCTGCTAAACATACCCTCATATAACTGACTATCCTATCGATCCTCGACTTCGGTGATTACAAAATAGCCTCCGACGCTCTACTCAGCAAATTGGATGTAGTCTATCACAGTGCCATACGTTTTGTCACCAAGGCCCACCACTGCGACCTGTATGCTCTCGTTGGCTGGCCCTCGCTTCATATTCGTCGCCAAACCCACTGGCTCCAGGTCGTCTATAACTCTTTGCTAGGTAAAGCCCTACCTTATCTCAGCTCACTGGTCACCATACCAGCAGGTATATTTCACTGGTCATCTCCAAAGCCAACTCCTACTTCGGCTGCCTTTCCTTCCAGTTCTCTGCTGCCAAGACTGGAACAAATTTCAAATCACTGAAGCTGGAGACTTATCTCCCTCACTAACTTTCAGAATTAGCTTTCAGAGCAGCTTACCGATCACTGCACCTGTACACAGCCCATCTGTAAATAGCCCACCTGTAAATATTGTTATTTATTTTTTCTCCTTTGCACCCCAGTATCTCTACTTGCACATCATCATTTGCACATCTATCACTCCAGTGTTAATGCTAAATTGTAATTATTTCGCCACTATAGCCTGTTTATTGCCTTACCTCCCTAATCTTACTACATTTGCACACACTGTATATAGATTTTTATATTGTGGTTTTGACTGTACATTTGTTTGTGTAACTCTGTTGTTTTTGTCGCACTGCTATGTTTTATCTTGGCCACGTCGCAGTTGTAAATGAGAACAGGTTCTCAACTGGCCTACCTGGTTAAATAAAGGTGAAATAAAAAATAAATAAAAAACATCCGTACAACGTCCTCTAAATGTCAATAGAGCAGTCCACCTTCCAACCCCCCACTCTGGAAGTAGCAACCAACCAAGCAGGCCTCCCTAAAATGTCCCCATAACCTCCCAACAACGCCCCCCCAACACCATCTAAACGCCCATAGAACAGAACAGGCCCCTCCCACTCCATCGGGCCTCCAAAGCCAATCACACCTAATCCTCTTACCACACACAGGCACCCCATTGGCTCCCTACGTCATCTGCTGTGTGTGTGTATCTGTGTGAGTGCACTGTGCGGGTGTGTATTAGTCTGTGTCAGTCTGTTGCCATTTCTGTGTGTGCAAGTGCACTATCTGTGTACAGTACATACTGCAAGTGTGTGCGTGCGTGTGGAGCGTTCGGGGGCCCTCATCCAGTCTTAGGGCCATCTGCTCGGTCCTCATTAAAAGGTCTGCTGTAGCGTCTCCATGAAAGCCCCGTTGTCTACTGTCCGCTCTCTTTCCTCTTTCCCTCCATAACACCTTTCCTTCGCCAGTCCTCCACTCTCTCATTTATGATCTATCTGTCCATAGCTTCTCATCCCTCTATTTCTCTCTCTCTGTCCCTCCCCATTTCTACTCCGTCCTACTCTCTCACGAATGGAGATGACCCAGACCCACCTCTCACTTTGTCTGAGGAGGTTAGATTTACCGCATTCACCGCTTAGAGAAGATAGATGACATGATGGTAGTTCCTCCCTGGACAAGCATGTGTTTTGGGTTGATGGCTGTCCACATCAGGGCTGGAGGATAGAGTGAAGGAGGGTAGATCCAGGGTAAAGACACAGGAACATTTAGTCAGTGTATAACAACATCACGGGACTCCAATTAGATTTGTTTCCGCAGCTGCAGACCTGTGACTGTTTGTTGCTTCAATCTTCTTAATAGTGATGAGACCAAGTCCGGTATTTTACATGGTTAAAGGACAATATTGTCTTATTAGTAAGACTTTGTCTACAATAAGACAACTGTTCAGATTTCTGAGTATTCTTGACAGATGTCTACTAGGGTGAAGCTTTTTGGCGATGCTGCCCGTTCCTCTCATCCACGAGCCGTGTCCGCTGGAGTGCGCCATCGTCTTTCTCCCAGAGAGAAGAAGAATAGAGCTGCATCCTCTGTCACTGCCTTGCAAACATGGCCGACTGTTTTGTGTCTGAATAAATCATGAAATTGGTTCTTCAGAAGGACACTTGAAAGCATTGATCCAAGAATAGCCCTGTTGAAATATTAACTACCCCCCTCCCCCCTTTCTTTTTTCGCTCACCACACATTTATGGATCATACATCACATACACACGCATGTACATGCGCACACACTCACACACAGAGGGGTTCAGAGTTTCTCTGTATTTCGAGGTCACATTGGATGTTTTTGATTTGTTTTTTTAACGGTTCAGGGTTCCCAGTGGGTTGCATTGTGTAGCTCATTGGAAATGCTGTGCGAATCAGATCTGAAGGTGTCGCAATCTTCCTCACGAACACACTTCTTAATTATGATCAGCACACAACTCATGAGCATTTAGTATGTCATAAGCCTGATTCATAAACCGAGGTGGGTGGCTAATATTGAATTGACATACAACAATATTTAATCAATGAAAGCTACTGTGTGAGGACTAGCCTAGATCTTACTGTAGACAAGTAATGGGGTCAATGAAGATGTCCAGTGACACATATCTCTGCTATTTTAGGACAGTGTCCTTCTGAGGTTTGGAGCATGCCAACAATGTTTTATTACTGTGGAATACAGCTGTTTTCTACTGGGTTTCAGCATCCATAGACATTGACTTTCACATCAAGGTGAAGACAGATAGCTGTTTTCTGTTTTCACTGCTGCCGAGATTTCCAGATGACTTCAAAACAATTTTCTAGGAATCTCCATCTCAGCACCTCGGTTATTCCCTGTCGCGTGGAAAACTGACATAACTCGATCTTCAGATTTTTCACGGTTTCACTCCTTCCACAAATCCACACTCTACCAACCCCTTCCCCAAGGGAAGAACCACACCCCCTTTACTCTCTCGCCCCATCAGGCCCCTGCCCCGCCCACATGGCTGACCTCATGATGCCCGAGTGGCTACACAGATTGCACCCTGAATCATTAATGAGACGTTTGCACATGGTGGTTAAGGAGGAATGACATTCTGGGCTACGTTCTGTGAAAGACGGGGGGGACTCTTTCAATTTCGGAAAAATGTAAACACAACTGACAGCCCGGGCGGTAAAGATGCATCGCGGACTAGGCTTCTGCAGGCAATTTACGAAGGCAACGTTGTTTCTAGCTCTCGCTTTGAAAAAGGCAGGAGTTTAGGGACCGCATTCAGGTAAGAGGAGTTGGTTCGCACTCGACACATCTGGGCCAGGATTGTTTTCATCTCCCTGTGTTTCATGCGTGGTTTTCGTTCTCTAGGCGGGGCTCGTGTTGAGAGCGCAAAACACGCAATATGGCCTCTCAGCGGTATTTATAGTGTGTGAGAAGCCTTGATGGATGCGCAGCGCCACGCTTTCTATTAATATCTCTGTGACATTGTCAATTGCATCACTTTCGCTACCCTCTCGTTGTTAGTTTTTTCTCTCTTTCCTCCCTATTTTATCTCACTCTTTCAAAGAGGTTGTCAGGCTCTAAGTGCAAGCTGGAGTGGGAGAGCGAGAGAAAGAGTTGTGAGATAATTAGCTGGGTGTTTTATGCATAGTGGGGGGTGTTTGATAATGCAGTGTCTCTCACACGCACCTCTTACTAAATGTCGAAAATACGATTGGTGGTGTATTTTCTTGATTGTACTGTGTTACCACTGACATGGTTGTCGCTTTTGATGCGTTGGGTTGATGCAGGTTCTGCTTATAAGCATAGTTTGTTTTTTCTTCTGCCCGCCGTTATGTGAAGTTATTGCACCAAAACCCAGATTTTTATATTTGCCATCCGATAATCTCCGCCCACCAGTTTGCAGCTATTACTACATGGAGTAGATGGAATGGAACAGACAAATGCTTAGCACAGAGCAGCAACCCTTTTCCTCCACTCATGTTACTAAAACTCACTGGTTAAGCTTGATGGTTGGTGTTAAGACGGTGACAACTGTTGCGTCATTGTCGTTCCTTTGACCCCCAGGCCACGGAGAACGAGCCGGGCGACATGGACCTCAGCGGCCTGCCCGAGACCGCCGTCGACTCGGAGGAGGACGACGACGAGGAGGACATGGAGCGAGCGTCGGACCCCCTCATGAGCCGCGACGTTGTGCGGGACTGCCTCGAGAAGGACCCCATGGACCGCACCGATGACGACATAGGTCAGTCCGTGTGAGCACACAGAATCTTCCTCTAACATTCCCTCAAGGTTCCCCCCCTTTTGATTGTCTGTAAAGGAACTTTCTCACAACATTCTAGGAGCCAAAATCTATTTACCTGGTAGCGTGTCAGTGTTTCCCTACTGTTAAGTAGTCACTAGGCAGAGTGCCTCCCTCTCCCTTCCCTGCTTTGCTATGTTGCTTCTTGCCTCAGTTTGGCTCCTATTGGTTTTAATTGATCAAGTTGGAACAGAAAGGGGAACCCTACGACTATTCCGCACTACGATTGAACCCTTAAGCTAAATGTATAAACAAATGTTAATATGCTTATTCCATTGTTTGATTACAGTACTACTGCTAAAACATCTTGTAAGTGCTCGCTAATTTTTTGGCAACACATTTGGAAAAGCAATGGCAACCAATTAGCTTTGGCTTTGTTCACAAAGGGGAAACCATACCCCGAGTTCCCATTGTAGGCTCATCAGAGTTTAATCAAGCATTCACAATTTTTAAATAAACGATCCACAGCCTACCCCCCTTCTCCCAGTGCCACGCCCTTAGTGTATCTCAACCCCCGCCTGTCTGTATTAGCTAGCTACTGTTAATGATGTGCCCGACTCTAGGCCTTTGTTTCTACTGCTTTCATTAGGTGAATTTATTTTAGCCCAGAGTGATATTCTGTCTGTGCCACACAACAGCCTGTGATATCATAGGCCTGTTAGCAGCAATACAGTGATAGCGATCCAAAAAAAGAGACTAGTTCACATTTACTCCCATTTGAAACTTCGATGTGGTGTGTGGATGATATAGTGGATGCAAAAAGAGAACCCCCCCCCCCAACCTCCCCGCCGCCCCTCCCCACTCTCTGTGCCGGCAGGCTTTTTTAGGTCAACGCCGTACATCCTCGCCTCTCCTCTCCCGGCACATTAAAGTTTCAGTGCTTCCGCAGGCTTCCCACATGGCACTGTTTGCCATGCCAACCACACCGGTCAGCCCCGTACCCCAGACTTGCTTTAGGTGCCTTGGAAGGGGATGGAGTCCTTTGCTGGTCCAAAATCCCCCCTCCCCCAAAACTCCACAGCAAGCTATTTCAAGGAGCCCCCCAAAAAATGCATGGCACAGGAAACAGGATAGGCAATGACCTATACAGCTGAGCTGAAAGCCCCAAATGTGAATCAAGGTTGACAAACTGTGGAAGAGAATTTTGTTTTGGAACTGGCTGACTATCAAGCTATCTGACAATGATCACAAAATGTTTACATGCAGAAGGTTGCGCAGTTGTTTTTAATTTTTTTCTCGAGTAAAATGAAATTGATAGTTTGCCTTAGTGTACTTAAGATAATCCTCCCGCTGTTGGGTACTCATCACTATTGTGTGGTTGAATTTAATTCACTTTCTCTCATGCTAGCTATGCCCTTTTTTTTGTCCAAAGCCACAGAGAAGGTGAAGGAAGAGTGAAGGACTGCCAAGTCCTCCTATGCTCTCTGTCTCTCTCTCTCTCTCTCTCTGTCTCTGTCTCTGTCTCTGTCTGTGTGTGTGTCAAGACCTTCCTAACCCCCCCTTCTAACCTTTCCACAGAGCAATTACTGGAGTTCATGCATCAGCTGCCAGCGTTTGCCAACATGACCATGTCGGTGAGGAGGGAGCTGTGTGCCGTCATGGTCTTTGCCGTGGTCGAGCGGGCCGGCACCATCGTCCTCAACGACGGGGAAGAGGTGTGTGTGTGTGTGTGTGTGTGGAGGGGGATGTGTGTCTTAAGTGACTCTCTTATGTCTGTATTGTGTGTGCCTTGAATGTGTCTGGGTTTGCACGTCTATGGCCTGCGCATGCACTTTGCCCTTGCCATTACCAATGAAGGTTTCTGATGTTTTTTCCCCCCTATTGAACATGAATGACTGCCATTAACCTATCCTAGGTATTCCTTAAAGAGGTGGGGTTTCAGGTGTCTCCGGAAGGTGGTGATTGACTCCGCTGTGGTAGTCCAGTCAATGTAAAATAACATCCCATTGAGCTGATGTGTGTTAGCAATATGTCCACAATATGTGTCCACTGCCTTACTGTAGTGTCAGATTTATATATATTGTTGATGATGCTATAGGGAAGAAATTGAGGGAGAAATTGATCTCTTGCTATAAAATTTGATATCTTTTACTATCGAAATAAAAGGGTAAGCTTCCAGTTATTGTGGCGTTAAAACTGGGCTGTTTTATACTATTGAAACATTTGTGACCAATCATTAAAGATATCTACCTGTCAAAGAATGTGATGCTCATAATTTTTGTTCAATTTGACTCCCTGCTCATAATTGTTGTTCAATTTGACTCCCTGCCAAAAAAATAGCGTGATACATTGGTCCAATCCTCAATCAAACATGGCTAACCTGCTAACTAATCGCTAATTGTGATTGAACAATGTGTTTCAAGGATCATTGTGGTGATCATTTCCTTCAACATTGATCCTAGCCTGATATTAAAACCATTGATATCCACTGAATGATCACGGAGTACTTCTGACCGTTAACGGTTTGTGTTTATGGTCCCCCCAGCTGGACTCGTGGTCAGTGATCTTGAATGGCTCGGTGGAGGTGACGTACCCCGAGGGCAGGCCTGAGATCCTGTGTATGGGGAACAGCTTTGGGGTCTCCCCCACCATGGAGAAGGAATACATGAAGGGAGTAATGAAGACCAAGGTGGACGACTGTCAGGTAAAGGCCCAGTGCTCTGACTGGCTCTTATGATGGATGATTGGTATATTGAGCTGTGTGATTTTACTGGACCTTGTTATTTACTTATTTACCTTGTTATTTATTTACTTATTTACTTGCTTGAATTAATTATCTAGTAATTGTAACCGTTTGCCAATAATTTAGAATGAATACACTGGGGTTAATTTACCAAGAGATTTTGTATTTATGTCAATGGTATCATAAAATAGATTGGTTCTCAGCCATGTTGGTCTAAAACGGATTGTGTCCCCAAGCTAACTACTACCCTGTCTCTCTCTCTCTCTGCTCCAGTTTGTGTGCATAGCGCAGCAGGACTACTGCTGCATCCTCAACCAGGTGGAGAAGAACATGCAGAAGGTGGAGGAGGAGGGCGAGATCGTCATGGTCAAGGAGCACCGCGAGCTGGACCGCACCGGCACCAGGAAGGGACACATCGTCATCAAGGTGGGGTTCTTCATTCTTGAACAAAGCCTCGTAAAAGGTCCCGTGGCGCATTCATATTGGGTGTCCTAAATGCTATGTATCCAACTTTCAGTGTTACCGGAAGGATTCTGATCTAATCTCTATTGTTGTTGTGAATGGGATAGAACAGAAGAAGAAAAAAGTATTGTCCACATAAATGTGGAAAGTTGCCTTTGCTGTCTTCACAGTGACATGGTACTTGAGACTCAAAACAAACGTGAATACGCTTCTCCTCGTACACCTTCTCCTTTAGGGTACGACGGAGCGTCTGACCATGCACTTGGTAGAGGAGCACTCAGTGGTGGACCCCACCTACATCGAGGACTTCCTGCTGACCTACAGAACCTTCCTCTCCAGCCCCATGGTCGTGGGCAAGAAGCTCCTCGAGTGGTTCCATGACCCAAGCCTCAGGGACAAGGTCAGCTTCCAGTACAAAAGCTTTGCATTGTAATGGAAGCCTGACAGTACTTAACATCCGTAATAGCTAACGCATAGTTAATACCACAGATTAACAGGTGCATGCATGCAACATTCTTACATATGACCGTCCGCTTGTTTTTCACCACCTGTTTTTTTTTTTACAATTAATAAAAGTATAGACATGGAGCTAGAAAATGGTGCTTAATGTACTGCAGTTGAGGAACAATGGGAAAGTAATTCTGCTTTGAAAGTTGATTAACTTGAAGCCCACTTTTGAGAAAATGGCCCTTGAATGTTTTTGTACACCTACCGGAGTGCTCTTCTTTGTCTACACCCATTCAGTATCGTTCACACCCTCTTAAGCCTTAGTCCCACCCATCTCTTTAAGGATTCACATGAGGCCATGTGGTAAACACAAGTTTATTTGTCACATGCACAGAATGCAGAAGGTGTAAACGCTACAGTCATAATACTTGCATACTTGCAATATCAATAACAGAAAGTGTCCAGAGAAAATAATTTTAGAAATATTCTATCGTTATTAGATGACGCTTACCAGATCCAAAATGATATAACCCCCCCCCAGCCACACCTAGCTAAGTGGATGGGTCACTATTGTCTAGACATGTACACATGTTCATGAAATGCAATCGATGGCTGTAATGACACCTGCTAATTTGATGGGTCATGTAATAACCCGGCCGAAGTGGAGTCTTTTGTTTAGACATGTAGCTAGCTAGGTAGCAAGCTAGCTAAACAATGAACCGGCATAACCCCAACTCATACTACTACCAATACAAACATTGTCATAGCTGTAGTGTGAATCTGCAGGTAGCTAAGGCTAACAAACTAGGTTCAATGTTGACTAGCTAACATTAGGCTATAACTAGCCATTCAAATGGATTTCTGATTCGAATAATATTACTACACGGATCATACATGTAACTTTAGCTAGCAAGCCAGCAAGCTAACGTTTGCTAGCTAACTAACAGTATACTTTAACTTGCAAAAAACATGACTTTCTGACAAAATTAGAAGCTTAGATCTGTAAAATGTAGCTAGACTCTTACCCGTATACATGGATGAATGCTTCACGGTGGACTGGAACCATTTAACTCCGTTTTGTTTGTAGCTACATCTTATTTGGCCAGCGTTGTGTCAATTCAGTCCGGTTCTCACTGACTGTGACTCGTGCAGAAAAAAGCCCATCCCTTATTCCTCATGATCGGTTGATAGCGCCTGCAAAATTCAGGGCATCAATCTTGTTGCAAAATGTAGCACAACTTTTGTAGTTCTTGATGGCTAACTTTATATCTTTAAAAAACGGCAAGGTAGAAAGTACTGTCAACACATACTGAAGTGCTCACGTTATAGACAGAAGCGTGCTACATGGCAGAGCAATCCAAACTCATCTCCTGGCTTGTCTAGCCCATTCATTATCTCATCCAATCATGACCAGTGGGAAGGTTCCTGACTTTTTCCATCGCTAAACCAACCAGGCTTTTATTTTAAAAATGTAATTTGTATTTATAGATGGAATACAAGTTTGTTATTAAGGCAACACTTTTTTTTTTAAACTTTCAAATATTGCTCCTGTGAAGTAGTGATGTGCGACATACGCCTAGTTTCCTGAAACAAGTCACATATGCTTACATACACGCAGATTGAATTACAGAGATGAATACATCCTTACATGCACCCACACACAGACCGAAGTGTGAGGAAATGCATCGAACTAGCTAACGTTCAATCCAAGCCCATGCTCACCCACTTTATTTGATTTTTTATTACCGTGAGTGAAAATGAACTTTCTTCTTTACATCCCCAGGTTACACGGGTAGTCTTGCTATGGGTGAACAATCACTTCAATGACTTTGAAGGCGACCCCGCAATGACTCACTTTCTTGAAGAGTTCGAAAGCAATCTGGAGAGAGAGGTCCGTGTCTCAGTTAAGCATAGCATGTTTCATATCCAGTTCAACCATCCTTTGCCTTCATTATATATTCAGTCAAGCATTCAAATGGTCAAAACATTTGCCTTGCACTAGCCTCTTGTTTCACAAATAAATGCTAAAATACTTTTTTTTTCTCCCTTTCACATTGTAACAAAGTTGAGATGCAAACCCTGAATTGCGCAATATACTAAACATTCTCAATTTTGTTTACAGAAAATGTGCGGCCATCTTAGACTGTTAAACATTGCCTGTGCTGCTAAAGCCAAACTGCGTCTCGTGACACTGACCAAGCCGTCGAGGGAGGCCCCGCTAGCCTTCACCCTGTTGGGGGGCTCTGAGAAGGGCTTCCGCATCTTCATCGACAGCGTGGAGCCCGGGAGCAAGGCCTCAGAGGCCGGCCTCAAACGAGGAGATCAGGTGAAGTAACAAGAACGTTCTTCGTGTAGCGTTTTTTTCACACGTTCAAAATGCTTCACATAGAAGAAAAAAGTAAGGAAAACATCCCTCCTCCACTACCAGTGTATGTGTAGCACCCACCTGATTGATGGTATGGTTCTGCTTTGCGCTAGAAAGATCACTTACATATCAGACAGCAATGACGGTGTAGAAGTGATGAGTGCTCATTCACAAGACTAGTTTACTCAGCACTGATTTTTTTTCCCACTTTGCCCCAAGGGTTCCAAAGTGCCTAGGTTAAATCCAGGATGACAGCTTGGAAACCCTACTTGACTGTGCTTTCTGTGTGGCATAAATGTATACTCTTAAACACTTCCCTGCAGCTGCGTCCCAAAGGAAATATGAACCATAGCATCCTGCAAAGCATTTTTACTCAGACGTCAAAACGTCTCATGTAATTGCCATATACAAAGTGAGTGACTCTTAACACAACGTTTCCCAAACTCTGTCCTAGGGACCCCAAGGGGTGCACGTTTTGGTTTTTGCCCTAGCACTACACAGCTGATTCAAATCATCAAAGCTTGCTGATGAATTCATTATTTGGATCAGCTGTGTAGTGCTAGGGCAAAACATGCACCCCTTGGGGTCCCCAGGTCTGGTAAACACTGCTCTAACGAGCTCAAATATCCTTATCAATCTCACTACCCTTTTCATCGGCCCATTAACGAGACCGCTTAGCCGAACTTACGACCAGTGTTTCTTTTAATAAGGGCTGACCCAGAAACGACCTGATTTGCGGCATCAACACTGTGGTAATGACTGCAGAGGAAGGCCCCTCACTCACAGAGAGATCAGAAATCACTTCCTGGTGCACCCAGAGATCACTTCCTGGTGCACCCAGAGATCACTTCCTGGTACACCCAGAGGAATGGAAGATGGCTCGGTGGCACACTCATGTGTAAATGCAAAGTCCTCATGACAAGGCAGCACTGGTCATAAAGCAGCTAAGAGGAAATAGACAAGTAGTGTAGCTGTTAGAGAGAAGGACATGTGAAGGGGGGATTCTTCCAACATCTGGGAGGATATAGATGAGTTTCAGTGTTATGTAATAGAATAGTTCACGTGGCTCATAATGGGGTGCTTAAGTCAGTTGTGGCTTTGACTCCTGTAGGAATTAAACGGATCGAGGATGTGGAGGATTACTGTATGTAATTTTGTGGTATATTTGTTTTGTCTTTGAATAGATTCTGGAGGTGAATGGGCAGAACTTTGAAAATGTCCAGCTCACCAAAGCCAATGAGATCCTAAGGAACAACACCCACTTGTCAATTTCTGTGAAAACCAATCTTTTAGGTGAGAATTTTGCGGGCAAACTAACTATGAATGTAATACTATACTGAATAAAACAGTGTTGGTCCCATATCACAAATGGTTCATAATATGATATGCACAAAAAGCTTATTTTCCTCAAAATGTTTTGCACAAATCAGTTTACATCCCTGTTAGTGAGCATTTCTCATTTTCCAAGCTAATCCATTCACCTGACAGGTGTGGCGTATCAAGATGCTGATTAAACAGCATGGTACGCCTTGTGCTGGGGACAGTAAAAAGCAACTCTAAAATGTGTTTTTGTCACACAACACAATGCCACAGATGTCTCGCGTTTTGAGGGAGTGTGTAATTGGCATGCTGACTGCAGGAATTTCCACCAGAGCTGTTGCCAGAGAATGTAATGTTAATTGCTCTACCGTAAGCCGCCTCCGTCGTTTTAGAGAATTTGGCAGTACATCCACCCGGCCTCACAATCGCAGAGTATGTGTATGGCATCGTGTGGGCGAGTGGTTTGCTGATGTCAATGTTGTGAACAGAGTTCCCCATGGTGGCGGTGGGATTAGGGTATGGGTAGTCATAAGCTACGGACAACGAACACAATTGCATTTTATCGAATTTGAATACACAGAGATACCGTGACGAGGTCCCGAGGCACATTGTCGTGCCATTCATATGACGCCATCACCTCAGGTTCCAGTATGATAATGCACGGCCCCATGTCGAAAGGATATGTACACAATTCCTGGAAGCTGAAAATGTCCCAGATCTTCCATGGCCTGCATACTCGTCAAACATGTCACCCATTGAGCATGTTTGAGATGCTCTGGATGGACAGCGTGTTCCAGTTCTTGCCAATATCCAGTAACTTTGCACAGCCATTGAAGAGGAGTGGGACAACATTCCACAGGCCACAATCAACAGCCCGATCAACTCTATGCGAAGAAGATGTGTCGTGTTGCATGAGGCAAATGGTGGTCACACCAGATACTGACTGGTTTTCTGATCCACGCCTCTACCTTTTCTTTTTATGGTATCTGTGACCAACAGATGCATGTCTGTATTCCCAGTCATGTGAAACCCATAGATTAGGGCCTAATGAATTTCTTTAAATTGATTGATTTCCTTATATGAACTGTAACTCATCTTTGAAAATGTTGCGTTTTTTAATATTTTTTGATCAGTATAATAACTAATACTAATAATATAAGTAACAGTATCACTAAGCCTTGTTTCACACAGTAATGAAGAGGAGCAGGTAAGAAATACTAATCCGTTTCCCGCCCTTTCATCCACCCAGTATTCAAGGAGCTACTAGCCCGGCCGGAGCACGACCACGAGGCAGAGGGTGAGGATCCGCCAGAGGTGGACCGCAAGAATGGAGCCCCGGCACACCTACCCAAGATTGGGGACATCAAGAAGGGCTCGCGCTACTCCATCCCTGACCTGGCGGTGGACGTTGAGCAGGTGGTTTGTTATGGACTACAGTACCCATAATGCTTTGTGTATGGCATCTGGCACGGATTCATTAGGCACCAAACGGAAGAAAAAAGACTGAAACAAGGAAGGGACTTACCTGACATTGTCCAATCGCAAATGCTTGTTTTCGTTTTCCGTTGCAAAACATTTTGCTACATTGTGCCTTAATGAATATGTCCCCCGGTTTGATCTCAGTAAAGACATTCCTAAAGCCTAACCTAATGGTATCCTGCCTCCTCCGTAATGCAGGTGATGGGCCTGGAGAAGGCCAGTAAGAAGGCCAAAGCCAACACGGTGGGAGGAAGGAACAAGCTCAAGAAGATCTTCGACAAGACGCTCACCAGCATCCTGCCCCCAAAACCATACAAGTAAGAGCCCAGGGGGAAATGTAACGTCACATTTGGAGAGGAAAGGAGAGTGGAAGAATAATAATAGTAGAGTTGAAGAAAATAGAAGAGGAGAGTGGAATAAAATGGGGTTGTCTTTATTTGTTGTATTTCTGAAGATGTATTGAGCTCTTTCCATGACGTAGACTGACCAGGTGAATTCAGGTGACGGCCGTCATCCCTTATTGATGTCACTTGTTAAATCCACTTCAATCAGTGTAGTTGAATGGAGACCGGTTAAAGGATTTTTTTAAAGCCTTGAGACCTGGATTTGTGTATATGTGCCATTCAGAGGGTGATTTAACTTCCTTTGAACGGGGTATGGTAGTAGGTGTTCAGGTGCACCGATTTGTCTCAAGAACTGCAACGCTGCTGGAATTTTCCACGCTAAACAGTTTCCGTGTGTCTCAAGAATGGTCCACCACCCAAAGGACATTTACGCCAATTTGTGGGAAGCATTGGAGTCCACATGGGCCAGCTTCCCTGTGGAACGTTTTCGACACCTTGTACAGTCCAAGCCCTGACGAATTGAGGCTGTTCCGAGGGCAGAGGGGTGGGGGTGCACAACTCAATATTAGGATATTCTTAATGTTTTGTACACTGTCTACTTTACTGTACAAACATCGCCCTCTATCCTCTGAAAGTGGAACTGCTTCTAACCCCTCCCTCCTTGTTTCCGTAGCGATGTGGGCGTGGGCCAGTCGCAGGACGACAGCATCGTGGGCCTGAAGCAGTCCAAGCAGATTCCGGCCTCGCTGCCTGTCAGCAGCAACCTATCGTCCAGCAACCCTGACCTGCTGCAGTCCCACCACCGCATCCTGGACTTCAACAACCAACCGGGTGAGGACAAACAGACACGCATCCTTTGAACCTCTAGTATACAGCTGTATATGAGAAGCACAGCGTGGTTGTCTTCAGCTCCCTTGAAGCCGTCTATTTCGCATGCATTTATATACATTGCTAACCGTGCACGTACTTGGCCAGTTGTCTGGCATCCATGTTTCACACACCCATTTACGTTCTCCTACACACACTCTTTGTGTTCCTTCAGCTCCGGTCGTGACAGGTGAGTATCACGCTGCTGCTGCTCTGCCCACTGCAACGTTTGTCCTCTGCCAGCTAACTGCTTTTTCGTTTACAAGCGTCCTATGGTGTTTCTAAAACTGGTCTCTAAAGGGCTAACTTTTAACTGTGGTTATGGTCTGGGCTTGTCGGTCTTGCTAAAAAGCAGGCATCAAGTCTGTGTGTTTTAATGGGGTAACGCATGCCTAAATCTAACTGGAGTACAGGTTCAAAGGAATCGTTCCTGTAAACATTTGACGGAGTGTAAGCAGCCAGCATTACATTGACCCGTTCATTCTCAGTGCATATTTCACTTGTTATCGGGGGTGGTATGGTGACATCAAAATTATTTAGGTGGGGATGCCATGATAACCTTGGGTGGGGGGGAAGGAACATTGGTACATGAATTATTTTACTGCATGATAATTAAGTGATCTACATATCCCAAATGAGGATTCCGCCCCAATGTTTGTCCAACATTGTGTTGAGGTTATACCTCTAACCCCCCCCCCCCACCACAGACATGTCCGACCAGGTGCTGCGAGTGTTCAAGGCAGACCAACAGAGTCGATACATCATGATTGGTAAGGACACCACGGCCAAGGAGGTGGTGGCCCAGGCCATCCGGGAGTTCGCCCTGACCGCGGTGCCCGAAGCCTATTCGCTGTGTGAGGTGTCCGTCACGCCGGAGGGTGTCATCAAGCAACGACGGCTACCAGAGCAGCTGTCCAAGCTGGCTGATAGGATACAGCTCAGTGGCAGGTAAGGACTGTTTTTTAACCCCCCAATTATTTATACAGTTTTGTCCCATCTCTTGTACAAAAGATAGCAAATACTCTCAAGTCTCCCCTTCCTCTTGTGCTGACATTCTCTTGACCATTCCGATCTTTTTTAAAACCCCCCTCTTCCATAGTCCCTTATTATTGAACACCTAGTCTTTTTCTATTTAAACTCAAGTCACATCATAGTCACAACGCCAGGTGCTTGTTAATAATGACTCAACGTGATGCTATGAATAACTCCAGCAACAAAAGTACTTATTTTGAAAATATGCTTTGTGTTGATAAGATTTCTACTGGACAAACAAAAGAGAGACAGATGATCGACCTACAATAGAACACCTGCTTGTAAATACTAAAGGAGCTCCCTGCTCTTCCCCTCTCTCTAGATACTACCTGAAGAGCAACATGGAGACAGAGACTCTCTGTTCAGACGAGGACGCCCAGGACCTTCTTCGTGAAGGCCAGATCTCCCTCCTCCAGCTCTCCACTGTGGAAGTAGCCACGCAGCTCTCCATGCGTGCCTTCGAACTCTTCTGCGCCATCGAGCCCACCGAGTACATCGATGACCTGTTCAAGCTCAAGTCCAAGACGGGCTCGTTTTGCCTCAAGCGCTTCGAGGAGGTCATCAACCAGGAGACCTTCTGGGTGGCATCGGAGGTGATCAGGGAGCCCAACCAGCTTAAGCGCATGAAGATTGTCAAGCACTTCATCAAGATTGCTCTCCATTGTAGAGAGTGCAAGAACTTCAACTCCATGTTCGCTATCATCAGGTGAGGAGGGAGGACGAGAGGAGACCAGGTGACCATGTTGTGTTGTTGTTAAATCGATTTTGAGGAGTTTTACAACCCAAGTCTAGCAGTTACGCTGAATCGGCTGTGTTTGTGTGGTGTTGGAACAAAAGCCTGCAAACCTTTTCATCCTCTAAACCCAGAGTTAGCCAGTTAGCCCCCTAATCCCCAGAGGTTAGCCCCCCCCCCTACATGATCAGCCTTCTAACTTCACTGTCTGTCTGTGGTCCTCCCCCAACAGTGGTCTGAACCTGGCCCCGGTATCTAGACTCCGGGGCACGTGGGAAAAGCTCCCCAGTAAGTACGAGAAGCTGTTTGGGGACCTGCAGGACCTGTTTGACCCGTCCAGAAACATGGCCAAGTACCGCAACGTGCTCAACAACCAGAACCTCCAGCCACCCATCATCCCCCTGTTTCCCGTCATCAAGAAGGACCTCACCTTCCTGCATGAAGGTAGCCAATGACACACACTGTCATTTTGTATCACAAAATGTGTTCAGAAACATTCATTTTGCAACCCAGAACCAAATCTTAAGATCAACGGCCGCCCTTCTCAAAGCTTCTGCCAAATCCCGTCCCCAGCCCTTTCCCTTCCTTTTCCACCGTCAGATTCAGCGCGTGTCGCCGACAGACCTTCACAAGAGACTATAAATACATTGGCTATTTGTCTAACATTTTTGTATCGGGTGTTGCACTCCCCTGTATGCCAATGCTCTACTACAAGGCATCTTAATCAACCTGCTGTAACAAACAGCCTCTCTTGTCTTTCGCCAGGGAACGACTCCAAAGTGGACGGCCTGGTGAACTTTGAGAAGCTGCGGATGATCGCCAAGGAGATCCGCCACGTGGGTCGCATGGCCTCCGTCAACATGGACCCTGCGCTCATGTTCAGAACCAGGTAACATCGGGGGGGGGGGGAAACACGGAAAACCAATATAATCCCAGGAGACTAACAACACCTCACCATCCCCTATACGTCCAGTCAAACCACTGTCAATGATTGTTCACGTGTAGATTATCAATATACCGCGCTTCCACGCTTTTCCCTTGAGCAGCCGTTTCCCCGGGCAACCCAGCTGTCTCCTGTATTCTGTGCTCTCCACTTATCGTTGGCGTAAAACCACAGTGCTCATGTGTAAGTGTGTTGTCTGACTGTGACTATGTATGTCCACCATGCTGTGATGTCACTTCCGGGTGTCGGTGGTTGTTATCAATGTTCGTCTCTTTCTCTCTATTGTGGGCCTCTGGTAAACTTGCTCATCTTGGTGGCTCTTTGTGGTCTATCCTGTCTTAAGCTTGTCTCCCTCTCTTTCTCTCTCTCGTTCTCTCTCTCCCTGTGCACTCTTTGCCCTCCACGCTTCACTGTTCATGGCTATCCTTTCTAGGAAGAAGAAATGGAGGAGTTTAGGGTAAGTTTTGGTGACCGACCTTTCCATGCTTTTTTCTTTTGCTCCATTTGTTCGCTCCCTCCCTTCCTCATTTCTGAAAGCCTTTGTTTGTTTGTTTGTTTTTAAGTGCTGATTTTACTACCCTGTTTGGTTTGAATACCCTTCTAACACTGCTTGGCTCTGGCAAAAATGTCTTTAGAAATGGAAATTAAAATCACTTTTGCTTTTTTCAGGTCACGCCACCATTTTTGAAATCTCAAAAGTATTTCGCTATTATGCGTTAGAACTGAGAGCGATTTTGCAATTTGCAATTCACAATCCATGAACTAGCAAAAGTGATTACTTTGTGTGTTTTCCCAGCTAAGATGGACTACTTACCAAAAATGGCATGCCTACTTTTGTTTTGCATCAATTTGCCATGGTTTGGATTTATCAGCCTCCATACTGAAAATATATTCACCAGGTCCTTCTGTAGCTCAGTTGGTAGAGCATGGCGCTTGTAACGCCAGGGTAGTGGGTTCGATTCCCGGGACCACCCATACGTAGAATGTATGCACACATGACTGACTGTAAGTCGCTTTGGATAAAAGCGTCTGCTAAATGGCATATATTATTATTATTATAACATGGAAGCCTGTAGTGTGCTACAATGACAAACAGGGCATACAATTAACACCTGCCAAATCCGGGTAGATTTAGGTATTGGGGGGGGGGGTTAAGAATGACTATTCACCAGCCACAATGGCGGGTGGTCAATTTGCAGGGCTCTACAGTGCAAGCATTACATTCGCGAATAAAACAATTGTCAAAAGTCAAGTATGAGCACATGTGCAAGTTAGGGTTAAAAAAAAATGCTGGAGTGGCAGTTTTCAAAATATTTCTGCTGTTTTGTTTCATGGTTGCTAATCGCACAAAGAAATATGAATCCTCACACAGCAACACTGGCAGGGGTCTTCTGTTGTTTTTAATGTAATTATGGCCAGAAAAGTATTTTGGCTGGTAAGATATCTGAGTGTATGGTAGTTCATTTTCGGCCCTGCAACCAAACTAGTCATGCTTTACATGACAGTGTTACAGTGGCCAAGGAGGTACTATACCACTATACTATGCATGTACTCAATATGTACCATAGTTTCTGCTGAACAGGCATTTCAATACAACTACCTTGGTGTTTACCACAGAAATGACTGTACATCACTATTTGAACCCCCAACACACACACACCTCCCCTGTTGCCTGACTGATTGAACCCCCCCCACATTCCCTCCCCTTCTTTTTTAGAATGCATGGAATGTTCTGGAGCTGAGAGGAATGCCCCAAAAAGCCTCTCGGTCTCTGCATGTTTGACTCTCAAACGACCCTCTTCTCTACTACCTTCCAGGACATCTACATATTAGTACACACACATGGCCATAATCTGATGGTGGTCTCGCTCTCCCCTCTCCATTTCTGTGTGTGTGTGTGTGTGTGTGTGTGTGTGTGTGTGTGTGTGTGTGTGTGTGTGTGTGTGTGTGTGTGTGTGTGTGTGTGTGTGTGTGTGTGTGTGTGTGTGTGTGTGTGTGTGTGTGTGTGTGTGTGTGTGTGTACGCGTGTGACCAGGTCTCTTAGCCAGGGCAGTGCCAACGCGGCGGTGCTAGACGTCACCCAGACGGGCGGGCACAAGAAGCGGGTGAGGCGCAGCTCCTTCCTGAATGCCAAGAAGCTGTACGAGGATGCCCAGATGGCCCGCAAGGTCAAGCAGTACCTGTCCAACCTCAGCCTGGAGACCAACGAGGAGGCGCTGCAGACCCTCTCGCTGCAGTGTGAGCCCTCCATCAACACACGTAAGTGCTGGATAGAGTACATGCTGTGCAGACACACACACACACTTGTGTTCTCTAGCTGCAATGTGAGCCCTCCATCAAAACATGTAAATGTTGCAGACATGCATGCTGTGTATACACCAGCACACCAGGTGGCCATTTTTGGTTCAGCAGCAACACTCACTGGTATTATTGATTGTTAATGCACCACATTCTCCTTCAACCCTTTCTCAGTGCCCAAGAACGCTGGTGGTGGTAAGAGGCCAGACACGTCTCCGGTGGTGTCCAGGGCTGCCAGCCAGCAAAGGGGCCAGCTGCAGAAGGGCAACCAGGCCCTTCAAGTGCCCGCTGTGGCCCTCTACCCCTCCCGCAAGAAAGTGCCAGTCAAGGACCTGCCACCATTCGGTAAGAACCTGCACAAGTTGAGGGGAAAAACATACTTGGTGTAATTATGCTCATTTTAGAACATTGTTTCTTTCTGACGCCATACAATCTGTGATTCCTTGAAGGAAAATGCATTAATTTCAGTTTCAGGTCAAATGTACCAGATCACAATGTTGCTTGTATTGTTGGTAACTAGTTTAGTTAGACAATATGGGCTGGAGATTCGAAGGATTAATCTGCGTCTGGGAAATTGGCCCTTGCTGAATGCTAATTAGCAAATGCTAATTTTGGGCTATTTTGTTTTGAAGGCACGAGTTCCCCTCAGTCGCTGAAGAAGATTCTATCGCTGTCGGAGGAGGCCAGCGAGCGTCACAAGCGTCAGACGGAGGACACGGTGTCTAATGCCTCCTCGCAGCTCTCCTCCCCTCCCACCTCCCCCCAGAGCTCGCCCAGGAAGGGTAAAATTATAATCCCCTCAATTCAACCTCAGCCCAGTCCCCTCACCCATGCTGACACCTAGTGGTCATAGAGGGGAACTACTTGTTCAGCCTCTTGTGATGTCGTGTTGATATAGCAACAGTTACTCAAGGTTTTTGGGGGCTATGGGACATGACCCCATGCAAATGGAAAGTTGTGTTTTACTTGTGGAGTTACATTAAAAGACACACGCCACAACTAGGGCTGGGCGATATGACCTAAAAATCATATCTCTGTTTTTTTTCAAACTGATGGCGATTCGCGATATATATTTAGATTCTCTTTGTGTTCTCTAAATGACCGTTGTCGTACAATTAAAGGTCAAATACACTGCATTTCAATAAGCTAATGAATTGAGGCCTTGTGAAGTTATACCAAGGCTAAATATAAGCCTTCCACAATCATAAGACCAACTAATAATGTATTATTTTATCAGAATAGTTTAGCCTGCTTTTTTGATGTTGCAATAATCACTGATCTGGCGATCAAGTCTATCTACTGTATGATAATGCCCTTTTTTGTTACAAATTTAACTAGAATCATACATAGTCATTATTAGTGAATGAGCGCTAACTTCTTAATAGCAGGCATTAGGCTATAGAAAATAAACACAGGTCTCATCAACAATCTCTCTAGGCACTAACAATCTCTCTAGGCACTAGGCACTAACAATCTCTCTCGGCACTAACAATCTCTCTAGGCACTAGGCATTAACAATCTCTCTAGGCACTAACAATCTCCCTAGCCACTAGGCACTAACAATCTCTCTAGGCACTAACAATCTCTCTAGGCTCTAGGCACTAACAATCTCTCTAGGCTCTAGGCACTAACAATCTCTCTAGGCTCTAGGCACTAACAATCTCTCTAGGGTCTAGGCACTAACAATCTCTCTAGGCTCTAGGCACTAACAATCTCTCTAGGCTCTAGGCACTAACAATCTCTCTAGGCACTAACAATCTCTCTAGGCTCTAGGCACTAACAATCTCTCTAGGCTCTAGGCACTAACAATCTCTCTAGGCTCTAGGCACTAAAAATCTCTCTAGGCTCTAGGCACTAACAATCTCTCTAGGCTCTAGAAACTAAAAATCTCTCTAGGCACTAGGCATTAACAATCTCTCTAGGCACTAACAATCTCCCTAGCCACTAGGCACTAACAATCTCTCTAGGCACTAACAATCTCTCTAGGCACTAACAATCTCTCTAGGCTCTAGGCACTAACAATCTCTCTAGGCTCTAGGCACTAACAATCTCTCTAGGCTCTAGGCACTAACAATCTCTCTAGGCTCTAGGCACTAACAATCTCTCTAGGCTCTAGGCACTAACAATCTCTCTAGGCACTAACAATCTCTCTAGGCACTAACAATCTCTCTAGGCTCTAGGCACTAACAATCTCTCTAGGCTCTAGGCACTAAAAATCTCTCTAGGCTCTAGGCACTAACAATCTCTCTAGGCTCTAGGCACTAACAATCTCTCTAGGCTCTAGGCACTAACAATCTCTCTAGGCTCTAGGCACTAACAATCTCTCTAGGCTCTAGGCACTAACAATCTCTCTAGGCTCTAGGCACTAACAATCTCTCTAGGCTCTAGGCACTAACAATCTCTCTAGGCTCTAGGCACTAACAATCTCTCTAGGCTCTAGGCACTAACAATCTCTCTAGGCTCTAGGCACTAACAATCTCTCTAGGCTCTAGGCACTAACAATCTCTCTAGGCACTAGGCACTAACAATCTCTCTGGCACTAACAATCTCTCTAGGCACTAGCCAGCTAATCTTTGTGTTTCAAGTTTAGCCAACTTGGATCGACAGTATTTGCTCGCTAACAAGGTTGAGCAGTTGACTTGTTATGAACACACCCTTCTGTCCGTCTTGAGCTGTTTTGAACAGCATGCAAGCCTGTCCACTTTGTTCGGATGTTGAAATGAAGTGGCCTCCCTTATTTTCTCAGAATGAGAACGAGTTGCCAATTCCTTATATTTCCTTTTTATATAATTGTTCTTAAATGCTTATTGCACATTTATAGAACACAGATTAGACGGCTCATAACAGTCTTTGGCTAAAATGCTGCTAGCGGTAGGTGGGACCCAAATGTGACAAACTGAACATTCATTTTCCAGAATCAATGTTCATTGATACTCTCATTTTAGTAGTGTCTGCTCTGCGCGCATTTTAAATAGTTGAGAGGTAAAAAGGGTGTCGTTAGAAAAGTTATTTTCTCTATTGCAGTAAAAAATTATGTCTCAATGTGTTTGTGTTCATATGACCGATTCTGTTGGACCAAACCTCCAAATGCAAATAGCTAGTTGAAACCACTTGTCAGATCGGAAGATGTGAACTCTGTTAGTGGGAGAGAAAGTAGCAGGGGCTTGGTGTGTGTGTGTGTGCAAACCGTAAAGGATGAGGCGAAACAACCTCTCACTAAACTCGGACCAAAATAAGGCCAATACGTTTTTCTGGGTTTATTTTGTACCTAAGCGTTGGACCCTCCTTCCCGCCTTTGGGACAACGACTCCCATTTTTTAGGGCGGAGACATGAGCATCACGCCATTCTATACAGATCTCTGGTGTAAATGGGAAAGGTGCACAGAGGAGCGAAAGACACGAGACCAAATACAGCATGAGAACAAGCGGACATAAACGCTCATGAATACGAAAAGAACAAAACAAAAGTTTCTTGCCATACAGAATATCGCTCCAAAAAAAAAAAAAACACACATTCTGATGAATCAAATGAATTCGATATATCGCCAAGCCCTAACCACAACACTAAACTATCCCTTAGCCAAGCCATTCTTAGAGAGCGCCTAGTTCTACGCTGGTCCATATTGGAATGCCCCTACCTCCCATCCTAACTACCTCACCCCTTTCATACTGTGTTGCTGTCCTGTGTCCTGTCTGTGTGTGATGGTCTCTTTGCCTTGCTGCACGTAGGGCTCGGGACACTGAAGGGCCAAAGTGTCCGGAAGGTTACCTTTACCAGTAAACAGACAGGTAAACTAAGCCCGGCTCTAAACCTAGACAGACGCTGCTGACCTAGAACACATACTGGAGTTCCCCGTATGATACCCCCCCCCCCCTTATACATGCAGGGTTAGTTGTTCAATTCCAACCAAGTCTTAAATTATGACTAATATTGCAACGTTTTCGATGAGGCAACAAATCAGAGTCGTGTTCATTAGGCACCAAATGGAAGAAAAGAGAAACAGGGGAGGGACCTAAACATGTCCAATAAGGAACTGTTTTCCGTTGTGAAAAATGAACATGACCCAGTTGATATTACAAAGAGGAACTGGTTGGAACCTGTATATATAAGGGGGGCTTGTGTCCCGCTCTTCTTAGTAGCTGAGTTGCTGCTGTTATGTCTCGTTGTAGTACGGCAGTTGCTTCAGAAGATGGAGTGCTCAGTTGCTGCTGCTTCACCGACATCCACTACTCCACTTGATAGTGGAGTGTGCTTAGAAGCCAGTAGAAGCCCTTCGGTCCACCGGGGGGGAAAACTAATGCACTCGTTATTGGATGGGTTTCAGAGACTGTCTTGACGCTCGGCCGCCGGATTTAGAATAGCACTTCATTTTCTGAATGGTAGCTGGAGGTTGGTTTGCCCAGTGATTTAATGCCGTTTTTGATGACTGGTGCGCAAAGTGGGAGAGGAAGTTGATAGGATTTATGACTCTGAGATGGGGTTTCTTGATGTGTGTGAATGGGATTTCTTTGTAATATCAGTCATTGTGACTCCAGGCTAAAGGTGTGAGGATCTTCGTTTTTTGGGGGATTGGGTCGCTGCCCCAAGCACGTTCTGAGGTTTGTTATAGAGTTAGGTCTTGCTGTGTATTTCTACTATCCTTTTCTTAGGCTAGTGATTCTAGGTGGGTAGTGGGATCTTTGAATATTATTTTGATCATGACTCGAGGGTGTTAAAGTTTTGCGTTCAATGGTATGCTGAGTGAAGGTGGTGATTTGAGAGGTTAGACGTTTTGTTTTCCAGGTGCAGATAGGCTCACAACAAGAAATGTATCTTTCTATGTGTTCTCTCATTATGCCTGCTGTTAATCCATGCTAGGAGGTTCTGAATGTTTCAACCCTCTGAACACAACCCCATGGACAAGTAGATTGGAATCAGTAAGTTAATTTTAACCACCCCCCTCTCTCCAGGCTACCCAAGAACGGGAGACACCTACTCGGACTCGGGTCACAGCGAGATTTCGTCACGCTCCAGCCTGGTCAGCAACTCCTCCTTCGACATGGCCCAGGAGGAGAGGAGGGGGCTCAGGCACTCAGGAGGGGTGGGAGACCCCCACGCTGGAGGGGTGCGTCTGGAGAGGAGGGCTACGACCGACCCTGATCAGTACAGCCTCGGGTATGAATCAATGCTGCCAATTTACAGTTACAGTGATGAGTTTAATTTCAAAAGTTGAAAACGGAAGATTTCTCATCCCAGCCGTTTATTTCTCTACCTGTCCACTGTTTTGTTGATGAATGGCGAAACCATTATAAAGGTGTAGCTTGTCTCTTATCCCCTTCCCATACAGTTCCTACTCGTCCATGCAGGACTGCCGGGGCCTGTATGCCTGCGCCATGGTGCTCTCCTCTCCCAGCTCAGAGGAGTTGACCCAGGACCAAGGGGACCGTGTCTCCCTGGACGCCGCCGATAGCGGCCGCGGTTCCTGGACCTCTTGCTCCTCGGGCTCCCATGACAACATCCAGACCATGCAGCAGGGACGTAGCTGGGAGACCCTGGCCTTTGGACCGGGGGGTGTCATCGGCGGGAGCATTGGTGTCCACCCACCCGGGGGGCCTGAAGCATTACTAGGGGGCACCGCTGGACTTTGGGCGTCCCAGGCTAGAGGTAGCTGGGCATCGGCCTCTTCATCTTCCTCTGCGGCGTACTGGGGCGAGGACTCCGAGGGCGACACGGGCACTATTAAACGGCGAGGCGGGAAGGACGTGAACACCGACCCGGAGACTAGTAGTATCACATCGATGGGGTCCGACGAGGCCAAGCAGCACGGAAGGCCTTCGCCATCACCCATCACTGCCGGAAACAAGGGCCTTATCAGTGAGTTGACCGCTGAACCTTATCTGTTCTGTTGATGGATGGGTTTAGTTGCCCTCATAGGTGCATGTTCCTGTTCCTCAACAAATAAACATTTAATGTTATGGTGTCCATACCTGTTCCTTAACAAATAAACAGTTTTGTGGTGAAAGGGCTGATTTTAGAATGTTCTGAAAATACCAAACCTTCCTCACATATGTATGCATTCATGCCTTTTACGATTTGCATGCATCTTTGGAGCGAAGTACATGTCTGCTGACTCATGTCCACGTGACGATCTCCATGCCAACACGTTTTCTGGGAGGTGTGTGTGGCGCAGATGCGTGAAGTATTAATTCCAATTAACTCCACCATCTTTCACCCCCCCTTCAGCGCGAAAGGAGAGCCGGTACCGCGAGCCTCCTCCAACCCCGCCGGGCTACACTGCCCTGACAATCTCTGACTTCAGCGAAGGGCAGACGCAGTCGCCGCCCACAGCCCCGGCCCACTCCGGCCGCCGCCCGCCCGACTACACCACGGCCCTGCAGCGCTCGCGCATGGTCACCCAGTCCCCTGACTCCCATCACCACCAGGCCCAACAACATGCCAAGCGCCAAGGGCTCCACCGCACCCGCTCGCCAGGCGAGGAGGAAGAGCCTGAGGAGGAAGAGGAGGGTGAGTCCTTGTCTCCCAAACTAGTCGCTCTGAGGAAGACAGTGGCACACACAACACCAGAGACAACCAGGCCATGAGATGAGTGTACGGGTTACAGGGCAGGTCCCCCTCAGGCTGAGGTAAATGACTGATTTATACCAACGATAACCTGCATGCCCACCAGGAACAACACGGACTTGAACCACTACCCCCCATATCCACCACAAACCTAGTCCGGTCCCAAATTTGTTTGTGCCGTCTTGTTCATTCCCCATAGGAGTTGGCATTGAGGAGATGTCAAGACAGCACAAACAGATCTCGGACCAGGCTAGCACAAACACACCATGGCATCTCATGTGCATGAAGTCATCATGCTTGGACCAAAGCTTATCAAGCTCACCAGTTATTAGCGACATTTTGCTCCTCACTCTCTCTACTGTCTCTCACGTCACAAGTAGTGTCGAATGGCATTCATCTGCAGGCACGGTTGTGTTGACGATGCTTGCACACATGCATCTCCATCCCTGGCAGTGTTTTTCACACTTTTTGCACTTAACATTGCTGTTTGTAGCCAATATGCATATTGTTCAGTTTGGATAGTTGTTATGATACGGTAAGTTCACATAGAGGACAGTTAGTGATGTTTTTTTGTGGGGGTTTCTGCTTCTGTGATGCTCTTACAGGACTTTGCAAAAAAAATATCTATTTTTTTTGTTTCTCTTTCTCTCTCGCCAGAGGATGAGCAGGTATCAGCAGTCTGAGAACGGTCTTCTGCTGGATGTCCTTTGCAGTGACTTGAAGTCCCTTCCATGGGGGCGGAACAAGAGAGACTGACTTGATTGATTTATGGACAGACCAATCCAGTACGTACGTGCCTGCCTGCCTCCTCTTCCGGACTCTCCGACATTGGTGGACTCCTCTGCTCGTACCCCCCCCCCTCGCCTTAAAGCATCATGGGGGGTTGAATGACCCTGCATGCAACAAAAAAAATACTGTGAAGAAGAAGATGGAGAGATGGAAAAAGAAAGACACAAAATGCCTGGCACTTTGGGGGAAAAAATAAAAACAAGTCAAACGATTTTGCTGAAGAAAAAAAAACGGCTACGTGCGGCAACCACGTACACACACACACACACACACACAGCTGTCATGGAACAGCTTTCCAAGGCTAACCCCCTATCCCAACCCCACCTCGCTTTACACACACAGTATCATGACGTGTTGAGCTGTCTGCACTTTTTAATTTTCTACTTTATAAAACGAGAACAAAATGGACAATGACGATGGAGGAAAAAAAAAACATTTGATCAATTTTTGAACTTCTAGGTTTCTAGAGATCTTCTTTCCAGAACTATTGCACTCGGGGGGGGGGGGGCTAAAGGTGGCTATACCCAAGTCTCATATCCCTGTGTGGACTCTGAAAAACAGATCTGTCAATCTTAAGAGTTTTATTCCACAATGACAGTATTATCTTGTCCATTCACATATCCTAATGGTGGCTCAACCCCCACTGCTAACTGGACAGTCACAGTGAGAGAAATAAGTTGGGGTGACCAATATGTCATTTGGGGGGGACCCACATGCACGTTCATAATCTAATGTTCTGACACACACTGGGCAAGTCTGGCTTCAGCACTTCTCAGTACAACTTTAGGTTTTAGTGCAACCCTCCATTCCTAACCCTGACCTGGATATCTTGTCTATTTCCGATATGGCCAGCCACATCTTCAGTTCTAGGTCATATACGATATGTGGCAGGTTGTGTGGATCATAGCAGTGAACCAACTAGGGAGTCAATCTGGCTATTTGATATCCATGTTTTAACCTAGGTCATCTGGTGACTTATATTAATTCTGTATTTAGACAACATTTTAAAGGACAACTACAGGAGATTTTTCTTGGCTTAGTCTTGTCCCTAATGGGTGATGTGATGTTAAAAGATAAGCACAAAGGGTATTTATACCGATCGGCAAATCAACCACCTCTGGGAAGGTGTTTTTAGTTATGCACCCCAAAGGCATGTCGAGGCTTAAATCCTATACAGGTGAATGGAGTCTCATGCCTTTCAGCGGTGCTGCATAACCAAACGCTTTCCCTGGGTTCTGTCAACCATTTAAAGTAACTGTCCAGTGGAAATCTAACTTTAAATACTTCCTATTCTGTTAACTCATGCCCAAATAATGTTGACTCATCCTATCCTCGTATTTGTCGCCAAACATTAATTGGAGAAAAACACTTTTTTTTGGTTTTAAACATATCAAACAGACCATTTAAAAAAATGCTTGCTATTTCATCATAGAGAATGATGTGCTGGTCAATCAGCGGTCTACTTGCATGAATATGTTTTATGACAGGTATACGCCCACACCATTGGGGTACGCCCACACCATTCCAACAACAACAAGCTGCTTTTCATTTTTTGTTGTGGAAAGGAAAACGATTTCACTCAGTGTAATTATTATAGGTCATATTTCATAGAAATCTGGAAACTAAACACTGGACAGTTAATTTTTTAGACGGAACTAGAATACACCTCTCCTACCTTGCCATCGGCAACATCCTCCTCTTCATCGAAAAGTCCTCCCCTGTTACAGGCATCAAGATCAATGGATTTGTATATTACCAGGCAATGCTAAGCATAGAGCAACCTGTTTTCCACCATCTCTTAACACCATCGCAATTGACTGAAGAAAATGATTGAATATGTTTGTTTTGACTCCGGTGGGGAAGTTACCTAGATGAGAATTCACTTTGAAGGCTGCCAATCAGAATTAGTGTCACTTTTTAGTTTTTCTTTTCACTGAGTTGTGCTGATCACATTGATCAGTAGTTAGAAACAATAGACTGAGAAGGAGAAGGGAAAAAAAACAAGTGCTGTGTTTTTCACTGTGGGCTGTTACTACACTATTTCTGTCCATTTTTAATATTTTCATGGCCGCCGATAGATTGTCAATCATGCGTTTTAATACAGTGGTGACACGCATCATCATTCACTCTTTCAGCTCTGAAGATCATGTGGATATTAGCAGGCCAAGGCCTATTTGGAAAAACAAAGATGTTGCACAACATTGTACAAGCATAAAGATAATTGTAGTAGGTAGAACTGCTACTCCGTTTTGATGTGTGATGTCAAGTGAGAAGTGTACATTTAGCTGGTGATTTCTCATACTTTCTTCTACTACTTTGACCTGTATGTCTTTTAAAAAGACAGTCGGTGGAGTATGTTTCGGTTGTTTTTTTTTTTGTATTTTTAATACAATAATTGTAAATATTGGTTATATTTTTGTTGAAATGTACTATGTTTATGCCTCAACATCCAGTTTGTATGAAGCTGGGAAATCAATAAATACTACAAAAGTTATCAATTCATAGTGCATTTAAACCTCTTTTTTCCCCCTGCATTTTCAGGTTTCTTCTTTTGAATATTGTTCCTTTCCAAGACCTAACCTACACACCATCTAGTGTTTGCACAAAATAAGACATGGCAGTGACTTGAAATGTGTAACTCTCACACTTTTATAACCGACAGCGGTGTGTGCCAGAAATAATTATATATTTATTTGTACTTTTTCACATTTATTTTTAATATTGTGACAGCAATGTAAAGGTGTAGTTAAAACACATTCTCTCGTGTAGAAAACATGGTTATGTTCACTGATCATATTTCTTACCAAAGATATATTTTTAAACACCTTACAAACTTTTCAGAACCCAAGTTGTTCATGGCCATTGACTGGAGCCTGGCCTTTAGCAATGTAATATGTGTGAGGCTTCTTGAAGATCCCTTGTTTCTTTGCATTAAGAGTACCTTCAGACCTTGCATTAGACCTTGCATTAGACATGGGTTGAATGAAAACACTGCGGTGAGAGCCAAGTAGATAGCCTACCAAGTCTCTGGTGTGATAGTGTAAAGAAATCACATGATGATAATCCATACTGTAGGCCCATTCCCAATCCCTCTTTCAATTGGAAAAGAGGCAGAGAAGAAATATCATTGCTACAGTAAACCATTAGTTGATGGAAATGCCCACTTATCAACACTGCTATAAAGCGACAAGCTGCAGAACAGCACCAGGGCAGAAGAGATCCATCCAGAAGCATGCATGAGTTGACTACAGACAGCCGGAGTCTAAATAGAGGGTCTCTAAGCCCCTCGTGCAGCGGGAAGGCTCCAACATGTGCATCCTTCCTCTCTGTATGACCTAAGTGAAGCCAATGCAGCAGCTCAGGGTGCAAATAGCTCACAACACATCCGAGATGCTGCTCCATCCTCCCTGTGTGCTCGTCATCTTTCCTGACGATGTGACCTGAGTGAAGCCAATGCGGCCGCTAATGGTGCAAGTGTAACAGTATAATTTTAAACCGTCCCCTCGCCCATACCCGGGCGCGAACCAGGGACCTTCTGCACACATCAACAACAGTCACCCTCGAAGCACCATCGCTCCACAAAAGCCGCGGCCCTTGCAGAGCAAGGGGAACTACTACTTCAAGGTCTCAGAGCAAGTGACGTAACCGATTGAAACGCTATTTAGCGCGCAACGCTAACTAAGCTAGCCGTTTCACATCCGTTACACTAGTAGCTCATTAGACATCAACACAGGCTAGGAACGCTCCAAAATGCTGCTTCCCTGTAATGCTCACGTCATGTCAATACAGAAGGTTCCATGATGCTCCTCCATCTTCCCTATGTGACATGAGTGAAGCCAACGCAACTGCTAAGGTTAGAAGTAGCTCACTACCCGTCAACACGTGGAAGGAAGGCTCCAATATGCTGCTTCTTCCTCCCGTCTCCTGAGGCCGTGTCTAGACTTGACAGTATGTGCAGTTTATTTTTTTGTATTATGATCATGGAATTCATGCATTTACGTCTACATTTAAATGTTTCCACCATTTCCACGTTGTGTCCATTCCTGCGCTATATTCAGATGCCAGTATGCGTTCTACAAACAGTGGAATAGGCTAAATATGATAACGAAACAGCTGATGGCAGCGGCCACTACTGTAGCCAGAGCAACGCTAAAGCGATTGCAAACGAGTTCGCATAACTAGACAAATCTTTTTCTCAATTTTAACTAGCTGGCTAGCATTTATGAGTCCAGCAGACACGTTCTCCACACGCTAGGAACGCATTTCCTCCGTTATAATGAAAACGGTGCTTCTCGGTCCCAAAACACATGTTTTCTGGAGACTTGTGGGAGGAGAGCTGATGACGTCGCCAACTTTATTCGCTTTCGGTAACCTGATTGCGTCCAGACTGAGAATAAATCTGCACACAATGCTTCCCTGACCATGTCCTGAAGTGGTCTGACCGATCTGAACACAATCGGACAACAAAGCAACTTGTGGGTCTCGATCTGTGTTTTCTATGCAAGCTTCGTATTCAGATAGAAGCTAAACTACACAACTCACTGTGTGTGCAATAATACTGGATAACATGATTTTCAAATGACTACCCAATCTCTGTACCCCACAAATACAATTATCTTTAAGGTCCCCCTAACACTCAAAATCCATAGCCTACTGAACATTGCAGACATTTCAGGAATATTTTAAATGAACCCTTATTGCCTACCAGGGCTGTGCCCAATAATTCCAATTAAATTATTGACTTTGAATTGAATTTTAATTGTAGTAGTAAATAGGATACAGAATTTGAAATAAGGAAATAGAATTGAATTCAGTGAATTTCAATTAAATGCAAATACATATTGTGTAATCTATACAAATTATACGTCTTGTACACAAAATATCAAATGTCGTTATATTCATATTTTAGTTTTGAAACAATTCATTTTGAAGACAAACTCTTAAAATGAATATTCTAAGTTATTATATTTCATGAATCACTTACATGTTGTCCATTATGGGGAAAATACTACATTTCCCAGAATGAATTAGTTTAACTCTCAAGTTGACCCTAAAGTCTTCAAGAAGAAGCCAAACAAGTGAAATGGTTGGTGGACATATAATTGGCTATTCAAAGCCCTGAAGTTAAAGGAGTGTATATGAGCATTGTTCCCAGAGAGAAATTGATACACTCCATGACCAAAAGTCATGACCTGCTCGAACATCTCATTCCAAATCATGGGCATTAATATGGAGTTGGTTCCCCCTTTGCTGCTATAACAGCCTCCACTCTACTATTGTTCGGTGGTCTGGGGAAATGCATCATCTAGTGAAGTTAGGAGGCTGCAGAAGGCACAGAATACAGCAGCAAGGATTGTTTTAAGGCGGCGCTATGGTTCTTCTTTTGCAGTCATGCGCAGTGTTCTTGGTTGGTCATCAATCGACAAGATAATTGAAAAATACATGCTTATCTTAGTTTATAATATACATAATTTAAAACGGCCAAGTTCTATTCACAATGGTATTCAGTTGATAAGAGACAGACATTCCGTAAATACTAGGAATAGATTGTCCACCATCTATGCATTATCCAGACAGAAAAAAGAAATGGGCAAAATAACATTTCGATTCAGAGCGATAAAGAAATTGAATAAATTAACTGAGCAAACTAGAAACCTTTCAATATATAAGTTTAAACATGATTTAAAAACAATTTAAATATAGTATATAGAAATGTTGTGGGACTATAGCAGATGAAGAATCAATATATTTTTTAGATTAAGTATTTATTGGGTCATTATGCTAGTGTATTATGTATGTTTGTAATAGTGTGTAATATGTGAAAGTGTGTTTGTATTATAAATGGTATTTTAATGTTAAGGACTCTTGGAAGATTAGTCCAAATGGGGACTAAAAGAGATCCTAATAAAATCATCTGGGAAGGCTTTCCACTAGCGTTAGTTAGGTCGGGCACTGATGTTGTCATGTATTGTCATGTTATGTCTTGTTCCTGTTCTTTCTCTTCTCTTCGTTTCCCCCTGCTGGTCGTTTTAGGTTACCTTCTCTCCCTCTATCGCTCTCTTTCTCTATGGTCCCTTTGCTTCTCCCAGCTGTCCCTCATTCTCCTCTAACGACCTCGTTTACTCTCTCACACCTGTTCCCTCTTTTCCCTCTGATTAGGTCTCTATTTCTCTCTCTGTTTCTGCTTCTGTCTTTGTCGGATTCTCGTTTGCTTCGCCCTTGTTCTGTCCTGTCGTAATCTGCCTCTGCATTAGATGCTGCGTTTGATCAGGTGCCTCTGTCCTCTACGGCCCGCGCCTACCCGGAGGGACCTGCAGTCAGTTGCCGCTAGCCCTGCTATTCTCCTCTACTGCTAGAAGGGGACTAGTCAACCGATACATCTGAAGAGGATTTATGTTTTCCCTGTGTTTGAACATTAAAACATTTACATTACATTTAAGTCATTTAGCAGACGCTCTTATCCAGAGCGACTTACAAATTGGTGCATACACCTTATGACATCCAGTGGAACAGCCACTTTACAATAGTGCATCTAAATCTTTTTAGGGGGGGTGAGAAGGATTACTTACCCTATCCTAGGTATTCCTCGAAGAGGTGGTTTAGACTTTGGGTCCTCACTCACCTGCATAACAGATGTTGCGCAATTAAGCCTGGCTCGCAGTCGGCATTTCAGTTCATCCCAAAGGTGTCTGATGGGGTTGAGGTCAGGGCTCTGTGCAGGCCAGTCAAGTTCTTCCACACCGATCTCAACAAACCATTTCTGTATGGACCTCTCTTTGTGCACAGGGGTATTGTCATGCTGAAACGGGAAAGGGCCTTCCCCAAATTGTTGCCACAAAGTTGGATGCCCAGAATCGTCTAGAATGTCATTGTTAGCTGTAGCATTATGATTTCCTTTCACTGGAACTACGTGGCCAAGCCCGAACCATGTAAAATAGCCCCAGACCATTAATCCTCCTCAACCAAACTTTACAGTTTGCACTATACATTAAGGCAGGTAGCGTTCTCCTGGCATCCGCCAAACCCAGATTCCACTGCTCCAGAGTCCAATGGCGGTGAGCTTTACACCACTCCAGCTGACGCTTGGCATTACACATGGTGATCTTAGGCTTGTGTGCGGCTGCTCGGCCATGGGAAAACCCATTTTATGAAGCTCCTGACTAACAGATATTTTGCTGACGTTGCTTCCAGAGGCAGTTTGGAACGCGGTAGTGAGTGTTGCAACTGAGGACAGACTATTTTTAAGCACGATGCTCAATGAAACTCATGTTCTATGACTGAGCTGAATTAAATTCTACTTCCTGTCACTCAAACTCATATTCAAGTTCTACATCTTCTAGGGTGTGGCCAAATCAATTTGAATTTCATCTCAATTGGAGTCGATTCCAAAATTCTGAATTGAGCACAACCAGGTCGCCTACATGTCAGAGAGATGCAGCACCTTCAGAAAGTATTTTGTTGTGTTTCAGCCTGAATTTAAAATAATTAATTGAATTAAGATGTTGTGTCACTAATCTACACACAATACCCCATAATGTCAAAGTGGAATTTGTTATTAGTCATAATAAATAAATGTAAAAAATATATATATTATGTAATCTGAAATGTCTTGAGTCAGTAAGTATTCAACCCCTCTGTTATGGTAAGCCTAAATAAGGTCAGGAGTAATAATTTGCTTAAAATGTCAATAGGTTGCATGAACTCACTATGTGTGCAATAACCGCAGGGCTGTCCAGAGGGTGGTGCGCTGTCCAACGCAGGCCACAGGACACCGACAGCACCCGATGTCACAGGAAGGACAAAAAGATCATCAAGGACAACAACCACCCAAGCTTCTGCCCGTTCACCCCGCTATCATCCAGAAGGCGAGGTCAGTACAGGTCCATCAAAGCTGGGACGGAGAGACTGAAAAACAGCTTCTATCTCAAGGCCATCAGACTGTTAAATAGCCATCACTAGCACATTAGAGGCTGCTGCCTATATACATAGACTTGACATCACTGGCTACTTTAATAAATGGAACACAAGTCACTTTAATAATGTTTGCATATTTTGCATTACTCATCTTATATTTATATACTGTATTCTATCCTATTCTATTGTATCTTAGTCTATGCCACTCTGACATTGCGCGTTAGTATTTATATTCTTAATTCCATTCCTTTACTTTAGATTGTGTGTGTTGTTAGATATTACTGCAATTTTGGAGCTAGAAACACAATCGTTTCGCTACACTTGCAATAACATCTGCTAAACACGTGTATGTGACAAATAAAATGTGATTTGTGTTTTCGATTAGTTTTTATAATAGTGGTTAACATTATTTTGGAATGACTAGCCCATCTCTGTACCCCACACATAGAATTACACTACCGTTTAAAAGTTTGGGATCATTTCGAAATGTCCTTGTTTTTGAAAGAAAAGCACTTTTTTTTTGTCCATTAAAATAACATAAAATTGATCAGAAATACAGTGTAGACATTGTTAATGTTGTAAGTCACTATTGTAGCTGGAAATGGGTGATTTAAAAAAAAATGGCATATCTACATAGGTGTACAGAGGCCCATTATCAGCAACCATCACTCCTGTGTTCCAATTGCCCGTTGTGTTAACTAATACAAGTTTATCATTTTAAAAGGCTATTTGATCATTAGGAAACCCTTTTGCAATTATGATAGCACATCTGAAAACTGCTGTGCTGATTAAAGAAGCAATACAACTGGCCTCCTTTAGACTAGATGAGTATCTGGAGCATCAGCATTTGTGGGTTCAAACCAGAAGAGTGGCTCAAACCAGAAGAGAAAGAGTGGGAGGCCCCGGTGCACAACTAAGCATGACGACAAGTACATTAGTGTCTAGTTTGAGGAACAGACGTCTCACAAGTCCTCAACTGGCAGCTTCATTAAATAGTACCCGCGAAACACCAGTCTCAACGTCAACAGTGAAGAGACAACTCTGGGATGCTGGCCTTCTAGGCAGAGTTGCAAAGAAAAAGCCATATCTCAGACTGGCCAATAAAAATAAAAGATTAAGATGGGCAAAAGAACACAGACACTGGACAGAGGAAGATTGGAAAGAACAGACAAATCTACGTTTGAGGTGTTCGGATCACAAAGAAGAACATTCATGAGACGACGAAAAAATGAAAAGATGCAGGACGCCATCTGTCAAGCATGGTGGAGGCAATGTGATGGTCTGGAATTGCTTTGGTGGTGGTCAAATTGGAGGTTTGTTCAGGGTAAAAGGGATCTTGAAGAATGAAGGCTATCACTCCATTTTGCAACACTAGGCCATAACCTGTGGACGGCGCTTAACTGGAGGCAATATCCTCCTACATCAGGACAATGACCCAAAGCACAGCTCCAAAGAAACAATTTTAAGCCTTGAGACAATTGAGACATGGATTGTGTATGTGTGCCCATTCAGAGGGTGAATAGGCAAGACAAAATATTTAAATGCCTTTGAATGGGGTATGGTAGTGGGTGCCAAGCACACTCGTTCGTGTCAAAACACTCAACAGTGTGTGTATCAAGAATGGTTCACCATCCAAAGGACATCCAGTCAACTTGACACGACTGTGGGAAGCATTGGAATCAACATGCACCAGCATCCATGTGGAACGCTTTCAATACCTTGCAGAGTCTATCACCCTGATCAATTTAGGTGGTTCTAAGGGCAAAACAGGGGGATAAACATTGAATAGTCTTGTTTATAATTTCACTGGTTTAGTTTGCAAGTCAGCTAGGCTACTTAAAAAGTGTGCGTTTGTGATACAGTATATTGTTATGCACTAAACCTACTGTAACAAAGTGTGCACTCCTTTGTGAGTTTTCGTAATGAAACCTTCTGAATTACTGAGGTGTTTTCAGCACCAGGAAATTCTCCAGCAGGACCACCCGTAGTCTCTAATACCCGCTGTTTAGCCGCGCCGCCCTTACAGCACCACACACCACACCGAAGGTGCAGACCATCATATGAACATGAACAATTGAAAATTATATAATAATACCTGAAACATCGATGTGCACAACTACCATGTCTATTCATACAATTTCCTCATAACTAATTGGAGTGAGAAATGCATTGAGTGTAGTATTATTCACTAAAAGCCAACCCAATTGGTTAGGTTGTCCTTCTTTTAAAATTCCATGTCTCCCCTTTGTTTTCCAGGCATTCTAAACCTTCCAAATTCGACCTCATATAATTCCTTCACGAACCATGGAGGGATTCTACTTAGTGGTATAGGAAGTTCAAAAAGTTGCTTCTGTAAATGGTGGTGTCATACACAAGGGGGCACTGTTTTCTAAAGAATCGAACAGCACATCAGCAGCAGACATTCAGATTCGTCTTAGACTCCACTCCCTCTTTCTGGTTTAATGACGAGTTTGGATTGAAGCTCTGTTGTAGCAAGATCCCAATACATTCAGTGGTGGAAAAAGTACCCAACATTCATGTGTAAGTAAAAGTAAAGATAACTTATTAGAAAATGACTAAAGTGAAAGTCACCCAGTAAAATACCACTTGAGTAAAAGTCTATAAGTATTTGATTTTAAATATACTTAAGTATCAATAGTAAATGTAATTGCCAAAATATACTTAAGTATCAAAAGTATGAGTATAAATAATTTAAAATTCCTTATTATGCAAACCAGATTGCACCATTTAAATTGTTTTATTTTCTTTGCAGATAGCCAGGGGCACACTCCAACACTCAGACATCTTTACAAATGAAGCGCTGGTGTTTAGTGAGTCTGCCAGATCAGAGGCAGTAGGGATGACCAGGGATGTTCTCTTGATAAGTGTGTGAATTTGACCATTGTCCTGTCCTTCCAAGCATTCAAAATGTAACGAGAACTTTTGGGTGTCAGGGAAAATGTATGGAGTAAAAAGTATGTAATGAAGTAAATGTTGTCAAAAATATAAATATTATAAGTAAAGTACGGATACCCCAAAAAACGACTTAAGTTGTTCTTTTAAAGTATTTTTACTTAGGTACTTTACACCACTGAATACATTACAAACGTAGCTTTTAGTGAAGCTCTTCAACACCTGCTCAAAAGCATTATAGAACTAAAAATCCAGAACTTATAGTGTCATTAATTTTGATCTGATAATACTACTCATAGGCTTCTTGTTCTTGTTGTTGTTCTTCTTCAATGGATTCGATTTACACACTGCTATAGGCTACTATAGCTATTACCTTGCTATTCTGACTACTTTTGAGTAAATGTTTCTGTCATTCTGTGAGTTTAAACAGACAGAGATACTCTATCTAGGGAGTGTCACTATGGAGAATTACCAGCTTGGCTCGAGGGCTTAGTCATTCTGACTGCTCTCCCCTTGTTTCAGTCACCCTGTAGCTCTAAACTAGACATTCCTATTCCACATTAATAAAACATGCTAGATAGAGGGGGAACCAAGGCTTTCACAGTGGAAAAGCCTCAGTCTGACACACACACACACTCCATGTGAAATGAGTTCATGTTCCGCCGATGATGAGCGCCAGTGGGCCTTTTTCGGCCTCCTGTACCCACAGAACTCGTGGAGGTGTCAGTCCAGGAAGTGCATAAGTCTACGTATGTAGTAGTCTAGCGTGGTGTGGGCTACAGTGAGTGAACAGCATCAACCCTTTTGACTTGGAATGTTGTGGACATACTCTACAAGCAGCATCATATGAGTACTGCAGCAACTTCAAATTTAATTTGAAAATATTATTTTGGGTTTGTACTCATTGTCCTTGATCTTAACCTCCAGTTTGTTTTGATATTGTGGTAAACCATCATTTTTCAGTTCCTTTGAAATTCCAGAGAACCTTTTCAGGTTACAGTAAATGGAAAATGCATCATCATTCTTCTTTGTCCATTTGAAAATCTGCCTTTAGATACAATGTACAACTTGAGCTACACTTAGGTTCGATCCTGGCTGTATCCATGAAGGACAACATAACAAAGACCAGCAGTTGATGTCGGAAGTTTACATACACTTAGATTGGAGACATTAAAACTCATTTTTCAACCACTCCACAAATTTCTTGTTGACAAACTATAATTTTGGCAAGTCGGTTAGGACATCTACTTTGTGCATGACACAAGTAACTTTTCCAACAATTGTTTACAGACAGATTATTTCCCTTATTCACGGTATCACAATTCCAGTGGGTCAGAAGTTTACATTCACTAAGTTGACTGTGCCTTTAAACAGCTTGGAAAATTCCAGAAAATGATGTCATGGCTTTAGAAGCTTCTGATAGGCTATTTGACCTGATTTGAGTCAATTGGAGGTTTATCTGTGGACATATTTCAAGGCCTACCTTCAAACTCAGTGCCTCTTTGCTTGACATCATTGGAAAAATCAAAAGAAATCAGCCAAGACCTCAGAAATAAAATTGTTGACCTCCACAAGTCTGGTTCATCCTTGGGAGCAATTGCCAAACGCCTGAAGGTACCACGTTCAATTGTACAAACAATAGTACGCAAGTATAAATACCATGGGACCACGCAGGCGTCATACCGCTCAGGAAGGAGACGCGTTTTGTCTCCTAGAGATGAATTTACTTTGGTGCGAAAAGTGCAAATCAATCCCAGAACAACAGCAAAGAACCTTGTGAAGATGCTGGACGAAACGGGTACAAAAGTATCTATATCCACAGTAAAACGAGTCCTATATCAACATAACCTGAAAGGCCGCTCAGCAAGGAAGAAGCCACTGCTCCAAAACCACAATTAAAAAAGCCAGCCTACTGTTTGCAACTGCACATGGAGACAAAGATCGTACTTTTTGGAGAAAAGTCCTCTGGTTTGATAAAACACAAATAGTACTGTTTGGCCATAATGCCATCGTTATGTTTGGAGGTAAAGCCGAAGAATACCATCCCAACTGTGAAGCACGGGGGTAGCAACATCATGTTGTGGGTGTGCTTTGCTGCAGGAGGTGCACTTCACAAAATAGATGTCATCATGATGTAGGAAAACAATGTGGATATATTGAAGCAACATCTGATGACAGCAGTCAGGAAGTTAAAGCTTGGTTGCAATTGGGTCTTCCAAATGGACAATGACCGTAGGCATACTTCCAAAGTTGTGGCAAAATGGCTTAAGGACAACAAAGTCAAGGTATTGGATTGGCCATCTTAAAGCCTCGACCTCAATCCCATAGAAAATTTGTCGGCAGAACTGAAAAAGTGTGTGTGAAGCAAGGAGGCCTATACAAGGCAGAACTGAAAAAGTGTGTGTGAAGCAAGGAGGCCTTACAAACCTGAGAGTTACACCAGCTCTGTCAGGAGGAAAGTCCAAAATTCACTCAACTTATTGTGGGGAGCTTGTGGAAGGCTACCCGAAACGTTTGACCCAAGTTAAACAATTTAAAGGCAATGCTACCAAATACTAATTGAGTATATGTAAACTTCTGACCCACTGGGAATGTGATGAAAGAAATAAAAAATGAAATAAATAATTCTCTCTACTATTATTCTGACATTTCACATTCTTAAAATAAAGTGGTGATCCTAACTGACCTAAAACAGGGAATTTTTACTAGGATTAAATGTCAGGAATAGTGAAAAACTGAGTTTAAATGTATTTGGCTAAGGTGTTTGTAAACTTCTGACTTCAACTGTATATGCTGGCATTGGAGCGTGGATTGATGATGTTCCTTTCTGTTTGCAGAAACATTCCAAAACTAAGTGGTGCATCTGTTGGTTTTGTATCCTGTTCTATATTTGAATGTGAAGGACAGTGTTCAACGCCACATCTTGAACATTCACTACTATTTGAAAGTTTGGGGTTAAATAGTACCTGTAAACACCAATCTCAACTTCAACAGTGAAGAGGTGACCCCCGGATGCTGGCCTTCTAGGCAGAATTACAAAGAAAAGCCATATCACAGACTGGCCAATAAAAAGCAAAGATTAAGATGGGCAAAAGAACACAGACACTGGACAGAGGAACTCTGCCTAGAAGGCCAGCACCCGGAGTCGCCTCTTCACTGTTGACATTAAGACTGGTGTTTTGTGGATACTGTTTAATAAAGCTGCCAGTTGATGGCTTGTGAGGTGTCTGTTTCTCAAACTAGACACCCTAATGTACTTGTCCTCTTGCTCAGTTGTGCACCGGGGCCTTCCACTCCTCTTTCTATTCTGTTTAGAGACACTGGCTGTTGACATCTATTTTGTGTTGTTCTGTGAAGGGAGTAGTACACAGTGCTGTACGAGATCTTCAGTTTCTTGGCAATTTCTCACATTGAATAGCCTTCATTTCTCAGACCAAGAATAGACCGATGAGTTTCAGAAGAAAGTTCTTTGTTTCTGGCCATTTTGAACCCACAAATGCTGATGCTCCAGATACTGAACTAGTCTAAAGAAGGACAGTTTTATTGCTTCTTTAATCAGGACAACAGTTTTCAGATGTGCTAACATAATTGCAAAAGGGTTTTCTAATGATCAATTAGCCTTTTAAAAGTATAAACTTGGATTAGCTAACACATCGTGCCACTGGAACACAGGAGTGATGGTTGCTGATAATGGGCCTCTGTACACCTATGTAGATATTCCATTCAAAATCACCCATTTCCAGCTACAATAGTCATTTACAACATTAACAATGTCTACACTGTATTTCTGATCAATTTTATGTTATTTTAATGGACATAAAATTAGATTTTTTTCTTCTAAAACAAGGACATTTCTAAGTGATCCCAAACTGTTAAATGGTAATGTATGTTGTTCTCAAACGCAATGGTTAAGATTTGTAGTGCCCTCGTGTTTTCCTTCTATAGCCTTTGTAACAATCTCAATGTTACTCTCCATTGTGGGGTTGAATGATAGTCTCCATAATAACACTGGCTGTAGGAGCTTGCTAGTTATTATGTGGCCAAATGAATGAGATTTGGCTCCATCAAGTCTTCAAAGGGGATGTGATTCCATTTAATCACAGTGTGACACTAATAAACATGATATCCTACCTAAGGTCTTGCTTCAAACCCAGCCTTTGATGTTCGTGACACACAGGCTGCCAAACAAACAACTTGTTTCGTCCCTATCCCCATCCATGCCTCTCTCTTTGTTGTCACACGGCCAGCCCATTTCATTTCATCCATGGTTGTGTCCGGGGACTATGGCATTGAGTGAGTGTGCTTGCGTGTGTTTGTGACTTGATTGTGGGCCTTAGTACAGTAGCTGTTGTGGCAATTGTGTCAGACAGTGGAGTGTGTTGAAGGAGAGTGTGTGTCTGTGATAGAGTTGGTACATAATGGGAGCTAATCAGGATTGGGTGTTCGGAGAGTAGGAAGTGAATAACAGTGGCCAGATTAAGAGACGGAAAGGGAGGTGACACTCTGGGGAAGAGTGAGCAGTACGTGTATCTGATGTGTGTGCCCGTGAGTTTGTGAGAGATGGGCTCTGTCTGTCTCTCTATCTGGCAAAGTCTATTTAGTCAGCAATTAAAAAACTTTCTCCACTCCTCCAACCCCTGTGTCGGGTTTCCCAGTAGCAATGTTCAAGGAAACATTGTGAATATATACGGTAGACGGAACTCTTTTGTTTCAGACTGTTGGGAGTAAATAAGGGGAGGTGATGTCGGGAAATAGGTGTTTGGGTTTAGAGTTCTCTTAAACTCTATATCCAAGGACAATGTGTGTGCTATTTGATAAACATGGACGCTGTTGGTTTATCATTCTGGCTGTAGCTCTTGTCTTGTATCTGTTGGAGACAGCCTTGTAAAATTGACAGAATGAATATAACAAAGTATATTGCACCTCAACCCAAACATCTGTCGTGTAAAATTACTACATTCTTAACAGTCTTAATGACATGTTCTGTTTGTTTTCGGTGGATGGCTGTTCCAGGAAATGAAGACCAGTCTAAAAAGCTGTTTCAGGTCATTCAACAGGAGGGTATAATTTTGCTTATGTTATGGCCATTGGCAATAGATGGATAGAGCCCTAATACAAGATCACGTGTTTCAACGAGTCCTTATTGGGCGAGAAGGGCTTACCAAGGCAAAACTTCCAAAAAGGACTCATTTGAGGCAGAAAGGAACTGGAGCAGAAAGGAGCCATTGTCTTTTAGCTCACTTGAATCCATTGTACAGGATGCGAACAGGTGACTGACGTTTCAATGTCAAGCTGACGTCTTCCTCAGAGTCCTTGATGGTGCTTAGCACTGAACTATCGGTGGCCTATTTTCTAACCGCACTCCTTTCAGTCCCCTGTGTATGATACAATATGAATCTTATATATATCAAGAGATTTCTCCTTAGGCATTTCTGTCAGCATCTTCACAATTTCCTAACGTGATACATGAGTCCCACATGTATTTTGACGGAACATTTTGCAACCCCAGCCGTTGTTTCCTAGGCAACATGTAGACCTTTGAATACCATTGCCATCTATTGCACGTGAACCATGCACGTGAACACGTTTTAACAATTCAATATGAACCCAATGCAATCCCGGTTTTGCTCTTACTTGGGTACAGGGCATGATGTATTCAGAAAGACCGCATACAGTACACCTACCCACTTTCCACGTGTAGTGTGTACTCCCCACCAAAGGGATGCGCTGTTTCCCAGTAAATATTGTCTGGGTGAATATTCAGTCCCTTTGCCAGCACGCCTTATCATGAAGCACCAGACATCCACATTACTATGCAGCGCAATGGCCAGTTGTGTGTGTAAACCCCGGGCTCTTGCGTTGTCGACTGTGTTCAATGGGCATACTCTGGGCAGTATTATGGGGGGATGTCTGGGAGCCGTTCATGCTAAATTGGATGAAGACGGCAGCACTGGAGCTGAGGAGAGCCGAGAGTGGAGATGTCACGTCCCTTTTACCAGGATCTGTCTGAAGGCCAAATAGAGAAAGAATGCAGTCATGAGATGTTAAAGTATGCTACAAAGACAGGGTATGGTGGCTACAAGGCTACATCCAGGTGCTTACTAGTTCAGTTTTATGTGACTGACAAGGGCAGTGAATGTGTTATACCCAAAGCGTTACTTGATTTGTAGTGTCGTTTGAGAGTAAAGTTAACATGTTCAAATCGAGTAACTGATTTGGATCTAGGTGCAGAGATAGACTTGATGTGATATATTTGAATGTGTAATACGTCATTGTAATTAGTGGCAAAGCTGGACAATGCGACAGCAAAATAACAATCGTCGTCACCATCATCATCTCCACCATCACCACCACCTTTACCCTCCTCCTCATCGTTTTCCTCAAAGCTAGTAAGTATATCCTGGTACATTGTTTAATTGCAAAATTGTAATTACTTCGCCACTACGGCCTATTTATTGCCTTACCTCCCTAATCTTACCTCATTTGCACACACTGTATATAGATTTTTTGCACACACTGTATATAGATTATTGACTGTATGTTTTGTTTATTCCATGTGTAACTCTGTGTTGTTGTTTGTGTCGCACTGCTTTGCTTTATCTTTGCCAGGTCGCAGTTGTAAATGAGAACTTGTTCTCAACTGGCCTACCTGGTTAAATAAAGGTGAAATAATACAAATAAATAAACAGTCTGAAGGCACCCTTAGCGGCGTTGGTAGAAAGCGGACGTTTCTGGCTTTCAGGGATACAGTATTTTCCACCTAACTTTTCCCTTGAAAAAATGGATGTGGGGACTCCACTCAGGCATCTTTCTACGCCTGCTGCATGAGGTTAGTCTGAAGGTGCAGACAACAAGAAGGCTGCAGGCGGATTCATTCCCATTCTGTTTCTCTCTCACATACACCCTCTCTCCACCCCGCTCTCTGACTGAAGTGGACTGTGGTCCCTCTGTGACAAAGCACCTGAAAATGTGCTGAGATAAGACGGGGAGCCAGGGCAAAAACGGATGACAAAAACCCATCCTTACATAGCATTCTTATTACTTAGAGCCAGGAACTGTAGACACTCCTTCACTCCCTCTGCTTCTCTCTCTGCTCCTCTCTCTCTCTCTGCCCCTCTCTCTCTCTGCCCCCTCTCCTCTCTCTCTCTCTCTGCCCCTCTCTCTCTCTCTGCCCCTCTCTCTCTCTCTGCCCCTCTCTCTCTGCCCCCCTCTCTCTCTCTCTCTCTCTCTTTCCCCACTTCCCTCTCAGACTTACCGTCTGTCTGACCACAGCTCATATTCCTGCCAGTGTCACAAAATACAGAAATATATAAATCATTAATATTAAATCTATGCCATTTGCTACCTCCTTTCCTCACGGCGGAGTGCTGACTTCATGGAACCTGTCAGCCATTGGAGTGGCCTCATAATGTGTCTTGTCTTCCTTGGGATTTGCGAAATAAATCTGAAAGAAAGGGGTTTGACATCCATCTTTAGAGCGTTGGCTTTTTCAAGTGAGGCTTTGTCACTGAGAGAATGACAGACGGAGGCAGAAATAATATTTTATTATCAAAATGCAATGGAGGTGAACTGTGAACTTTCAAACTCAATAAACAATTCATTACAGTGTATTTTCCTTGACTGTGTCAGTGAAACCGGCAAATTTTTTACATTGGTAGGGAGGATCCTATTTAATCAACAGCTAAGCAGAGAATGTAACTCAACCTGCCATGCAATAATGTTATGAATGGTTCTGTTCTTGAAATAGCATGGCTGTTTACTTTTTCATGTGAGAAGTGGCCTAGGTAAGGCACAGCCTGCCTGATGTGAGTCGTGACTCACAGCGAGGGAGAGCTGTGACACACTGGTCTGGACAAGAGGCAGTATTTGTGCAGTGTTTGGTTCTCTCAAACCTTTTTTTTTTCTTCCCGGGGGGTTGAGACCTCAAGTTGTTTAGATTAGAAAATACTACAGCTGTAATGGAGGAGGGTGGAGCTCTGGTCCTGTGTGTGGTTGTCCACGTGGGTTGGAGTGAGAAATACACAGAGGAGAAGCAAATCAGTAAAAAAAACACATCTCCTTCATTATTGACACATCGTGCCGACAACATCAAAATAGCCTTTCCAGACTCTGAAGTCAGGAGGGCTTTGAGTTAGGTGTTACCCAGACTAGGTAAGACATGCCTAAGCAGTACAACAGCCTTCCAATTCCAATCCACTCCATCTTCTATGTGCAAAGTAATGTCCAACATAGTGATAAAAAAGGTAAATTAATAACCTATATTTTCTCATTTCTGTGACTTTTACAATCAACCTCCCCCTAGCTCCATATGCATTCTGATGCAGTTGGCCTTGCTTCAGCCAGGCCTGAACACAATGAATACAACCACCGCCTCCTGTAGTGTTAATTGCCTGTTAAGGCTTGACTGTGTGTCCTCTTTTGTCCATTCTGTCTTCTATTTGGTCACTCCACAAGAGGGTATAAGGGCACAAGGTGAGCCCCAATTGCAGACACAGGAGGCAGATGGTTGAGCTCCGATATTTATAATAACAAAAGGGGTAGGATAAAGGCAGGTCGGAGACAGGCGAGAGTTCATAAACCAGATCAGAGTCCAAACAGTACCAGGCAATGGGCAGGCTCGAGGTCAGGACAGGCAAGGGTTCAGTGATCAGGTCCGAGTCCAAACAGTACAATGGGATAGGCAGGTTCGAGGTCAGAACAGACAAGCGGGTTCAGTATCAGAGATTGGGAAAGATAGGAGCTAGGAAAACAGCTGGTTGACTTGGTAAAACAAGATGGATGGGAAACACAGGGATAAATACACTGGGGATAATAAGCGACACCTGGAGGGGAGTGGAGACGAGCACAAGGACAGGTGAAACGGATCAGGGTGTGACAGAGGGGTGACAGCCCCCATATAAACCTGCCAAGCACTGGCTAATAGTGATGCATGGGTTGACTCATAACCTGCTGTACCCCTGGTTAGTGGGGCAGCAGGTTTAAGGTCATGAAATATTGTGTGGATGAACAACCTTGTCTCAGAGCATTTTGTATTATTTTGTGCGTAAATCCAAGACACACCATTTAGTATGATATGTTACGTTTCATATGGTATGTATTAATTTTTTGAGGCTAATGTTAGCTAGGTGACTCAAGTCAGGGTTTAGGTTTAAGGTTAGGAGTTAAGTTAAATGGTTAGCCCACCCATCCTTCCATCCTTCCATGCTTAAGTTCTGGCCTTAAGTAACCTTCTGTCTTATGTAACCATACCAAAAGTAACATATCGCACTAATTTGAGTGGCCTGGATTTATATTTAATATGTAATGTCTAGTCTATGAGACCAGGCTGGGATGAAGGGCGAGTTGAATAAAGTGAAAACAATATCTTTAAAAAAATCCATAAATATATCATTCTTGTGAAATGTATATGTATAGGCTACATTAAGGTTTTTCATTCATTATTTTAGGCTCTCTTGCATTTGTGTATAAAAGCTTTAGGGCCTAAATCTACAAGTGTCATATAGCCTACATGTCAATCGCCAACTGCTTCTGAGACTGGGCAGAAAAGGTTAACATTGATCCATTGAGGTAAAAAGGACAATATCGGAGTTTAACTCAATAAGGGAAAAGCTTTGAAATGGTGAGTTGAAAATAAAGAGAAGGGATCGTCAGAAAAGTAATGTTTGGGAAAGATTTAGTGAAGTGGTAAAAGAGGATGATAGCATTGCCGGCTATTTCAAATCAAATTAAATTGTATTGGTCACATACACGTTTAGCAGATGTAGCGAAATGCTTGTGCTTCTAGCTCCGACAGTACAGTAATATCTAACAGTTTCACAACATATACCCCAAAATACATGTAAATCTAAGTAAGGAATGGATTAAGAATATATACACACATATGATAGTGGCATAGTGTAGAGTACAGTATATACACATATGAGATGGGTGATGCAATATTTACAGACAATTAAAGTGACTAAGATACCGTAGAATAGTATAGAGTAAAGCTTACACATGAGATGAGTAATGCAAGATACGGAGATATTATTGAAGTGGCTAGTGTTTAATTTCCTTAAAGTGACCATTGATTCCTAATCTATGTTTAAAGGCCTCTGATGTGCTAGTGATGGCTGTTTAGCAGTCTGATGGCCTTGAGATAGAAGCTGTTTTTCAGTCTCTCGGTCCCAGCTTTGACGCACCTGTACTGATCTCGTCTTCTGGATGATAGCAGGGTGAACAGGCAGTGGCTTGGGTGGTTTTTGTCCTTCCTATGGCATCGGGTCCTGTAGGTATCCAGGAGGGCGGGAAGTTTGCCCCCGGTAATGCGTTGGGCAGACCGAACCAACCTCTGGAGAGCTTTGTAGTTGTGGGCGGTGCAGTTGCCATACCAGGTGGTGATACAGGATGCTCTGTAAAAGTTAATGAGGGTTTTAGGTGTTAAGCCAAATTTCTTTAGCCTCCTGAGGTTGAAGAGGCGCTGTTGCGCCTTCTTCACCACACTGTCTGTGTGGGTGGACCATTTCAGTTTGTTAGTGATGTGTACACCGCGGAACTTGAAGCTTTCCACCCACCTTCTCCACTGCGGTCCCATTGATCTGGGTAGGGGGTTGCTCCCTCCGCTGTTTTCTGTGATGATTGTGAGGCGCTATACAAATTGGACAGTCACAAGACAGGGACTTCAAATAGGCATATTACATGTTAAGGGAACTGTAGCCTGTTCAGATGAGTGGAAACTGAAATCTGGACACTGACTTTAGGTCTATAACCTTTCACATAGCCTTAATATTAACTCCTGCAGAATTAAGTATGTCTTGCAGTAAAATTATATGTCAAATGTATCATTTTGATTTGGGAACAGGAGTAGAGAAATATGATTTATTTCTTTCAGCGTCTTGAGAGAATGCAAATGTGCAGTTAGATGCTATCTTCAGTGGCGATTTTAGCATGTAAATCTTGGTGGGCAAACGCAACATTGATTTTTTTTTAGATGCATGCCAGCAAAGCCAATACACTACATAATCCAACACTAAACAATACATTAGTTGCACTACAATGGTGACAAACGCTGCCCTCAAACTGTCTACAGTACACAAAGCTGTCCCAACAGCAGAGCTTTCTTTTCAGCACCATGGAGTGAATCCTTACAACCGCAACACCTTGCTATCAGCGGAGCCTTGTCTGGCAACAAAACAATTAATTCAGCCTCAATTACTGCCTTACATGGCTAACTTGCTTAAACAAATTAGGTTTCTACTGACAATTGAGATGTACAAACTATGGAATGATGAGCGGACAAGAGGCAATCCGTAATTTTGATTAAGACATTAATGAGCACGGTAAGACGGACATAGTCGATATAATTATTTGTTCAGCACTTTTGAAATGTACAGCGACAGAATTCCGAATATGGGCTGTTTCTTTAGAGTATTCTTCCTTTACACCGAGTCAGAACCATAGAATAAATGAAGGGGGCATGTAAGCAGACAATGAAAGCTCTTGATGATGACATTTCTCTAAAACAGGCCAGTATAGGCTACATATGCACCACCAACTCAGAATAGTAGGCCAATTTATGAGGGTAATAGGGACAAAATTATTTTGTTGAGGCACATAGGCTAAAAAGAGCTTACTACACAACAGACACTTATTATTACTTACTTAGCTACAGTATACATATCTCCCTGGCATATTACATCATTTATGCAGCAGCATACAATACATTTTTGGACTCACTGTTGTGCTGTGCTCACTTTAACAGGTGGAGCGCCGGTCCTTCTTGTGGGCAAATTTTGTCATCAAACTTTGTCATCAAAGTATGGCATTTTATAGATGTATGGTGCTTTCAAGACAACTGGGAACTCAGTAAAAAAAACTAGGTTGAATCGTGATGTCGGTGATCTTCAGGTTGGAGCAATAGAATGAGGTCCGAGATCCCAACTTAATATTCTGAGTTGGATGACCGTTCAAAACGTATTTTTCCCAGTCGGAGCTAGTTTTTTTCCCCAGAGTTCCCGGTTGTCTTGAATTCACTGAAGTCTGAGACTTCCCAGTTCCGAGTTTCCAGTTGTTTTGAACGCGGCAGAAGTCATGCTGGATTGACAGCATAGCCAGTGTATTTAACCTTTTCTGGCCCATGGTGTTGTGTGTGAATGTTTATCCTTTTAAGCTTGGAAAAGAGACCCTTAAACCCAGACTTGGACCACACACCCTCTCCACTGAATAGCAGGGGAAGCAAAATAGTGAATTGCTTTGGAACATTTGCAGTTGGCCGCTGATTCCGTCCAAATCACACACTGTTGAATTTGCGATTTCCAACTTGTTGTGTAATGTTTGTCTAATGGTCGATCAGCACTGATAGGTTTTTACTGTAATTTCTCTTCACATGACAAGGGTTGAAAAGGATTTGCCAGTAGATTGTCGACGTGATTCATGATGATGACTGCTTGTCTAGCTTGCTAGCTAAGATTTTGAAAGTATGTCGTTGACGTGATCAGTCCAATCAAAGCTACTGTAGATATAACGAGATTTTATCTGTGGCCAATGACCTTGAGCCTTCTTGGATGGGCACTACTAATGTAAATCTATAGCAGCACCCAGGGGGGCTTGAACTTTCTAGCTCTCCCTGTAGATTTTGCAGTGACATAGTGTCCCCATGAGTGACAGAACACTGAGACAATCACAGCACAACTAGAGAATATTACCAACCCCTCCATCACAGAAAGCACTAGCTAGGCTGAAACACCTGCATTTTGAAACACCTGCCTTACTCAAGAAAGCAAAAAAAGAGTCCATGTTTGTATGTGGCTTTATTAACTCAATATATATATATATATTTTTACATTGTTTGCAAATTGATATGTGACATCTGCCCTGAAGGACGGGTCGCCACTGGCTAGCTTTACCAGCATCTTAAAAGCTGATAGTATATCAACCACACAAAGTATGCACCCAAGCTGAACTGTAATCTTATCAGAGAAATGTTGATATAAATGTTTTCACAGCTTTAAATTTCCTTACAACCAGTCAAACTGACGTCTTTTGGACATTTTGCACGGAAAATCTTTCCAGTTTTTTGGGGTGAGTTTGGGACTGTGAGTCATTTATAATCAGGAATACCTGGAGAAAAGTGGACCTCCCTGAAATGAAAATGGATGGCCCTCCAATCAAAAACAAACAAACAAGTGACCCTCCCCTATACACGAAAATAATAATTAAAAACAGAGCGTGGATAGTAGAGAACATGCCTATCGCTTACCCTCACTCCTAACACAGACCAGCGCTAAGATCATCTTAACTCCTTTGACACTAAATGAATGGAAGATTATCTTAGTGCTCCAATGCTTTGGGGAAACCCAGCCCAGAGCCAGTTTTAGAAGCTGTTCTTCATTTTGTAAGACTTACATGGCAAAGTAGCCAGAAGTTTGTGGAGTCGCAGACAAGGACAGGGGTGAAAAGATATCCATTATAGTAAAAGCACTGCATGAATCATCTTATTTACGGTCTGAGGGGGGAAAAAATGGCCTTTTACAAAACGCATTTCATGCGTCATATGTCATTTTACATGACTGGAGACGAGCCGGATCTTTTTTTAAATACCACAACAGAGCATGACAATGAATGAGCACATCCTGCAGCACTGGAGACATTTTGATTTCTATACAGGCTATTATTGAAAAAGAGGATAGTCTAAGTTTGGAACAGTGCTGAAGTTGTCTATCAACCGTAAAAATGAAGCGCAAAAGAACCAGTTACAACTGAAGTATATGACTATCAATGAATTTGAGAAAAGAAACCTTCGTTTAACACAGAAGCTGCTCATTGTCAGTTTGGCCTATACGCATGTATAACTTTTCTTAATTGGGGAAACTATCATTTTGAAATCTGTTCTATTTTATTCCATGATATTGTTGTTACAAAATAGATTTGTGTTGTCTGTGATTAGGGCATGGGAGTATAAGATGATCTGCTAGGCTAAATTAACAAACTAGGCATGCATAGCTCACTGCATGATCCTCAAACCAAAGACTGGCCAAACTCGTGTTTCTAAAAAGTGAATTCAAAGGCATAGCCTAATAAGGCATTTTTCATTTCATTATTGTTTCATTCTATGTTCATTTCAATTTATACAGCCTAAATGCCAATTTTAAAGGCATGTTGTTAAAGTACTGTTGTTTGATGCGTTGTTGAAATGCCAAGCCTGTACCGTGTCACAAATGCCTCACAATTAATTTCTTAAATGGCAGACTATAGCCCTGAAATAATAACATAGCCTAAATAATTCATTTGCGTTCCTTCTTGGGCTACCTGGCTTGCTCCTGGCTGATTTAGAGTTAGTATGTTGTTTAATATATCGATCGTCAATTGATGGTGACAGAATCGCACATGACTTTCCATGTGAAGTATAGAAGGTTGTAGCAAAGCCTCTGAATGTCATAGAGACAAAACAAAGGGTTCCCATATGCATCGGAGTCACGTCTTTCCCTAGCATTTCACAGCTTGTTTCTAGCATAAAGCATTGTGACTGAAGTGTCGTTGTTTATAACTTTTGATTTCTCAATTTCTTTAGCTAACAAGGGGTAGGCCTATGCTTTCGCCATATACCCTCACATACCCCCTCAATTCATGCCCTGGTTTTAACACACAGAATATATAGATAGTAGACTTTAAATTCATCTACCTCTTATTTCTTGAATAGGAAGAAATAGGCTCCAACACAAAGCCCTCTTGTTGTTATTAGCCTAAAGTACATTTAAAATGAAGATTGTTTAAATGAATTAGGCCTTCTCAAATTAGCCTAATTTTAGCAACCATGTGCTGTGCATCTCCACAGCTGCCGCTTCATAGTAATGTAAGTTATGTAAATTACTCAAATATGTCTCGTTGTGAGGTCAATAACTCTGATAAATAGCTTAATTATGGGCAACAAAACATATTGTTTTTATTCAAATCTATTAAAACAGCAGCAAGCTTACCTCCGGTTCTCCTCATCTTCGCCCTCTCCCAATCAAACTGAACAGGACATCAGTAGGCCTAGTCTGTGTGCACAGAATGATACTGCATTTTTTGGACAAATAAAACATCATTTTTGGAAGAAGCCTTTTACTTGTTTCCTGAAGTGCAACTCTACACAGCAAAGTCACTGGTTCGGCAGTACAAAAGGGTTTACATCAGCAAGAGCAGGGCAGGCTGGGCCTCATGATTGGGAACGCCTATCTATTGCAGTGTGTAATGCAGTGAAGCCTAGTTTAATATACACCATCCCAGAAGCACAAAAACTTGGGAAGGAAGAACATTTTCTTAGAAATATATCTTGCTCTGTGCTTCACTGAGCATGCTCTTCTTATAGCTTAGGCCTATAGATCATTTTATTGAGACCACACTAGGCACACTTGATGTTGTGCGCCCAGCAGAGAATCAAGGATGAGGGGCATCATCGGGCACACATGAGATACTATAATAAGAAACTAATTCTAAAACCCTCAGTAGGATTAAGGGCTAGATTCAATCAGATCCACTTTAGCCAACATCCGCATAGCGGTTGTTTTGCCGGTGTAGGAGGTGGAACTGTGTTAGAGCTGTTAAATCCACAAGTGGCAATATACCTAAAGTGAAAATTGCCATTTGCTGGAAAGAGTCACATTAACAGAAATCCCATTCAGTCTTGTTTACATGTTTGAACAGTGGAATGTGAGATGTAATTTCACTGACTTAACGTGAGTCTTTTTTCCATTCCTATATGCCTCTATATTCGGGGAGTGTGCAACAACTAAGAGAAGAACTGAACAACCAAGTAACTAAATTAACATGTCGGGAATGTAAACACAAATCATCCATTTTAAATAGCAACAGTTTTAAGAACGTTGGCTAATCTTTTATTGGTGTTTATGTCACACATAGAAGGAATAAGTCTTCTGCTGGATATAAAATGATGGACAGTGTTTCTTATCTTCAGTGAAAATTCTGTTTTTACCCTTCAAAGGCTTTGCATGATGAATATTCAACATGTGATTTTATGCAAGGTTGAGCACTGGAACTGAATGTACTTGTGAAACTGGGCTACACCACAGTGACATAGAATAAATGCCACAATTTCATCGATCAAAATGCTTCCAAATGGTCAATCACGTGTTACGGTATTCATTCTGACATAATTCCACTGTATGTAGATTCAATTATATCCACAGCTGAAAAAAGAGGGGAAATAAGGTATAACGTAATAGGTACTGCATATACGTGTTGACTAGCTGTGTACAACTGTTTAAAAAAACAGAATAATTTTTAGGTGCATGAGGCTTGCCATTTTCCCATGCCCTTTTAAGTGTTTTAATGTGGGATAAAGTACTGGTGAGCTTATTCGTTGTGTGGGCCTTACATTTACAGTAATTATCTCAAATCAAAGTTTATTTGTCACGTGCGCTGAATACAACAGGTGTAGTAGACCTTACAGTGAAATGCTTACTTACAGACTCTAAACAATAGTGCAAAAAAAGGTATTAGGTGAACAATTGGTAGGTAAAGAAATAAAAACAACAGTAAAAAGACAGGCTATATACAGTAGCGAGGCTACATACAGACACCGGTTAGTCAGGCTGATTGAGGTAGTACGTACATGTAGATATGGTTAAAGTGACTATTCATATATGATGAACAGAGAGTAGCAGTAGCGTAAAAGAGTGGTCAGCGGATAGTGGGTGGGGCACAATGCAGATAGCCCAGTTCGATAGACCGGCAAATTGGAGTGGGTCTAGGGTTTCTGGGATAATGGTGTTGATGTGAGCCATTACCTACCTTTCAAAGCTCTTCTTGGCTACAGACGTGAGTGCTACGGGTATGTAGTCATTTAGGCAGGTTGCCTTTGTGTTCTTGGGTCTGCTCGTGGTCTGCTTGAAACATGTTGGTATTACAGACTTAATCAGAGACATATTGAAAATGTCAGTGAAGACACCTGCCAGTTGGTCAGCACATGCCTGGAGCACACGTCCTGGTAATCCATCTGGCCTTGCAGCCTTGTGTATGTTGACCTGTTCAAATCTTACTCACGTCGGCTATGGAGAGCGTGATCACACAGTCGCCTGGAACAGCTGATGCTCTCATGCATGCCTCAGTGTTACTTGCCTCAAAACGAGCATAGAAGTGATTTAGCTCTTCTGGTAGGCTTGTGTCACTGGGCAGCTCGCGGCTGTGCTTTCTTTTGTAGTCTGTAATAGTTTGCAAGCCCTGCCACGTAAGACAAGCATCGGAGCCGGTGTAGTATGATTAGATCTTAGTCCTATATTGACGCTTTGCCTGTTTGATGGTTCGTCGCAGGGCATAGCAGGATTTCTTGTAAGCTTCCGCGTTTAAGTCCCGCACCTTGAAAGCGGCAGCTCTAGATCTATATTATCTTTTAGCCCGGCACTGGTATACTCAAGTTTAGGATGTGCATATCACCCTTCTATCCTTCATTACTTACAATGAAGTGTGTTTCGTTTTAACAATGCACTCCTTCTATTTTAGACCTGTGAATTTAATACGCCTTTATAGTTAAGCGTTTAAACTTCTTCAGCATCTGCTATTGCTCGGTGAAGCTTAAAGGTATTTCACAATTGCCTCAGTTCAATCAGAAAAGTTCTGAAGAAACACAATACATCAGTTGTCATCAAACAGACTGCCCGCTTTTCAGCCATCAATCTTCAGTGTGTACTTTTTTTTATTTATCTAGCCCTGCACTTGAATCAGGCTTCTACCTAATTCCTACTAGGATCCCTCAAAGATAACATCTGGACTGTACGACAGGAAGAGGAGGAGCTATGACAGCCCCCTGTGAATAGCCGACTCCTAGCCGTCATCATCGTTCTAGCCTTTTTATTGCCGCTGCCTTTTTCTCAAGCTGTTTGCCTCGTTCACCAAACAGACACAGCTAGGAGACGTGCACTCAAACGACTCCTTCTCAAGACTAGTGGGAAGGCAATTAAGGCCTAGAAACCCCCTTCACACTGCATTAGGCCAAATGGGAGATACTGTATGCTGCATTTAACAACATAATCATCACATTTAGCTGTGCTTGAAATTCTGCTGTAACACCAGGTTTTTTTTAAAGCCCTTCAGAGTGCTGATTTTGTTTTGGAATGAGCTCTTGCTTGTGTGGAGATTGTGAAATGGCTATAGAAATCACAGAATGGGCCTTTAAATCACAGAATTGGCCTAGACCTTGTACATTAAATATGTTTTAAGGGCCACATTGGACTAGGAGGTTCTGAACCTACAAACATACAAAATGACCTGTGACTAAATTGTATTGCTTGCCAATTACACTTCCTTGTAACGAGCAATAGTTACCGGTAAAAACTCCTGAAAATCAATGCCATCAACATAATTGTGTCACCTATGGATGTTCAATGCAGACACTGTTCCTGTAACTTGCCAACAGGCTGGTGCAGCTTGATACACGGAATGATAACATTTTGCTGCAGCGTAGTTGGCAGTGTGAAGAAAAAAACAACTGAAGCCCATTTTCCATTTCCAGTTAGATAATAGAAAGGGGGAAGAGAGTGGGAGGGAGTTGCTTAGCTTGAAACGAGAGTACTAAAGCGCCGTTTGGAGCCCACTGCACTGTTTGCGGCCATCACTCCCAATAACAGATGTACCTCTTTCTCTCTCAGCAGTCCTACTGGTAAGAGCTGAAAACATTTTGGAGATCACAAAATAGTCAAATTTATCTTATCAGAGAAGTACCCGCAGCACACAGCTCAACTGCAGCAGGCTCGGATGGTGGAGCTGAGCTCACTGTGGAGAACTTGTAAAAAAAACTACCCAGGGAGGAAACAATAACGTTGATGGCAGTTAAAGTATTTCCCCCTTTTAAGTTCAAACAAGCCGTGTTATCATAATGCTAAAGAGTGAAACTGACTGAATGTTTTTTTTATTTTTATAAAGTGTTTTCGATCAGCAGCATATATTGTGATAGGAGTTCAATTAGCACTGGGGAGAGGATTTCAGTGTGTGTGTGAACTTAGACTTGTAAACAAACAAATGTTCTCATCAAGGTTTGAGGCGGGCAGAGAGGATTATAATAATTCCAAAATAATTTCCATAGTTTGAGAGGGGACTCTGCAGCAACCCGTTTGAGTAGCTTATTCTTCCCGATATTAATGAAGAGTAGAATAAACAATTGAATTACCCTACAACTTGTGCTTTGCTTAGAAGGCCTACTGTGTATACATGCTTTAGTAAATAAGCAGTGTTATACACTACATGACCAAAAGTATGTGGACACCTGCTTGTCGAACATCTCATTCCAAATCATGGGCATTATTATGGAGCTGGTCCCTCCTTTGCTGCTATAACAGCTTTCTGGGAAGGCTTTCCACTGGATGTTTGAACATTGCTGTGGGGATTTACTTCCATTCAGCCACAAAAGTAATAGTGAGGTCAGCCACTGATGTTGGGCGATGAGGCCTGGCTCGCAGTCGGCATTCCAATTCATCTCAAAGGTGTTCGATGGAGTTAAGATATGGGCTCTGTGCAGGCAAGTCAAGTTCTTCCACACTGATCTCGACAAACTATTTTTGCATGGACCTCGCTTTGTGCACGGGGGGATTGTAATGCTGAAACAGGAAAGGACCTACCCCAAACTGTTGACACAGTTGGAAGCACAGAATCATCTAGAATGTCATTGTATGCTGTAGCATTAAGATTTCCCTTCACTGGAACTAAGGGGCCTAGCCTGAACCATGAAAAACAGCCCCGGAACCATATTCCTCCTCCCCAAACTTTACAGTTGGCACTATGCATTGGGGCATCCACCAAACCCAGATTCATCCGTCGGACTGCCAGATGAATCTGGGTTTGGTGAATGCCCCAATGCATAGTGCCAATCAGTCCAGAGAACACGTTTCCACTGCTTGAGAGTCCAATGACATCAAGCTTTACATCACTCCAGCCAATGCTTGGCATTGCGCATGGTGACCTTAAGCTTTTGTGCGGCTGCTCGGCCATGAAAACCCATTTAATGAAGCTCCCGACGATCAGTTATTGTGCTGACGTTGCTTTCAGAGGCAGTTTGGAACATGGTAGTGAGTGTTGTAACCAAGGACAGGCAATTGTTACAAGCTACACACTTCAGCACTCAACGTTCCTGTTCTGTGAGCTTGTGTGGCCTACCACATCGCGGCTGAGACGTTGTTGCTCCTAGATGTTTTCACTGCACAATAACAGCACTTACAGTTGACCGGAGCAGCTCTAATAGGGCAGAAATTTGACAAACTGACTTGTTGGTGCCACGTTGAAAATCACTGAGCTCTCCAGTAGGGCCATTCTACTGCCAATGTTTGTCTGTGGAGAGTGCATGGCTGTGTGCTCGATTTGATACACTGGCCAGCAATGGGTGTGGCTGAAATAGCCAAATCTACTAATTTGAAGAGGTGTCCACATACTTTTGTATATATAGTGTATATATCATATTACTATTCCACATTGGCAAAGCATCAGATGTAAGTACATTTTGTATCACCCTCTATCTAGTATGACTTTGCTTATAAAGGATCAATATACCCCTTAGAAGTTAATTGTTTAAATAATTCAGTCATTGAACATTTCATTTTCTCTAATCATGATTTGATTGGCTGAGTGAGCGTGAGGATTGATCTTCAGCGCGCTGAGGGTCTCAAAACAATTTCTCGACAAATTGATCACTTTAAAGTATACTAGAATAATTCAATGTTGTTCTCTGTCGTTCAAGGTCAATTCATGATTAAAAAGACATGAATTCCAGTCAGTGGTTGTACCTTGCCTAGTGACAAGTTACTTCATCACCTAAACCACTAGAATTGAAATCATCCAGTCGAGTGTGAAGTTGGGGGTTCTTGGATGCCTGGAAGGTTAGTTGCTAAGTTTTACTGAGTTACATCTGAGTTGGGTTTCCGTAATAGGGTAGTCAAATCAAATTTTATTTGTCACATACACATGGTTAGCAGATGTTCATGCGAGCGTAGCGAAATGCGTGTGCTTCTAGTTCCGACCATGCAGTAATATCTTACAAGTAATCGAACAATTTCTGCCTTGGTTTGGTGTGTATTACATCTCTATCCTTCCCATTGTTGCCTATTGTGGGCAGAAAAAAAGTGTAAGGAACGTCTAAAATGGAAACCGTTAGTTCTTATCATGTGTTATTTTAATTTAGTTAGCAATTTCCACTGACATCACTTGTGTAGTTATTTTTGAGGTTAGAGTAAAAAGTAAGATGTGCTGATTCTTCATATGGCCCACAATTCCCTTGATAGGTCATTCTCTAGTCAATAGGTTCAAATTAGGTTCTCAAAGTACATTAATTCAATGGAAACACTCAGGTCTGAGTGTGCATTTTCAGAGCGGAATACAACAATTTACATTTAACCATAAGAAATTATTGAGCAGTCCACAAGCAACTCCCACCTTTACTTCAACTTTTTGCTAACCTCTGAAGTGAGCTCTCTCTTGATTTCTTGCAGAAAACATAATCAACCCCGTGTAAATATTTTACATACTAAATTCAACATCTATTAAGTCTAGGACTTGCCCTTTATCTGCTTGTAGCCCATGTTAAATGCCAAACATTGACGGCGAGTGTAAACAAATGATCAAATGTCCTTTATGGTGGTGATTGTATCTTGTAATGCAAATGTGGTTGAAACGTTTTGCGATACCGCACCGAGGATACAAATCCTTATTTCTTACTTCTGTTCATATCTTGAAGAAATTCTCAGATCAACAAAATGATGTACATTTCCATATGATTTCGTTTTTTAAAATTTCCCAACAGGTCCCGGACCATCTAAAGCGTCCTTAGATAATCCATTCAATGTGGATGAGTGTAGAATTTACTTTCTAAAAATGTTCACCATACAAATGCAGGAGTCATTTTCAAACCGTTGGACCCTAACTCCTGGATGTGGAGTGTTCGAACATTCTTTCGACACAACCTGATTGCTGAATCATGATTGCTGTTTATTTGTGCAGTCAATTGCCCATTTGCCCCTATACAACGCTGACAACGAACAAAAACTCTGTATTTAAACCTTTCCCACTGACACTGGTAGGCCTACTTTCCACCATTTGCAACATTTGCGACATGTTTTAATTCCACTACTTTTAACTAATACTGTACCTCAAGTCTCCCTAACCTTTAACCATCTCTCATTAAAAACAACAGCATGTCCAATTACCTCTTCTTAGCCAGTGACGGGACGTAATTGCTCTTCCCCAGTTGTGTCACCAAGATGGCTGCATTTTTAACGCACGACCACGTGGCTGCTTTATGGCAAGAAAATAGGGCTGGTGTGGTAATTAGCCAGCACGTGGATAGCCAGAGTGGCAGTGAAAGTCATGGTCTCCCTCAAAGCTGGTGTCTGTTGCATGCTGATAACATTGACATGCCCCATTCTCCGTGGATGTCTCTCAAACCCACCGTTGCATTGCAGATAATGGTTCAGGAAAGGAGAAGAGAAGAGGAGGCTGAAAAAGACGACGGTGACAAATGAAGTGATGGTTGACCTTCGCTCATTAGAGAAGTGACCTTCGATAATCGATGGGGCGGATTTGATGTACAGCCAACGCCACTCGCTATGTTTTGGCCCAGTTTTGCTTCGTTTTAGAGGGAGCAGTGTAAGACATTTTGCAAACTGATTGGGCAATTGAGTGCCATTTTGATACATTAGGATTTTGTCTCGGCTTAGCGGTGAAGCCAATTTGAGAAGTCCTTATATGGTTGAAATATGTAATTCTGCAAAGCAACTGTTTTGATGTCAGGGATATATGCTTCCGTAAACGAAGCTACAGAAACCAACACACAATCAATTTGACTAGCTTGTTCCAGTGGAGATGATCAATTGATTCTAGACTTACATTTTCAGAGTTTGTTGGAGAGAAATGGCAACATAAATCTTTAAAAATAATTCTGACCTGTGCTTCATGCACTCTATTCTTAGGTGTTGCGTGAGCCATGGACTCTGCCCTTCACTTGTTAAGTGCTCTGTGGAGAGAAATGTTGGCGAGCAGACGATTGAATCTATTGACCTCGCCCTGTCTGAGCCTAATCCCAGAGCTATGGGGACAAGGGTTGGCAACAGCACAACGTTCTGTGTTTACACCACTCACTAACAACGAAATGTGATATTCTGGCATTTTTGTAGGGAACAAACACACACACTCAAACTGGCTCACACACACATTCAAGCAGGCAGGCACACAGGCACACATGCACAGGATCACAGGCAAATGCGCGCGCGCACGCACACGTTATCACAGTCCAGCCCATGCCAAATGTCCTTGGCGGACACATTTACTTTCCTAGGCTAGTGGTGCGCAGGAAGCAGGTGGGTGGTGGACGACACTCAGCTGAAGTATCCCACGCTGCCCAGAGAGGAGCAAGTCAACTGAGGCTAGACGGTGGGATGGCGAGGGCCAGCTGGCCAGCCGGGGCTGCTGGGGGATTTGGAGCGGTGACAACGGGCAGCCACTGCCAGGCACCGCGTGGACATGCCAGCTGTTGTCCGACACCTGCCACCCACGCCACAGAGGTGACTGCAATGAGGCCTGTTTTTCTCCCTTTCTTATGCCCTAAACAAATATAAGCTAATAATTCAATTACAGACCTAATTGGTATAGATTCTTGTTAAGTGCTTCAGAATCTCAACGTTTTGTTTGAGAATTGCGAAAATGACAAAAAATGTATATTGTCGACAAATAAGTCAATATGCTTGGCTGCTCGTTAGTGGCTTGAGAGAGGATCAGCTTTATTTGTTGCTAGGTTCATAAACCATAATTTCACCCAGTTGGTTGACAATTGAACACTAACTGTGCAACACGTGTAACCTCCACAAAAGCATTGGACCACCTATGAGACGCATTGGGTTAGGTTATCTATTAGCCTAATACTAACACTCTGCCGAAGCTTGCCAGGGATATTGATTTAGGCTTTGGGGTGTCAATCTCTGAACTATTTAGTTGTTGAGCAATTTAGGACCACTGTAGACACTGTAGTACAGTAATTTCATGCAAGAGAAAGAAGGAAACATTGTTTATTGTTTATCTCTGCACAGTATGCAGTGTTTCACATTTTTTTACCTTTGAACTCAAACGGCAGGAAAATGTGCATAATGTCTTCTGTGAATTTTGTTTACATGCATTCTAAACTTTTGCTTTGCCACATTCTGCATTAAATTTGAATACATTGTTGATAGAGAAGCTGTTTTGCTCTCAGTCTTTGTACTTGTTATTATAAGACTTGTTTATGTGAGGGTGTGTGTGTGTGTGTCTTTCTGCATGAGTGTGTGTATTTGCTTGTGTTTGTGTTCATGCTAGCGTGCATATGTGTGTGTGTGTGTGTGTGTGTGCATGCAGTTGTGTATGTGTGTCAGTGCGAGTAGGATAGCTCTGTGTGTTTGTGTGTAACCCTTTTAGGTTAGACAGCTTAGTGGTGGATTATAGGTCTTCTGCAGGTGGTGAAGGCTGATGGTAATCAGACCTCACCACCTGGATTTAATTGAATAACGGAGAATTTTCTCAATTGAAACGTTCCCCCTGCAACTAGACATTGGAGTTTAGAAAACACCAGTGACTTCTAAATTGAGAACGAAGAAAGTATCGCCAAATAAAAGTTTATCGAAAATCTGCTGCTAATGGCTAAATAGTAGCCTGTTATCAACAGTTATCATTGCTAATGATGGAAGCCGTTTAATCCCATCAGCTAGCGTCACTGCACAGTGAACAGTTTACTGCCCTACCCTCTTTGTGAATGGTTTGGCGAGAGATTTGAGAGGCAAGCATATTTGTCAACTTCCTGCTCCCAGAATACATATTGGCAGAGTGACAACCACATTCAAGAGGGGCCCAGATTTTGAGACTACACACTAGGAAGTGGAAAAACTTACAGTACTGTAGATTTCCCCCTATAACCTATTATTGTAAAATGGACTTTGAGAATTCCTAAGACCTTAGTGCTAACATGGTTTAGTACCCACCCACTGCATGTGTATCATTCAAAAATCCCCTTTTGACCTGTTCAGACTTTACGAATGTCTGAATCTAAGTTACTGTCAGTCAACGAGATCCTAAAAGTCACAAAGACTGCCTACCCATTTTGGCAGTTTACAACTCAGAAAGGAAGTCCAGGAAGCTAAACATATTCAAGAGTTTCAACTAATAGTGTTGGCCTATGTCACACTGATTCAATAGCCCGAGGGCTGTTTTTGAGTAGGAAAGGGAGCTATGTCATCAAAAGTAGACGGACCATGCCTCAGTTGCCAATATATCACTAATTTGTCCATTCCACCCACCCCTTCTGGTCACACTGTCCAATCTAGCTAACTTTAACTTCTCTCTAACTCTGAGATCCTTAACTCAGGTAGACTAAGCATAGCCCGAGGGGGGATTTCTAGGCCCACTAGTGTAGAATGGGGACCCAGTCAAAGTAGCCTAATCTTCAGAGGCTGCTGCCCGCTCTCCCTATGGTGGTGTAGTGTACACTAGGCTGGTGCTGACAAGGAGAAGAGTCCCCAGGGATTGATATGTAAATACAGCCACCCCTATTGCCATCTGCTAGGCTGCAGATTAAGGGTTTGTGTTCTTGGTTGTTTTGCTCTGTTTTCTTGTGTGCTCGGCTGCTAAGAGAATAGCATATTGTGCCTCTTTGCGAGAGGCATAAACATATTCTCTCCTGTCCCAGTTTTCTTTTGTCCCCCACCGCAACCCCTCTGACACACATGTTCCTTTTGTTCTTTGTATTTACTTTTGCCTCATTATCCCTTTCTCTCATGCACACATGCAGGCACACACACACACACAGTTTATTCACACTCATTTATGCAGTGTGTTGCTACATACAGTGCTAATATACAATGTACAGCTGTCGGAAGTGCACAAGATATTGATTAGCAAATAGATGAACGGATTACAACCCCTTGTCATTGTACTCGGATTCCATGTCACAGTTCCGCATCACAAAGTTTAACAGCTGTTTACACACACTGTTGACATTTTTGACAGCCAGTCGATGTGCGTGTAGGCTTGAATATTGGTCTTAAGCCATTCAACATGTCTTAAAAGTCGCCAATGCGCTTTGTCAATATTTTTGTATTATTACGCTTGTTGGAATGTGAAGCTAATGGTGATTATTGGATATAAAATGGACACTTAGCTATCATCATTATTAGCACAATATCTTTTTTTCTTTTCGCTTTGAGCGAGACATCCAATAACCTGGTCTTGAAATAACATTTTAGAAAATCACCAGTATCCTTAAAAAAATCACCTTTCAACTGCTGATTGAGGTTTTATCTTGGGAATCAATGGAGCGACACCACTGTTTTTTAGGCCTTTGACTCACAGACGGTTCTATGAAAGGCAAACCAAATTGAACTATGAGAGGAAAATGATCGCCCTTTAATCAGAGTTTAAAACCGCTTCAGTTGGCACGCTTCTCTCACAACATTTTTTTTTAATGTCCTTGATGGGGCTCTCCACACGTTGTCAGAGGGGGTGGTAAGGGGGTGGTGAGAGGGGAGAACTGGTCAGAGAGGAACACCATATGCACCTGCGTCTGTCATGGAAGATGGGTACTCACACACAGTATTGACCGTCTTTATGGCTCGAGCACAGTGGAAATGGTGTGTGTGTGTGTGTGTGTGTGTGTGTGTGTGTGTGTGTGTGTGTGTGTGTGTGTGTGTGTGTGTGTGTGTGTGTGTGTGTGTGTGTGTGTGTGTGTGTGTGTGTCTGCACACACACACAAGCACTCACACACACACACACCCTCTGCATGTGGTGTACACTAGCATAGCTATGGGCTCACTAGGTTCCTCTTTGCTCATCTCTCTGTGCTATTTGGGCACTGAGCCACTGCTCCCCAGATGTGGCCCTTATAAGGCATTTCAAGCTGGTGCCAACCACTCACAGCCTCAATGCAGGGACACACACGCCCCAATGAAAACATTCACATCAAGTTTGCACTTTTGCAACCACTCCAGCATTGTCAGCACCATGGACAACTTAAACCAGATGCATCAAGGCAGAAGTGTCAGTAATCACTGTAAGATTCATAGCCTATAAACGCTTTTGACACACAACACTTGACAACATACTATCTTTGGGAACGTCAGACACATTTCTGATAATTAAGATTCATAAAAATGCAAATTTTTCCAAGCACGCTAGTGAAACACATGGCTGACAGGGCTTCCCGGGGCAGGATGGAGTGCGTATCTTTAGACGATTATCTCATTAAGTTCAACTCATTACCAGTATGTTTGACTCGTTTTGTCTCGGTGGGGTATTTGGCTGAAATAATGCTTCAAAGAAGATGGAAGAAAATGTTAGCTTTTCATCCCAAGCGGATGCTCACTCTCAAAATCACTCTCGGTTGAATGGCTCACATCTGTTGCATTTTTATTACAATCTCTCCGAAATGGAGTTGCTGTTTATCCCCACTGTGAAGCTATGTTACAAAGTACCATAAGGATTCTTGAAAACACTAGTCTATTGAGTAGCCTTCCACAAGCTTCCCACAATTAGTTGGGTGAATTTTGGCACATTTCTCCTGACAGAGCTGGTGTAACGGAGTCAGGTTTGTAGGCCTCCTTGCTCACACAAGCTTTTTCAGTTCTGCCCACAAATGTTCTATAGGATTGAGGTCAGGGCTTTGTGATTGCCACTCCAATACCTTGACTTTGTTGTCCTTTATTAAGGGATTTTGCCACAACTTTGTTAGTATGCTTGGGGTCATTGTCCAGTTGGAAGACCCAGTTGTGACCAAGCTTTAACTTCCTGACTGATGTCTTGAAATGTTGCATCAATATATCCACATAATTTTCCTACCTCGTGTCAATATAGGACATCGTTTAAAATCTTAACTTCTTGTTAATCCAGCTGCTCTGTCAGATTTCAAAAAGGCTTTACGGCAAAAGCATACCATGCAATTATCTGAGGACAACACTCCGCATACAAAAGCATTACAAACATTTTCCAAACAAACAAAAAGTCAGAAATAGCGCTAAAATAAATAACTTACCTTCGAAGATCTTCCTCTGTTTGCAATCCCAGGGTTCCCAGCTACATAACAAATTGTCCTTTTGTTCGATAAAGTCCTCCTTTATATCCCAAATAAGTCAGTTTAGTTGGCACGCTTGATTCAGTAATCCACCGGTTTCCCTCGTTCAAAATGCATACAAACAAATCTCAAAAGTTACCAATAAACTTTGTTCAAACAAGTCAAATAACGTTTCTAATCAATTCTCTGGTACCCTAATATATTAAAAAAACTATACAATTTAAGACGGAGAATAGTTTGTTCATTACAATAGATAAATGGCGAAGTGCAAGCCTGAAACAAGCCTGAAACTCTTTCTAAAGACTGTTGACATCTACTGGAAGCCCTAGGAACTGCAATCTGGGAGGTATTCCATTGATATTCCCATAGACAGCCATTTCAATGAGTGGTGAGCTCAAATTGTTTTGTTATACTCACAGACATTATTCTAACAGTTTTGGAAACTTTAGAGAGTTCTCTATCCAATGCTACCAATTACATACATATCCTAGCTTCTGGGCCTGAGTAAAAGGCAGTTTACTTTGGGCACCTCAGTCATCCAAACTTCCGAATACTGCCCCCTATCCCGAAGAAATTTGTAAACTTCTGACCCACTGGAATTGTGATTGTCTGTAAACAATTGTTGGATAAATTACTTGTGTCATGCACAAACTAGATGCCCTAACCGACTTGCCAAAACTATGGTTTGTTAACAAGAAATGTGTGGAGTGGTTGAAAAAACAAGTTTTAATGTCTCCAACCTAAGTGTATGTAATCTTCTGACTTCAACTGTATAATGCATTACAATGATGTTATGCATTATAAGACTTGTAATGTGCTTGTATGACCCCCTTATAATGTATACCTGCAGAATTAAAGTAAAGTGTGACTGATTGTTTGGCCCTTATTTTGATCATTGACATTATTTCATGAGATGGTGATGTCCAGCAAAAAAAGTAATTGAACCTTTCAGTAGCCAATCACAACAATGGATGAAGCAATGAACTAATGACTGACAACCGCAGTCCTAGTCATTTGCGCCGGCCTAATCACACACATGTTCTACCTCAAGCTTCCACTTTTAAATGCAACTTTATCCACATACACTACATGGACAAAAGTATGTGGAAATCTGTAATTGAAAATCTCATTCCAAATTCATGGGCATTAATATGGAGTTGGTCCCCCTTTGCTGCTATAACAGCCTCCACTCCTCTGGGAAGGCTTTCCACTAAATGTTGGAATATTGCTGCGGGGACTTGGGCACTGATATTGGGCGATTAGGCTTGGCTCGCAATCGGCATTCTAATTCATCCCAAAGGTGTTCGATGAGGTTGAGGTCAGGGCTCACTATGCATTTCAGGACTCGGTGGTCATTTTCTGTGACCCTGTGTGGCCTAGCCGAGTCCATTAATTTGAAGGGGTGTCCACAGGTGTGTCCACTTTTGTACATATAGTGTATATCATAATGCCTGAGGACCTAATTATACCCTAACACAGTGGCATTAGGAATCTTTGGAACCCTTTGGAAATACCTGGATTTATTCATAAATTGGTCATCTTCATCTAGGTCACATCAATAGTCAAGCACACTCTGCTTAAACTAATAACACACAAATAATTATGTTTTCAGATCTTTATTATATCTTTATTGAACACACCGTGTAAACATTCACAGTGCAAGTACTGTATGTGAACCCTTGGATTAATAACTGTTTGACCCTCCTTTGGCAGCAATAACCTCAACCAAATGTTTCCATAGTTGCGGATCAGACCTGCATAACGGTCATGAGGAATTTTGGACCATTCCTCTTTACAAAACTGTTTCAGTTCAGCAATATTCTTGGGATGTCTGGTGTGAACTGCTCTCTTGAGGTCATGCCACACCATCTCAATCGGGTTGAGGTCGGGACTCTGACTGGGTCCTCCAGAAGGCGTATTTTCTTCTGTTGAAGCCATTCTGTTGTTGATTTACTTCTGTGTTTTGGGTCGTTGTCCTGTTGCGTCACCCAACTTCTGTTGAGCTTCAATTGGCGGACAGATAGCCTTACATTCTCCTGCAAAATGTCTTGATAAACTTCGGAATTCAGTTTTCCGTTGATGATCGCAAGCTGTCCAGGCCCTGAGGCGGCAAAGCAGCCCCAAACCATGATGCTCCCTGTGTAACATCCAGGTGCACTTTTGCAAATGTCAGAAATGAAATGTGTTTTTTTTGACAGCAGTGGTTTCTTCAGTGGTGTCCTCCTATGAACTCTATTCTTGTTTAATGTTTTACGTATCGTAGACTCGTCAGCAGAGATGTTAGCATGTTCCAGAGATTTCTGTAAGTCTTTAGCTGACGTTCTAGGATTCTTCTTAATCTCATTGAGCGTTCTGCGCTGTGCTCTTGCAGTCATCTTTGCAGGACGGCCACTCCTAGGGAGAGTAGCTACAGTGCTGAACTTTCTTCATATATAGACAATGTGTCTTACCGTGGACTGATGAACATCAAGGCTTTTAGAGATACTTTTGTAACCCTTTCCAGCTTTTTGCAAGTCAACAATTCTTCATCTTAGGTCTTCTCTTTTGTTCGAGGCATGGTTTCTTGTTTAGGCAATGCTTCTTGTGAATAGCAAACCCACATTTTGAGAGTGTTTTTTATAGGGCAAGACAGCTCTAACCGACATCTCTAATCTCATCTCATTGATTAGACTCCAGGTTAGCTGACTCCTGATTCCAATGAGCTTTTGGAGAATGCATTAGCCTAGGGGTTCACATTCTTTTTCCAACCTACACTGTGAATGTTTAAATTATGTATTCAATATAGACAAGACAAATACAATAATTTGAGTGTTATTAGTTTAAGCAGACTAGGTTTGCCTATTGTTGTGGTGTAGATGAAGATCAGATCAAATTTGTTGACCAATTTCTGCAGATATCCAGGTAATTCCAAAGGGTTCACATACTTTTTATTGCCAATAAATGGTTCTATCTAGAAACCTTATTGCCTTCCAAATAATCCAACTTGCCTTCCAAAGAATTATCAAAGAACCCTGTCTTCCGAAAATGGTTCTTAGGATGTTAAAGAACCTTTGTCTTCTATCCCGCCGCAAATAACCTTTTTGGAACACTATTTTTTTTCTAAGAGTTATTTAAATATGATTCACATCATCCACAGGTCAATGTCTTCTGAATCCGTACAAAAGTCCATAAATTCCAACTCTCGTGAGGCCTTTGCATTGAGCAGGTCAATGTAAATATTCTGCAATGAAGTCCTACTTTATAGTCCACCTATTGTTCTCCTAATCCTCCTTACACATAAGGGTCGGACCTCTACTATTCATTCTCTTTCTGTTTGTTTTTTTTGCATGCTTTTACACTCTGCTTGTTCCGACATTGAGGTAATTACCATTCACTGCCCTCCTGAAGGCTCTGGGTGTGAAATTCAATCAGCAGCCAACCAAGATTTAACTCCCATATTCCCATATGTTGAAGCAAGCCCTGCTCAGGATATTGATTTAGCTGTTACACCCCACTTTTTGTCTCCTTTCATCAGCATCCCCGTCGCACAACTAGTGTGCTCGGACAGTTCTCTCTCTCTCTGTATTTTCAATACAGGGAGTATTGACTAAAGGTTTACATTGTTAAAGAGAACAGCCTTGGGAGGTAATTACACGAGGTGGAGATTATTATTAGTATAAGTATAATCACTTGGTTCAAGTGGGTCCATCGCTGTTTGTCGTTGATATAGTTGCTCTCAATGGTTCTCAAAACAGTGAACACAATAGCTTGAGTAGTTTTTTTTTAGAGAGAAAGCGTTACTATGAAGAGCATTTGGTAGAAAGCCCACAGTGAGGCTTCCTCTCAAGCGAAAAGGCACATGTTTTTTTTGGAGTCACAAAACATTTGGAATTCAATGTGTTTTTCTTGGAACCAAATAAATGCCATTGGCTATGTTTGTTTGGGTTATAAAACATGTTGGAAATGCTTTCCTTTTAACCAAAATCCAATTAGAGGAGTACCATGGAAACGGCTGTCATAGCTCCAATGAGAATGCACTGTTAGATGTGAAAAATTGCCTTTATTGGTTTGAATTTGAGATGACACTTCACTGTAAAATTAATGAACAAGGAGGAGAGACAGTACAGATTCGTATGAGAAGGTGAAGATGTAGGGGGCCGTTTAATAATTATCCCCCTCCCCATGGCTACCTGGGGACATGCTGTCAGAGTCCATACAGTCAACAGGATTTTCAGTGCATTGCGCCAAAAGGAATAACCATCTCTCCGGTAAGAAGAAGGGTGGGGGTGTATGTTTCATGATTAACGACTCATGGTGTAATTGTAACAACATACAGGAACTCAAGTCCTTTTGTTCATCTGACCTAGAATTCCTCACAATCATATGCCGACCGTATTATCTCCCAAGAGAACTCTCCTCGGTTATTGTCACAGCCGTGTATACCCTCCGGCAAGCGATACCAAGACGGCCATCAAGGAACTTCACTGGACTTTATGCAAACTGTGAGGCGTCAGTTTCTCGAACTAGACACTCTAATGTGCTTGTCCTCTTGCTCAGTTGTGCACCGGGGCCTCCCACTCCTCTTTCTATTCTGGTTAGAGCCAGTTTGCACTGTTCTGTGAAGGGAGTATTTCACAGCGTTGAATGAGATATTCAGTTTTTTTGGCAATTTCTTGCTCGGAATAGCCTTCCTTTCTCAGAACAAGAATATACTGACGAGTTTCAGAAGAAAGTTCTTTGGTTCTGGCCACTTTGAGCCTGTAATCGAACCCACACATGCTGATGCTCCAGATACTCAACTAGTCTAAAGAAAGCCAGTTGTATTGCTTCTTTAATCAGAACAACAGTTTTCAGCTGTGCTAACATAATTGCAAAATGGTTTTCTAATGATCAATTAGCCTTTTAAAATGATAAACTTGGATTAGCTAACACAACGTGCCATTGGAACAAAGGTATTCTGCCCTTGAGTTGCATTCCCATGCAAAACTAGACAGATAGCTAACAACTAAGTCTTCAATAAAACTCCCAAGGCGTGACTTTTCTTGAATGAATATATTGAAAACGTTTATGTTGTGAAACTGCAAAATACAGAAAATAATATACTTTAGTGTTCAATTCACACCGACATACTGTAGCTGTACATTAAACATTTGAAGTTGCATAAATACAAATCACGCGCTAAGGTACCATGCATCTGGCATGATGCCAAACCATATAGCTAATTGTTAACCATATGGTAATTGGCTCCTTTCATTACTCTAATAATGTATAACCATCTATGTAGAATAACAAAGCATATTACACTAGAAACAGTAACAAAACTACAGTATTGTATATTTTACAATTCGTTTGCATGACGCATGAGCAAAGTAATACAGCTAACGACATACATTAAAGGCATTACAATTTGTGAGTAAATGCAACCAACATTGATATGTAAGCAACTATCAATAACAAGATTATCATCATTAGCTAAATGCTTGAATCAAACTTACAAACAAATATTTTTCCAAGGCTGAAGCGTGACAAGAAATAACTACATTGAAAGACCTGCAACGTAGCGTTGTTTGTAGCTGCTCTATGCGTGCAAAACAAATTCTGTACTTCCTGTTTGCGTCGTCTCTCTACGTACCAGAAAGCGCCACTAGGGGGCAGATAACACCATTGAACACAATGAAAATCCAATTTAACCATTGTAATAAAATAATCTGTTACCTTCTAACAGGATGGCAGCACACTCCCCGCCTGGTATAATGAGATTGTACCACTATGAAATAAAACATATCAAGAAACAAATAATGTCCTTTCTATTTTTATCTTTTGTCTCTAGGATGCTTCAGAAAGAAGAACAACAACCTCTGAGATTGGTCTCAGAAACACCTTAGCAGCTCCTTGCTTGACAATTTTTAGTTCCACTTTCCTAACCTTTTTGTCAGTACTGGGAAAGGTTTTTACCACAAGCCCGACTGGCCAGTCATTTCTGTGTGCCTGACTGTCTTTCAATAAGACAACATCTCCCACTTTTACATTTGGCTTTTCTGCTGTCCATTTTCTGCATCTCTGCAGCGTTGTCAGGTACTCCTGTCTCTACCTTTTCCAAAATGTGTCAGCGAGATACTGGACTTGCTTCCACTGTTTTCCATGAAGGCCGTTCATGCTGAAGTATCCAGAAGGGGCTGAGGTAGCGCTGGTCTTTTGTGTAAGTAACATTGAGGGTGTGAGAATGGTAGGCATGTCAGGGTCGGTTGATACTGACACTAAGGGTCTCGCATTGATTATTGCCATAACTTCAGACATAAGAGTGCTCAAGACCTCATGTGTGAGACGAGTGGAGCCCGTCTGAAACAGCATAGCATCAAGAATACGTCTGGCAACCCCAATGAGTCTCTCCCAAGAACCACCCATATGAGACGAGTGTGGAGGATTAAATATCCAAGTACATCCCTTATCTGAGAGGTATTTAGTCAGTTCTGAGTCATTTGTGTCGATACCCAGTTCCCTGCAGGCACCTATAAAGTTTGTACCTCGATCAGACCGTAGCACTTTTGCTGGACCACGGATAGTGAAAAAACGCCTCAGCGCGTTGATTAAGCTGGATGTGGACATGGATTCGATAAGCTCGATATGGACTGCTCTAGTAGACATACATGTAAAGAGCACCACCCAGCGCTTGGAGTCTGCACTACCACCTCTAGTGCGACGAGTTATGACATTCCATGGTCCAAACACATCAAGTCCAACGCTGGTGAATGGTGGTTCAGATGTGAGTCTGTCTGCAGGCAAGTCAGCCATTTTTTGGTCAACTAACCTCCCTCTAACCTTGCGGCAGGTGACACACTTGTGAATGATACCAGAGACCAGACGTTTGCTCCCAATAAATCCAGAAGCCTGCTGCTCGAATAGCTCCAAACCTTAAAATTGACGGCCTTGGTGAGCCACTTGCTCGTGATAATGTCTTACCAGCAGAGTGGCACATGATGTGTCCGTGGGATGATGAGAGGATGTTTTTCGTCTTGTAACATGTCGGCGGAGGATAAGCGGCCTCCCACCCTCAGCAACCCATCCTCATCAATCACTGGGTTCAGCTTTTTGAGTGTACTTTGCTTTGGGAACTCTTTTCCTTTTTCAATGCATTTGAATTCCTCTCTGAAGGCTTCATGTTGCACAGTGAATGATTGCTGTTTTGGCTTGTGACAACTCACTTGTACCGCATGGTTTATTACAGTCATGCCAGCCTCTGCAGCTGGTGTTGTCTGCACCTTCATGGAAGGATCTTGCAACATGAATGAGTCGTGCTGTGGCTCGATTGAGCGTTTTCCAGCTTGAGAACCTCTCAAAGCGATGAGAGCCGAGTTGAGCTCCAGAAACTTTAGAGGCAAAGACAGTGACATCTGGTCGAATCTCTGCATCTGTGTGAGGCTCTACAAGGTCAAAATTGATGTTCTCAGGCTTACTCGAGTTTGTCTGTGTCAGGAACGGTGGACCCGAGAACCAACTAGTGTGTTTTAAGAGCGCAGCAAGTATGGGCCTGGTTGCATGGTCTGCTGGATTGCTGTCAGTGTTTATATAGCACCACTGATCTGGATGGGTTGACTTCCTGATGCGAGTTATCCTATTGGCAACATAAACATAGAATCTTTTGGTGACATTGTGGATGTGGAGAACTATCTTACTGTCTGTGTAGAACTTGGCTGCATGTATATCAATGTCAATTTCGTCTTTGATCAGTTCATACATCTCAACAGCTAGCAAAGCCGCACACAGTTCTAGGCGTGGGATAGTGTGGGCTGGACGAGGGGCCAATTTTGATTTCCCCATGACAAATCCAACATGGCATTGACCTTCCGAGTCAATAACTCTCAGGTAGGCTACCGCTCCTATGGCTACTGTAGAGGCATCCGAGAAGATGTGTAGCTCTCTTCTTTGAGTGGTAGACAAGGAGACTGGGATGTAGGTCCGCTGAATATTCATATGTTCCGACTCCATCAAAGATTCCTTCCACATTTTCCATTCCTCTTCTTTTTCTGTGGGAAGAGGGGCATCCCACTCACTCTGATCAGAAGAGAGTTCTCTGATTAAGGCTTTACCTTGCATTGTTATTGGAGCCACGAACCCAAGGGGGTCATAAAGACTATTCACTGTGGACAGGATGCCTCTCCGCGTAAAAGGCTTCTCATTGTGGGACACCTGGAATGAGAAGCTGTCTGTTTCCAGGTTCCAGGAAAGTCCCAGACTCCGTTGAAAGGGGAGAGGATCCACTCCTAGGTCCAGATCTTTTAAGTCTTTCGCACGGTCCTCCATAGGGAAGGCTTCCATAACTGTTTTGCTATTGGATGCAATCTTGTGTAGTTTCATGTTGGACTCCGCCAACATTGCTTGTGTTTTTCTTAGAATGTTGACAGCTTCTTCTGTAGTAGCTACTGATGTCAGACCATCATCGACGTAGAAGTTCCTCACTACATATTGCTTGGGTTCTGACCCGTGTTCCTTCTCACTCTGTAGCGCTGCTCGTCTCATGCAGTAGATGGCTACGGCTGGTGAAGGGCTGTTCCCAAATACATGCACTTTCATCCTGTACTCAGTTATGTTTCTATCTGGGTTGTTGTCTTCATACCAGAGAAACCTTAAGTAATCTCTGTGATCCTCACGTACACCAAAACAGTAAAACATTTGTTGCACATCTGCTGTTAGTGCAATGCAATCCTTGCGGAAACGCATTAGGACACCCAAGAGTGTGTTGTTTAAGTCTGGACCACTGAGCAGAACATCGTTAAGTGACACGCCTTGACACTTCGCACTGGAGTCAAATACTACTCGTATTTCTTCAGGCTTTTGTGGATGGTAAACACCAAATATGGGCAGATACCAACGTTCTTTGTCTCCCTCTAGTGGCTGTGAAGTTCGGCTTGGTCGTTATCCAGCATCTTTTGCATGAAGTCAATAAAATGACGCTTCATGTCAGGCTTTTTGTCTAAAGTCCTGCGAAGTGATGTGAGACGGTTCATGGCCTGCTCCCTGTTATTAGGAAGGCGCCGTCTAGTGGGGCGAAAGGGTAATGGAGCCACCCAGTTGTTTCCATCATCCTGGAAAACCTGTTTGTCCATAATGTCCAAGAAGGCTTTGTCCTCCACTGATGGTGCTGGTTTATCATCGTCTTGTGTTTCGTCGAACACGGAACATCCCAGGCTGTCTGTGTTCACAGTTGTGCTTGGATCTCTCGAGTACACTGTAGAGGGAGATATGTGTTTCTGAGCTACGCTGTTGTAGTTCTCTTTTACCTGGATGATGTCAGGGCAAGGGCTCAGATAGGATGTGCGACCATTTTGAAGTATGTTTGTCCTGAACACGTTAACATTGGCTGGTCGGTGAGCCGTTCCCAGACAGACCTCACCCACAATGACCCACCCGAGGTCGAGTCGCTGTGCAGAAGGAGTGTCGTGGGGCCCATTGATTTGCTCTCGTACCTTGTGTACCCTTAAGATGTCTCGTCCTAAGAGCAGGAGGATGGGAGCGTCTGGGTCCACAGCTGGAATTCTGTCCATAACTGGTTGCAGATGGGGATGATGATACGCAATGTCGGGGGAGGGAATCTCCATCCTATCGTCTGGCATCGTATCACACTCTATCAGAGTAGGGAGAGTGAGCTGCATGTGTCCATCTATAGACTCCACCATGAAGTTGACGGCTCTCCTGCCTGAAGTCTCTGTTACCCCAGAACACGTCTTCATGGTGTATGGAGCAGAGTTGTCATTGATGTTGAAGAGACTGAAAAACTCTGTCTTGGCCAGAGATTTGTTACTCTGTTCATCAAGCACTACATACATTTTGACAGCTTTCTCTCTTTTCCCAGCCGGATAAGCTTTGACTAGGCATATTTTTGAACATGATCTTGGATTGACTGCCTCACCACAGATCTCTGTACACTTTGAGGTGACAGATAGAAGAGCATCGTCACCTTGCTCTCCGCCATGCTCTGTCTCTGCTGTAGCGGTGTCTGTATTTGTAGGGGCTGGGCCTGGATGCAGAGCAGCAAGATGCCTGTCGCTGTCGCACTCAGAGCACTTGATTGAAAACTTACAGTCTTTAGCTCAGTGCTGAGTTGACCCACAACATCGGAAACAAATGCCATTGTCTTTGAGATATGATTTGCGCTCATCTAGAGTTTTGTATCTAAACCCACAACACTTTTTAAGAGGATGAGGCTTGTTATGTATTGGGCAGTGACGGTCAGGGTTTTCAACCTTTGTCTTACTGGGTTTGGTTTGGTGGTCTGAGGCCTCAGACGACACATCTGTCTTGTATACAGTCACAGGTGTCTTGTTGCTGTACCTGGCAGGTTTCTCACTTTTCATGGACACCTGGTTAGTTGAGGTGTAGAGGGTGAAGCTGGGGTCATTTCTAATTTTCGCCTGGTTCCTGATGAATCTCGAGAAGAACGAGAATGGTGGGAATGCTACCCGATAGTCCTCCTTATATTTGGATCCCTGTGCTATCCATTTTTCTTGTAAACTGAATGGAAGTTTCTCTATAATAGGGTTTACCCCCCGAGATGTGTCCAGATAAGCGAGGCCTGGAAGGTACCCTTCTACTTTAGCACACTCCAGTTCGAGAAGAATGTCACCTAGTTCTCTTAGTTTGTGATTGTCTTTGTTAGCCAGTTTTGGAAAATCATACATTTTCTTCAACAGTGCATTCTCGATCACTTCGGGTGTACCATAGCACTCTTCTAGTCGTTGCCAGACCATGTTAAGTCCTGTCCATATTTTCAACGCAACAGCAGATCTAATTCTGTTTGCTTGCTCAGATGACTCTGCCCCTAGCCACTTGGTAATGAGATCTAACTCTGCCCTGGCTGATAAATTCAAGTCTCTGGTCGCATTGAGAAAGGATGCTTTCCATGCCCAATAATTTTCAGTGCGATCATCAAACTTCAGGAGTCCGGAACTCACCATCTCACGTCGTAGGAGGTACTTGATGAGGTCTGGTGCCACTTGTGACTCAGGGAAGTTGTGTGTGTGTGTGTGTGACTGGAAGTGGGCTTGCTTTCCATTTCCACCATGCTTCTGTTCATTTCTTTTGAACGGAGAGTCTCTGCTCATGTTCTGTTGTTTGCTATTTTCTTGATTATGGCATGTAGCTGGGTCAACACTAACCTCTTGTTTCTCCACTTCAAATGGAAGTTCAGCAAAGTAGGGCCTAGCATGTTGTTGCACATACTCACATGTACGTTGGACTGGACTTAAGGACTGTGTCCCTGTGTCTAGTTCTTTGCGAAGCTCTCTGCGTTCTGATCCTACAGCTTCTTCAAAGGCTGCAGCTTCAGCCAACGCAGCAGCAGCTGCTCTCTCAACTTGGAGAACATATAAAGTTGCCTCGAGGTCAGCTTTTTGCTTCATCACAGAAGCTTCCTTCTCAGCATAGGGGACTTGTGCACGCGCTGCGTCTGCCTTGGCGCGTGCTTTGACGGCTGCAGAACTCGCCGTTGAGGATCTGCTTGACTGTTTTGATGACCTTGATCTTGTAGATTGAGACTTGGTCCCAATGTGCTGAAGAGGCTCTTCCATCTCTCTCTGTTGAACACCTGGCTCTGGTTGTTGCATCGTAGACTGCTGGTCTTCCCTAGGATAAGAGGCTTTGTTGGCTGATGAACGTAGAAACATAACCACCGTGTGCAGTTATTCTTGTGCTTGAGCCCGCTGTGATGATGTTTTTTCACTATTCTGCCCTTGAGTTGCGTTCCCATGCAAAACTAGACAGATAGCTAACAACTAAGTCTTCAATAAAACTCCCAAGGCGTGACTTTTCTTGAATGAATATATTGAAAACGTTTATGTTGTGAAACTGCAAAATACAGAGAAGAATATACTTTAGTGTCCAATTCACACCGACATACTGTAGCTGTACATTAAACATTTGAAGTTGCATAAATACAAAGCATGCGCTAAGGTACCATGCATCTGGCATGATGCCAAACCATATAGCTAATTGTTAACCATATGGTAATTGGCTCCTTTCATTACTCTAATAATGTATAAACATCTATGTAGAATAACAAAGCATATTACACTAGAAACAGTAACAAAACTACAGTATTGTATATTTTACAATTCGTTTGCATGACGCATGAGCAAAGTAATACAGCTAACGACATACATTAAAGGCATTACAATTTGTGAGTAAATGCAACCAACATTGATATGTAAGTAACTATCAATAACAAGATTATCATCATTATCTAAATGCTTGAATCAAACTTACAAACAAATATTTTTCCAAGGCTGAAGCGTGACAAGAAATAACTACATTGAAAGACCTGCAACGTAGCGTTGTGTGCAAAACAAATTCTGTACTTCCTGTTTGCGTCGTCTCTCTAAGTACCAGAAAGCGCCACTAGGGGGCAAATAACACCATTGAACACAATGAAAATAAAATTTAACCATTGTAATAAAATAATCTGTTACCTTCTAACAGGATGGCAGCACAAAAGGAGTGATGGTTGCTGATAATGGGCCTCTGTATGCCTATGTAAATATTCCATTAAAAATCAGCTGTTTCCAGCTACAATAGTCATTTACAACATTAACAATGTCTACACTGTATTTCTGATCAATTTGATGTTATTTTAATGGACAAAAAAAAATGTTTTTTCAAAAACAAGGACATTTCAAGTGACCCCAAATTTTTGAATGGTAGTGTATATAATGTATGCTGTATCCTATCTATTCTTTACTATCTATTGCATTTTAGCTACTCTGTCACAGCTCATCCATATATTTTATACTTATATATTCTCATCCCACTCCTTTACTAGATTGTGTGTATTAGGCTTTGTTGTGGAATTTGTTAGATATTAGGTTTTGTTGTGGAATTGTTAGATATTACCTGTTAGATACTGCTGCACTGTCGGATCTAGAAGCATAAGCATTTCGTTACACTCGCAATAACATCTGCTAACCATGCGTATGTGAGCAATACATTTTTTAATTTTTTAACATTTTAACGTTAAAGAGCAACTTAACGTAATAAGTAACTTCTCCTTTTGAAAACAGCCTATGTGGCATTGATATGAGTTAGAAAATTGTATTCCAATGTCAAAATGTACTACAAAGTGTAAATAGGATCATTTTGATTATAAAGTCAGTCTCATCCAAATCTGAGATTTGTGAGATAATTAGTAAAAAATTGTATGTCATGTAATGAAGGGTTTTCCTTGGGTTTGGTTTATTTCAATCCTGCCCACAGCTGGCAGAACCAAAGTATTCTGAGCACAGCTACACACGACCTATCGTAATGCCCATGGTCAATTTGGTTGGACATTCGATGTCAATACCTAGTTAGGGACCATCAGTAAATGACACAATGTACATGGTACAATATTTTAAAGTGAAATAACTCCACAATTCAATGACTTAAAACCCTCAAACCAACCATAGATTTTAGAAATGATTACACAAACATTGAAAGCATTTAAGGAGAGAAGTAAAAGGTGTGCAGCATGAAAATATAGTCCCATTTACAGTGTAATTAATTGACGGTCCCTAACTAGTCCCACATGTAGGCTATCCAAAGTCAAACCAACTTTGCCACAGTCACACACTGGCTGGCTGTAGCTAAGCGGCAAAATACGTTGACGAGCATGCTTGCTAGTCTAGGATACTTCCAGACACAATACCTGGGAATACTGTTTCAAGTTATCTAGAAGGGTTAGTGACTATAACTGTGTACCATTGGAGGCTGGTGGGAGGAGCTATAGAAGGATGGGCTCATTATAATGGCTGGAATGGAATTGATGGAACGGAATCAAACATGTGGTTACCACACACACACACACACACACACGAGACACACACGAGACACACACACTAAAGCACGCCTCCAAAACCCACATGATTACATCCACTGAAAATGCCTTTTTACACCAATAGGGCCGGATTATGAAATCATAGTTCCCGGGGCTTTGCTTTTTTTTGTCAGCAAGGTCAAATATATGTTCTCTTTCATCCTTTTTCATTAAATTATATGGCTATTCCTACTATAAAATATATATGTGTGTTGTTGACTGTGATAAAGGCACGGGATCATAGGCAGCATGTGAGTTTCAAGTTTGAGGAAGCACATTTTCACTATAAAAATGCACTTTTATTATGAAAATGCACCTTTTATAATAAAGCATCCCATGCATCCTCGCATTTGCAGACTTATGTAAGAGCCTACTATTTGTAATGTGATGAGTGGATTGCTTAGTCATAATTTAGAATAATAATCACTGTTTGCAAAAAAGACAGTTCAATGCATAGCTGAGCACTTATAGCTTAGAGTAGGCCTAGGCTATAGGCTATATCATGTTGCCTACATTTCTTCTTTCTTTGCAGTGGATTCTTTTTGGCTTTTCATAAACAACTATCATGCAATTCTACTACACTTTATATGACTGGAGGCATTAGCCGAATCTTGTTTAAGACGACAAATTGCAGGTAGCCTACTTTGCTGATATTGTCAAACATATCAATAAAAACAATGTTGTCTGTATAAAAGCCAACAAGAAGGGGAGACGCAAATAGTACATGAGGTCCATCTAAACTGGAGGAGGAAATGATTGTCCAAATACAAACTTCTAGTTGCATTGACCCATCAACGATAAAGAGTATACACAGTGCACACTCACCGGGGAAATGGCCGATGCACTCCGCTGGTGCCAATAAGATAGGCTATACTGTTGTTCACTCAATTAAATTGAGAATTTTAATAACTAAAAGACAGATTACAGTATTTTCATTGACTTCTCTTTACAGCAATAGCCATTTGCTTTCTATACAATGTTTTCCCATGATTATATTTTGAAGTATTGTTATAGGCCCTGGCTGGGCCTATAATTTTTGTATAAACAAGAGTAGGCAAATTAGGCTATACACTTTTGGCTATTTAATTCAGTTTACTTTAGGGAAAATGTAGCTTTCCCCAGTGGTGCAAAGTATTTAAGTAAAAATACTTTTAAGTAGTTTTTTGGGATATCTGTACTTTACATTACTATTTATATTTTTACTACTTTTACTCCACTACATTCCTAAAGATAATAATGTACTTTTTACTCCTTACATTTTCCCTGATACCCAAAAGTACTTGTTACATTTTGAATGCTTAGCAGGACATGAAAATGGTCTAATTCAAGAGAACATCCCTGGTCATCCCTACTGCCTCTGATCTGGCAGACTCACTAAACACAAATGTGTTGAACTGGGCCGCCCCTGGCTATCCGTAAATGTAAAAAACAAGAAAATCATGTTGTCTAGTTTGCTTAATATTATAAGACATTTTAAATTATTTATACTTTTACTTTTGATACTTAAGTACATTTAAAACCAAATACTTTTAGACTTTTACTCAAGTAGTGTTTTACTGGGTGACTTTTACTCAACCAAAAAAACATTTTTTTTGCACCTTGTGAAATAATCTCCAAGAATCCAATTGGTGGCTCTAGGGGAATTCAAAAGGCAGATTGAGGACCTTTTCTACTGAATAATGTTTTTTTCTATGATTGCTTTTTCCTTTCCACGTTTTGATTGAATATTGATGTGTATATTGACGTGTACAGTGTATTGATGTGTATACAGGGTTCATCTGTAAAAGAGACCTTGGTCTCAGCATGACTCCCTGTCAACAAAAAAACAGAAAAAAGGTGAAATCAAAATGTTGTGCATAGCACAGGTGGTCGCCTAAATTCACTGTAATAGTTCATACCCTAGGCCAAATATACATGCTGGCATATGAATGCTAGGTTAATAGGCCTATATGATTTAGCATATATTTCGGTCTTCACTGTTCCCTTCTTCTGGCATCTCCACCATCGGAATTACTGGCCTCGCTATTCTCTTTCCCTGTCCTCTCTATTGCTATATTGTTCTTGCACCAGGAATAGCAATAGGCCTATAGTTTGATCACTTATTTTGAGCAATTAAAAAAAACTAACATTCAAAGAGAAGAAGCACTCTTGCTTGCTGAATAGAAAATAGTGTAGATCATTATCAATGAACTGGTGGGGAAGATTGAATGACAAGAACATGTAGCTCTGGTGTGACGTGATCGCATAGGCTGGTGGTAATAAACTGAGTAACACTTTATTTGGATAGTTGCAAGTAGATGATTTGTAGATGGTCAATAGATGTTCAATAACTTTCAATAACATTTAAACTAAATATCCACTAACTCTAACCCATTCCTCATGGTTCTAATTATAGCAAGGCTGCCCAATCCCGGTACCTGGTAGTTAATTGCACTCACATGGTGTCACAGGTCTGAATTTGTCTACAGGACCGGAATTGGGCAGCCCTGATTTAAAGTAATGTTCTCAAATTGTTCTGAGAACATTAAGAAACAATTTACTTCGGTGTGAATTTCAGTACTTCCACAGAACATTCCACGCAGGTTCAGATTAGGTTTTATTTAATGTCATATCTTTAGTACGTCCTGGGAACATTCTAGCATTTCCGGAGACCTTCTCCCCTACCTCACCTCGCTCATCAACTCATCCCTGACCGCTGGCTACGTCCCTTCCGTCCTCAAGAGAGCGAGAGTTGCACCCCTTCTGAAAAAACCTACACTCAATCCCTCCGATGTCAACAACTACAGACCAGTATCCCTTCTTTCTTTTCTCTCCAAAACTCTTGAACGTGCCGTCCTTGGCCAGCTCTCCCGCTATCTCTCTCTGAATGACCTTCTTGATCCAAATCAGTCAGGTTTCAAGACTAGTCATTCAACTGAGACTGCTCTTCTCTGTATCACGGAGGCGCTCCGCACCGCTAAAGCTAACTCTCTCTCCTCTGCTCTCATCCTTCTAGACCTATCGGCTGCCTTCGATACTGTGAACCATCAGATCCTCCTCTCCACCCTCTCCGAGTTGGGCATCTCCGGCACGGCCCACGCTTGATTGCGTCCTACCTGACAGGTCGCTCCTACCAGGTGGCGTGGCGAGAATCTGTCTCCTCACCACGCGCTCTCACCACTGGTGTCCCCCAGGGCTCTGTTCTAGGCCTTCTCCTATTCTCGCTATACACCAAGTCACTTGGCTCTGTCATAACCTCACATGGTCTCTCCTATCATTGCTATGCAGACGACACACAATTAATCTTCTCCTTTCCCCCTTCTGATGACCAGGTGGCGAATCGCATCTCTGCATGTCTGGCAGACATATCAGTGTGGATGACGGATCACCACCTCAAGCTGAACCTCGGCAAGACGGAGCTGCTCTTCCTCCCGGGGAAGGACTGCCCGTTCCATGATCTCGCCATCACGGTTGACAACTCCATTGTGTCCTCCTCCCAGAGTGCTAAGAACCTTGGCGTGATCCTGGACAACACCCTGTCGTTCTCAACTAACATCAAGGCGGTGGCCCGTTCCTGTAGGTTCATGCTCTACAACATCCGCAGAGTACGACCCTGCCTCACACAGGAAGCGGCGCAGGTCCTCATCCAGGCACTTGTCATCTCCCGTCTGGACTATTGCAACTCTCTGTTGGCTGGGCTCCCTGCCTGTGCCATTAAACCCCTACAACTCATCCAGAACGCCGCAGCCCGTCTGGTGTTCAACCTTCCCAAGTTCTCTCACGTCACCCCGCTCCTCCGCTCTCTCCACTGGCTTCCAGTTGAAGCTCGCATCTGCTACAAGACCATGGTGCTTGCCTACGGAGCTGTGAGGGGAACGGCACCTCAGTACCTCCAGGCTCTGATCAGGCCCTACACCCAAACAAGGGCACTGCGTTCATCCACCTCTGGCCTGCTCGCCTCCCTACCACTGAGGAAGTACAGTTCCCGCTCAGCCCAGTCAAAACTGTTCGCTGCTCTGGCCCCCAATGGTGGAACAAACCCCTCACGACGCCAGGACAGCGGAGTCAATCACCACCTTCCGGAGACACCTGAAACCCCACCTCTTTAAGGAATACCTAGGATAGGATAAGTAATCCTTCTCACCCCCCTTTAAGATTTAGATGCACTATTGTAAAGTGTCTATTCTACTGGATGTCATAAGGTGAATGCACCAATTTGTAAGTCGCTCTGGATAAGAGCGTCTGCTAAATGACTTAAATGTAATGTTAAATGTAGCAAGATGGCGCCGATAGACATGGTCACCCAGTTCATGGCTCCTAAGCAACTTTGCAGTATTGTATATTTTTTGTGTGTTATCTCCGTTATTAGCTCAGAACGTCTTTTGCATTATTATATACAGCCGAAAATAACTTGGATATTAGAGCCGCGGTAATTCACCAGCATTTCAACCAGAAATATGACTTTACTGAATTGGATCCTCGTATCCCCCCAAGGCAATTCCACTTATCCCAGAGACTGCTCCAAGATGCCGCCGGAGGAGAAGAAGTATTCGGAGTGGACTCTCAGTCCGACTCAGGAGGCGTGCCTACCACCCACCGCTTCTGAGTATGGACAATAAAGTAGATGAGCTCAGGGCGAAGATCTCCTTCCAGAGAGACAGCAAGGACTGTAAACATACTCTGTTTAACGAAATCATGGCTCTCTCCGGATATACTGTCCCCATCCATACCGTCACCTGGGTTCTCACTACGTCACGCAGAAAGGAATAAAGAACACACCGGGAAAAAGAAAGGCGGAGGTGTATGTTTCATGATCAACTACTCATGGTGTGATTGTGGTAATGTACAGGAACGTATACCTCACAATCAAATGCCGACCACATTACTTCCCAAGAGAATTGTCTTCAGTTATCGTCACAGCCGTGTATATTCTCCCTAAAGTCGATATTGTGACAGCTCTCAAGGAACAACACTGGAGACTGCATATCCCGAGGCCTCATTTATTGTAGCTGGGTACTTTAATGAAGCAAATCTGAGGAAAAATTTACCAAAGTTTTAATAAACACATCGCCTGCGCCACTCGCGCTTCAAAAGCTCTCGACCATTTTGCTCCTCCCTTCCTATTGGCAGAAACTCAAACAAGAAGAAGCCGTGGTAAGGACTATTCAACGCAGGTCTGACCAATCGGAATCCATGCATTAAGATTGTTTTGATCACGTGGACTGGGATATGTTCCGGGTAGCCTCTGAGAATAACATGGACTTATACACTGACACGGTGAATGAGTTTATCAGGAAGTTTATAGGGGATGTTGTTCCCACTGTGACAATTAAAACCTATCCAAACCATAACCATACATAGATGGCAGCATTCGTGAAAAACTGAAAGCTCAAACCACCACATTTAACCATGGCAAGGTGACTTTGAATATGGTGCAAACAGTCCAGTTTTGCAAACAGTCCAGTTACGCCCTCCATAAGGCAATCAAACAGGAAAAATGTCAGTAAAGAGACAAAGTGGATTTGCAATTTAACGGCTCAGACACGAGAAGTATGTGGCAGGGACTCCAGACAATCACCGATTATAAAGAGAAAACCAGCCACGTCCCGCTTCGAGGGAAACACATTGCCACCAACAAGGGCCACCACCGCTCCCATGGACTGTGAGCTTTCATTCTCTGTGGCTGTTGCGAGTAAGACATTTAAGCTTGTTAACCCTTGCAAGGGTTCCGGGCCAGACGGCATCCCTAGCCGCGTCCTCAGAACATGCGCAGACCAACTGGCAGGAGTGTTTAAACTCTTCTTATCCCAGTCTGTTATCCCAACTTGCTTGAAGATGTCCACTATTGTGCCTGTACCCAAGAAAGTGAAGGTAACTGAACTAAGTGACTATCACCCCGTAGCACTCACTTCTGGAATCATGAAGTGCTTTGAGAGGCTAGTTAACCTCTAGCGTCAAGCAATCCCGTATCCGGGAGCGTAATCATAGCCTCAAGCTCATTACCATAACGCAACGTTAACTATTCATGAAAATCGCAAATGAAATGAAATAAATATATTGGCTCACAAGCTTAGCCTTTTGTTAACAACACTGTCATCTCAGATTTTCAAAATATGCTTTTCAACCATAGCTACACAAGCATTTGTGTAAGAGTATTGATAGCTAGCATAGCATTAAGCCTAGCATTCAGCAGGCAACATTTTCACAAAAACAAGAAAAGCATTCAAATAAAATAATTTACCTTTGAAGAACTTTGGATGTTTTCAATGAGGAGACTCTCAGTTAGATAGCAAATGTTCAGTTTTTCCAAAAATATTATGTGTGTAGGAGAAATCACTCCGTTTTGTTCATCACGTTTGGCTAAGAAAAAAAAATAAAATTCAGTCATTACAACGCCAAATTTTTTTCCAAATTAACTCCATAATATCGACAGAAACATGGCAAACGTGGTTTAGAATCAATCCTCAAGGTGTTTTTCACATATCTATTCGATGATAAATAATTCGTGGCAGTTGGGTTTCTCCTCTGAAGCAAATGGAAAAATGCACGCAGCTGGAGATTACGCAATAATTTCGACGGAGGACACCAAGCGGGCACCAGGTAAATGTAGTCTCTTATGGTCAATCTTCCAATGATATGCCTACAAATACGTCACAAACGTCAGAAAGTGTAGGCTCATTCCTGGCGCATTCACAGCGATATAAGGAGACATTGGAACACAGCGCCTTCAAAATCTGGGCCATTTCCTGTTTGAAATTTCATCTTGGTTTCGCCTGTAGCATCAGTTTTGTGGCACTCACAGATAATATCGTTGCAGTTTTGGAAACGTTAGAGTGTTTTCTTTCCAAAGCTGTCAATTATATGCATAGTCGAGCATCTTTACATAACAAAATATCTTGTTTAAAACGGGAACGTTTTTTTATCCAAAAATTAAAAGAGCGCCCCTTATATCGAAGAAGTTAAGGATCATATCACCTCTACCTTACCCAATACCCTAGACCCACTGCAATTTGCATACCACCCCAATAGATCCACGGGCAACAGCAACACCCTGAAATCCACCCTGTGCAACTGGGTCCTGGTCTTCTGGAAGGGTTGTCCTCAGGTGGAGAAGGTAGGCAGCAACACCTCCATTATACTGATCATCAACACAGGGCCCCGAAAAAGGTTGCATACTCAGCCCCCTCCTGTACTCCCTGTTCACCCATGACTGCGTGGCCACACACGTCTCCAACTCAATCATCAAGTTTGTAGATGACACCGCAATGGTAGGCCTGATTACCAACAATGACGAGACAGCCTACAGGGAGGAGGTGAGGGCCATTGCGGAGTGGTGTCAAGAAAATAACCTCTCCCTCAATTTCAACAAAATTAATGAGCTGATCGTGGACATCAGGAGAAAGCAGAGGTACCGAGCCCCATCCACATCACTGAATCTCTGAAATGGTCCACCCACACAGACAGTGTGGTGAAGAAATCTGCAACAGCGCCTCTTACCAGCGCCTCGCTTGGCCCATAAGACCCTCACAAATCTTTACAGATGCACCATTAAAAGCATCCTGTCGGGCTGTATCATCACCTGGTACGGCAACTGCACCGTCTGCCCAACCCATCACCGGGGGCACACTGCCTGCCCTCCAGGACATCTAAAGCATCCGGTGTCACAGGAAGGCCAAGAAGATCATCAACGACCTCAGCCACCCGAGCCATGACCTGATCACCCCGCTACCATCCAGAAGGCAAGGTCAGTACAGGTGCATCAGAGCTGGGACCGAGAGACAGAAAATCAGCTTCTATCTCAAGGCCATCAGACTGTTAAATAGTCACCACTAGCTGGCCCCCGCCCAGTACATGCCCTGAACTTTAGTCAGTAGATGGCTGCCACCCGGGTACTGTACCATGCACCAGAGGCTGCTGCCACAGTACATAGTCGTGGAACACTGGTCAGTTTAAAACTTCTTAGGGCTAGGCCTCCTTTTTTTCTCAATTTCCGCCTGAATGATGTGCCCAAAGTAAACTGGCTGCTGCTCAGGCCCTGAAGCCAGGATATGCTGATAATTGGTACCATTGGAAAGAAAACACCTTGAAGTTTGTAAAAATGTAAAAAAAAAAATATATGTAGGAGAATATAATACAATAGATATGGTAGGAGGAAATCCAAAGATAAACCAACCTTCTTTTTTGAGAGACCATCATCTTAGAATGGCAAGTTATTTCCCTGCATGCAATTCATATGGCTTCCACAGGGTGTCAGCAGTCTATGTACAAGGTTTCAGGCTTGTAACTTCAAAAACAAAGATGAAATATCAGTTTTAGCACAGGGACACAGTCTTGGAAATGTGTGTTTGTGCGCGCCATGAAGACAGAATGCAATGTTTCCTATTGAACATACTTATTTTTGTAAGAAATATTATAGTTTGATTACATTTTAGGGTATCTGAGGAGTAAATAGAAATGCATTTTGACTTGTTGAAACAAAGTTTAGGGGTAGATTTTCGGATTCCTTTCTCTGCATGTTGAACGAGTGGATTACTCAAATCAATGGCGCCAACTATACAGACTTTTTGGGATATAAAGAAGGATTTTTATCTAACAACATGACACATGTTATAGCTGGGACCCTTTGGATGACAAATCATAGGAAGATTTTCAAAAAGTAAGTGAATATTTAAATGCTATTTAAATATTTTGATGTGGGGTGTCGTTCTCAAACAATCGCATGGCTTGCTTTCGCTAAAATAGCTACTGTAATTTGGACAGCGCAGTTAGATTAACAAGCATTTAAGCTTTCAACCGATATAAGACACTTATATGTACCTAAATGTTTAATATCTATAATTTGTATGAATATTTATTTGAATTGCACGCCCTCCAGTTTAGCCGGAAGTTGTCCTGCTAACGGGACGCCTCGCCCTAATAGAGCACTGGTCTCTTTAAATAATGTTTACATACCGTTTTACCCCCCTGTATATAATGTATTTTAGTCAATGCCTATCCCGTTTAACTATTGCTGTACATATACTATTCTTCAGATATACTACATAGTCTATATACTGTCCATATTGTCTCTACATCCCATCACACAATCATTTCACTACACTCACAATAACATCAGTGAAATATGTGTATGAGACCAATGAAATTTGATTTGAGGTCTTGGCTGATTTCTTTAGATTTTCCCATGATGTCAAGCAAAGAGGCACTGAGTTTGAAGCTATGGCCTGAAATACATCCACAGGTACACTTCCAATTGACTCAAATGATGTCAATTAGCCTATGAGAAGCTTCTAAAGCCATGACATAATTTTCTGGAATTTTCCAAGCTGTTTATAGGCACAGTCAACTTAGTGTATGTAAACTTCTGACCCACTGGAATTGTGATACAGTGAATTATAAGTGACATAATCTGTCTGTAAATAATTGTTGGTAAAATTACTTGTGTCATGCACAAAGTAGATGTCCTAACTGACTTTCAAAAACTATGGTTTGTTAACCTCATGAAGCAAGAGGGCACTATTTTTATGTTAGGAAAAAATAAAGTTCCCAAAGTAAACGGCCTATTTCTCAAGACCAGATGCTAGAATATGCATAAAATTGACAGATCAGGATAGAAAACTGTCCAAAACTGTCAAAATATTGTCTGTGAGTATAACAGAACTGATATTGCAGGAAAAACCCTGAGAAAAATCAAACCAGGAAGTGGCCTCTATTTTGAAAACTCCATGTTCCTTAGCCTCCCATTGTTCCATTTAAAGGGATATCAATCAGATTCCTTTTCCTATCGCTTCCTCAAGGTGTCAACAGTCTTCAGACATAGTTTCAGGCTTTTATTTTGAAGAATGAGCGTGAACAACCACATTGCTTAAGTGGATAGGTGGGGGCTCTCAGAGTGAATTGCGCGCAAAAGAGAAAGGCGGCAATTGTTACTCCCGATCACAGTGAAAAGCCAACTGTCCCAGTTGATATACACTGCTCAAAAAAGTTTCTCAGCTAGTTTACAGCAGAAGGATCTGTTTCTCATCACTGGCTATAAAATTCAGATAACATTAATCTAGCACCAGGATCAGCAGTGCTTAGCATAAGCTAAATCATATACTGACTAGCTAATTTAGCTAATGTCGGTAGCCTCGAACCCCGGCCATATTACACTGCTCAAAAAAATAAAGGGAACACTAAAATAACTGAATGAATAAAATATTCTTATTAAATAGTTTTTTTCTTTACATAGTTGAATGTGCTGACATCAAAATCACACAAAAATTATCAATGGAATTTATCAACCAATGGAGGTCTGGATTTGGAGTCACACTCAAAATTAAAGTGGAAAACCACACTACAGGCTGATCCAACTTTGATGTAATGTCCTTAAAACAAGTCAAAATGAGGCTCACGTGTCTGTATGACCTCCCTACAATGCCTGGGCATGCTCCTGATGAGGTGGCGGATGGTCTCCTGAGGGATCTCCTCCCAGACCTGGACTAAAGCATCCGCCAACTCCTGGACAGTCTGTGGTGCAACGTGGCTTTGGTGGGTGGAGTGAGACATGATGTCCCAGATGTGCTCAATTGGATTCAGGTCTGGGGAACGGCGGGCCAGTCCATAGCATCAATGCCTTCCTCTTGCAGGAACTGCTGACACACTCCAGCCACATGAGGTCTAGCATTGTCTTGCATTAGGAGGAACCCAGGGCCAACCGCACCAGCATATGGTCTCACAAGGGGTCTGAGGATCTCATCTCGGTACCTAATGGCAGTCAGGCTACCTCTGGCGAGCACATGGAGGGCTGTGCGGCCCCCCAAAGAAATGCCACCCCACACCATGATTGACCCACCGCCAAACCGGTCATGCTGGAGGATGTTTGCAGGCAGCAGAACATTCTCCATGGTGTCTCCAGACTCTGTCACGTCTATCACATGCTCAGTGTGAACCTGCTTTCATCTGTGAAGAGCACAGGGCACCAGTGGCGAATTTGCCAATCTTGGTGTTCTCTGGCAAATGACAAACATCCTGCACGGTGTTGGGCTGTAAGCACACCCCACTTGTGGACATCGGGCCCTCATACCATCCCCATGGAGTCTGTTTCTGACCGTTTGAGCAGACAAATTCACATTTGTGGCCTGCTGGAGGTCATTTTGCAGGGCTCTGGCAGTGCTCCTCCTGCTTCTCCTTGCACAAAGGCGGAGGTAGCGGTCCTGCTGCTGGGTTGTTGCCCTCCTACGGCCTCCTCCACGTCTCCTGATGTACTGGCCTGTCTCCTGGTAGCGCCTCCATGCTCTGGACACTACGCTGACAGACACAGCAAACCTTCTTGCCACAGCTCGCATTGATGTCCAATCCTGGATGAGCTGCTCTACCTGAGCCACTTGTGTGGGTTGTAGACTCCGTCTCATGCTACCACTAGAGTGAAAGCACCGCGAGCATTGAAAAGTGACCAAAACATCAGCTAGAAAGCATAGGAACTGAGAAGTGGTCTGTGCTCACCACCTGCAGAACCACTCCTTTATTGGGGGTGTCTTGCTAATTGCCTATCATTTCCACCTGTTGTATATTCCATTTGCACAACAGGATGTGAAATGTATTGTCAATCAGTGTTTGCTTCCGAAGTGGACATTTTGATTTCACAGAAGTGTGATTGACTTGGAGTTACATTGTGTTGTTTAAGTGTTCCCTTTATTTTTTTGAGCGGTGTATTATCGAATAGATATTTGAAAAACACCCTGAGGATTGATTATAAAAAAACGTCTGACATGTTTCTGTGGACATTATGGATATAATTTGGAACTTTTGTCTGCGTTGTCGTGACCGCTCTTTCCGGTGGATTCCTGGGCATAACGCACCAAACTAACGGAGGTATTTGGGTATAAAAAATGTATTTATGGAACAAAAGGAACATTTTTTGTCGAACTGGGAGTCTCGTGAGTGAAAACATCCGAAGATCATCAAAGGTAAACGATTAATTTGATTGCTTTTCTGATTTTCGTGACCAAGTTACCTGTTGCGCAATGTACTTATTGTTTTGTAGAGCGATCGATAAACTTACACAAAAGCTTGTATTGCTTTCGCTGTAAAGCATCATTTCAGGTGGATTAACAAAAGGCTAAACTGTGTTTTGCAATATTGCACTTGTGATTTCATGAATATGAATATAGTAATATTATTTGACTGTGGCGCTATGCTATTCAGCGTTGCTGATGACAATTATCCCGGATCCGGTATGGGTGGTTCAGAGAGGTTAACAAGACATTTGTGGACTGGTTAAAAAACTAGTTTTAATTACTCCAAACTAAGTGTATGTAAACTTCCGATTTCAACTGTAGGTCTTTATGTTAAGTTGTCTTTCATGGTTACAGCCAGGATCGAACCGAAGTGTATGTAAACCTCCGACTTCAACTGTAGGTCTTTATGTTAAGTTGTCTTTCATGGTTCCAGTCAGGATCGAACCTAAGTGTATGTAAACCTCCGACTTCAACTGTAGGTCTTTATGTTAAGTTGTCTTTCATGGTTACAGCCAGGATCGAACCTAAGTGTATGTAAACCTCCGACTTCAACTGTATAACTCTTTATTTGTATTTTGCATTTTGAATTCAATGTAATGTCTTATATTGTTCTTGTCTATACAAATACTATGTATTTGTATGTTTTATGTGGACCCCAGGACAAGTAGCTGCTGCATGTGCTGTAGCTAATGTGAATCCTAATAAACTAACCAAAACAGATGCTGTTTATAGGACCTTTACTTTATCAGGACGTCATATTGAGACCCTGGTCTCTTTTACAGATAAGCCCTGAAGAACAGAAATTACTTAAAATGCACAAATCAAAAAAAAAATACAAAATGCAAGTAGAAAGAAAAACAACGGTCATAAAAAACAAACACATAAATCAGTAATAACGTCCTCAATCTGTTTCTGAATTGACCTAATGCAGTGGAGACTGCTGAGGGGAGAACGGGTCATAATAATGGCTGGAGAGCAAATGGAATGGCATCAAACACAAGGAAACCATATATTTGATACAATTCCACTTATTCCGCTCCCGAACTGTGCAATGTAGTAGGGAGTTGTAGTTTCCAACAGGCCAAAAATATTCTACATAGTTTAGTGCAGAAAATGTGGTAATTCACTGCAATGACCATAATCCATTGTGAGGTCTGTGGGTTTCTTTTATGCCTGCTATGTTTGATTTATTATTATTTATTTGTATTTTTTTTACATTTACCTCTGTTTGTGGTATCCAATTGGTAGTTACAGTCTTGTCTCATCGATGCAACTACGGACTCGGGAGAGGTGAAGGATGATAGCCATGCATCCTCCAAAACACGACCCAACCAATGACACTGCTTCTTGACACAATGCCCGCTTAACCCAGAAGCCAGCCACATCAATGTATCAGAGGAAACACAGTACACCTGGCAACCGTGTCAGCGTGCATGCGCCCGGCCCGCCACAGGAGTCACTAGAGCGCAATGGGGCAAGGACATCCCTGCCGGCCAAACCCTCCCCTAACCCAGATGATGCTGGGTCAATTGTGCGCCACCCCATGGCTCTCCCGGTCGCAGCCAGCTGCAACAGAGCCTGGATCTCTAGTGGCACAGCTAACAACTGCAATGCAGTGCCCCAGACAACTGCGCTACTCGGGAGGCCTATGCCTGCCTGCTATGTTAGGATAGTGTGGGGAAGACCCGAAGAGCAAGAGAAGAGACAGAAGATGAGAATGCAAGAATGAGAGGCATAAAGAGCAGTTGCTTCATGAGATATCGTTACCTGAAAATACATGATCTAAGTGATTGATAGTTGGTATTCAGCAGTCATAAAAGTATGTAGCGGTTAGAGCACTGTGCCAGTAACCGAAAGGTTGCTGGATTGAATCCCTGAGCTGACACGGTAAAAATCTGTTATGCCCCTGAGCAAGGCAGTTAACCCACTGGACGCTGAATACGTGGATGTCAATTATGGCAGCCCCCCGCACCTCTATGATACAGAGGGGTTGGGTTAAATGCGGACAACACATTTCAGTTGAATGCATTCAGTTGTACAACTGACTAGGTTTTGCCTTATTTACTTTGAAGAACTACGAAAATAGGGATTTTGTCAGACAGCGTAGGCAGCAGCTCTATGGAGATGATGACTTGGAATGAACTAACAATGTCATCAAATTAAACAGATCTAATATATACAACAGCTGAAATATTTTATAAAAGTCAATAAATGATGGTTAATGGGCAGTAATGGGCATTCACTATCATCATGTGACTTGTATTAATTGTTTTGTTCTGTGTTGTTACAGCATTCAACCCACATAATGCATTCGTGTAATTAAAAGAAATGATCAAACAGAAATGGAACCGACCTCAAAAAGCACTAATCGCTCAGCACAAAAAGTGTTCCAAAAAGTGTTCCTGCAGCTGTCCCCATAGGAGAACAATTTTTGGTTCGAGTTAGAACCCTTTTTGGTACCAGGTTGTACTATTTTGGGTTTCATGTGGAACCTTAAGTGTAAAGATTTCTACATGGAATTCAAAATTGTTCTACCTGGAACCAAAAAGGCTTCTTCAAATGGTTCTTCTGTGGAGACAGCTGAAGAACCCTTTTAGGTTCTAGATAGCACCTTTCCCCCCCTAAGAGTGTAGTAATGATGTTAGGTACAGTGTGAGTTCAAAGAGGGTCAACCAACTTTCTGGTAGAGAATGCAGTAATGAGTACTAAAACTGTCGCCAACGAGTACGACAAACTGCATCTGACAGCTTTAATTAATGAAGTGGTAGTTGCGTTCATATAGAGGATGTCGCCATAGTCTAGGACCGATAGGAACGTTAACTGAATCTGCTTTCTACTCTTTAGCACGAGGCATGAGCTATTTCTATAGAAGAAGACCATTTTTATTCTATGTTCTCAATGTTATTTAATTACCTTCAAATAACCTATCATTTCCATTATTAGAGCGTAACACTTACAAGAAAACTTTCAGAGGACCAGAGTAAAACATTTTCAGAACCTCCCTGCAACCTAGAAATTAACAATCCCAGAACAAACAAAATGTTCAGGTCAAAAAAATAATATGTTTTAGCTGTCAGGAAACTTTGAGTGCACCTGAGTGCATCATCTAACGGAGAAACAATCACAAGTGACAATATTCTGTGTAGATTTGAATAACGTTCTCTGGTGAGGCGAGACAATGCAGTATCGGCTACAGCCTCATTTATTACGTTTTTGTAATGGACTTTGGGTCAACTGATACTTTGTTACAAAGAATAGCAACGGTCATTGCAAACAAATACTTCATAGCCAAATAGAAACTGAACCCTGACTTAGGCTTACTTCCACTCCTTCCACTCAGTCCTACATTTCCTGTCAAACATGTGTATCAAGGACATCTAATTCACATACAGTGTACACATAGCCCCCCTGTGGGTATCCACTAACATTCATGTCCAGTTTCTATCCTAAACAATCATTTGTTAGGATTTTTCTTAAATGCTGTACAGTATATACCCAAACCACATGGTTTGCTACATTGAGGATGTGATTTAAAAAAAGTGAAGTATGAACAAAAAAGATGAGCATTTAATTATGTGTCTGAGCACATGTTTAAAAGCAGGCTTTGTAGTAATGGCAAGTGGATAGGAAATATTTTTCACCACAGCAATATCTTCCAATTGATAGTACCCATACTACATCTAAAATAACTTGCCTGTCGCTGTCAACCTTTTGGGAATATGTATGGTAAAAAAAAAAGAAAGGACCATTCTATTCTTCTAAGCACAATGTCATATGAGTGTGGGAGTACAGCTCTAATGAATAGTTATTTTTAAGGTCACAGGGGAGGCCTTTTATCATGGAACTTGCTACAAGAAATCTGCCACTTGTCAACGTGTGATCATTATTGCAAACCTTTCTTTTTAAGTTAGTGTGTTAAGCTTTACAACCTTTTTTTTTGTTGTACATAAAAGTACAGATCAGAATCCAGAATATGCTCATTTGTGAATATCTTGAGCAAAATGCAGGGAAAAGAGAATGAAAGCTCTTGATCTGACATAAGCCCTGAGTTCTACACTCTACCCCCCTGCCAGCCATTCTCACAACCTATACTTTGTTGTATATTAGTGGCTATTGTTGTTCTCTGGGGTTGTTTCTCGTGTGCAGTGTGGAACATCAACCCTCTGGCTCCAACAACTTGCCACTGTATCCTCAAAACTCTCAATTAGTGTCTTTTCATTTATTTATTTTTAAACATTTTACAATAAACACATTTTACAAAAAACAAAAACATACATAGATAAAAACAGAAACAACGTACCATTTACATACATTTCCACAAACATTTATGGCTGGGGGGCAGTATTGAGTAGCTTGGATGAATAAGGTGCCTAAAGTAAACAGCCTGCTCCTCAGTCTCAGTTGCTAATATATGCATATTATTATTAGTATTGGATAGAAAACACTCTAAAGTTTGTAAAACCGTTTGAATGATGTCTGTGAGTATAACAGAACTCATATAGCAGGCAAAATCCTGAGTTGAAATCAAAACAGGAAGTGAGAAATCTGAACTTTGTATGTATTCACCAGAGTCCCCAATGAAATCCCCTTGAGATATTAATGATGTTGCACTGCCCAGGGCTTCCACTAGATGTCAACCAATAATATACATTTTAATGAGACTTCTATGGTGTTGTGAGAGTGAATGGGAGCAGAATGTATCAGGTGTCTATCAAGCAGCCATTTTCTGATCACGCTTATTCCTCATGGTACCCACTTGCGTTCCATTGCCCATGAAGACAAGAAGGAATACTCCGGTTGGAACTTTATTGAAGCTATATGTTAAAAACATCCTAATGATTGATTCTGTACTTAGTTTGAAATGTTTCTTCGACCTGGAATATAACTTTTTGAAGTTTTTGTCCGGTGTAACGCTGACCAGAATGAGTGTTTGGATATGTATACCAAACGCGCTAACAAAATAAGGTATTTGGACATAAATAACAGATATTATCGAACAAAACAAACATTTATTGTGGACCTGGGATTCCTGGAGTGTTTCTGATGTAGATCATCAAAGGTAAGGGAATATTTATCATGTAATTTCTTGTTTATGTTGACGCCATCGTTGTGGCTGTGGTGATTTTTTAAACTTCTGAGCGCCGTCTCAGATTATTGTATGGGTTTCTTTTTCAGTAAAGTTTTTTTGAAATCTGACACAGCGGTTGCATTAAGGAGAGGTATATCTATAATTCCATGTGTATAACTTGTATTATCATCTACATTTATGATGAGTATTTCTGTTGAATCGATGTGGCTATGCAAAATCACTGGATGTTTTTGGAACTAGTGAATGTAACGCGCAAATGTAAACTCTGATTATTTACTGTGCAACATTAAGTCCTATGAGTATCATCTGATGAAGATTATCAAAGGTTAGTGATTAATTCTATCTCTATTTGTGCTTTTCTTCTCTCTCTCTCTTTGGCTGGTAAAATTGGCTGTGTATTTTAGTGAGGTGTTGGTGACCTAACATAATCGTTTGTGGTGCGTTCCCCGTAAATCCTATTTGAAATCGGACACTGTGGTGGGATTAACAACAAGACTACCGTGAAAACAATACATGTATGTTTGAGGAATTTTAATCATGAGATGTCTGTTCTTTTGAATATGGTGCCCTGTACTTTCACTGGT